>NC_137043.1:22564062-22634062 GCF_032717465.1 Coenobita brevimanus | reverse complement strand
AGCAAAACAGCCCCAGCTCCTGTATCACTTGCGTCAACAGCCATCTTAAAAGGCTTAGCAAAATTTGGAGTAGCGAGCACTGGCTGACTTAATGGGATAGCTTTAAGTTTGCTGAAAGAGGATTCACAGTTATCGGTCCAGACAAATTTAACTCCCTTTTTCAGTAGGTCTGTAAGTGGTGATGCAAGAATTGAAAAGTTAAGAACAAATCTCCTGTAATAACCAACCATTCCCAAAAATCTTTGTAGCTCTTTCCTACTTTTAGGTCTGGGAAGATCACTTATAACCTGAACCTTAGCTCCTGGTGGTGCAACATGTCCATCACCAATTACGTACCCAAGGTACTGAACTTTAGCTTGACCAAACTCACACTTTGATAAATTAGCTACAAGATTAGCCTGAACCACTCAAGAAATTTACTGACATGGCATAGGTGATCTTTCCAGTTGTCATTGAAGATTAATACATCATCAATATAAACAACACACCCTGCCAAACCTTCTGTTACAACATTCATGAGCTTCTGAAAAATGGCTGGTGCATTCTTCATACCATATGGCATTGCAGAACATGCAAAAGTCTTTCCTAGTGTTACAAAACATGAGATCTCCCTAGCACGTTCAGTCATAATTACTTGCAAGTATCCCTTTAACAAATGAAACTTACTTATGTACCTAGCCTTTCCGATCTTGTCTACGCAATCTTCCACGCGAGGGAGAAGGTAAGTGTCTGTTTTGGTTATCTGATTAACACGTCTATAGTCGATGCAAAGCCGCTGTGACCCACCTGGCTTAGGGACTAGAGTGACAGGAGAACTCCACTCACTCTGACAGGCCTCAATCATCTTGTGGTCCAACAGGTAGCCAAGCTCCTTCTGCATGAGAGGAACTTTCTCTGGGTTTACACGGTAAGGAGGCAGTTTAATTGGCTTTGCGTCTCCAACATCGACATCATGCATCAACACAGTGGTTTTTCCTGGAGTGGTACAGAACACTTGCGGGTACTCCTGCAGTAATGCCGAAAACTCCTGCCTTTCCTTGGGTGGTAGATGAGAAAGCTTAGTCTGGAGATCATTCATGATATCAGGATTCTTCCCCAAACTATCACTCAGGCTCATGCTGCATGGGAGAACTTCACTTGCAGACTCGGGTGGAACAGCTACAGTGCAGACTGGGTTATTTTCGTCCCGCCTGTGATATAACTTTAGCATGTTGATGTGACAAAGTTGCTTGTTCTTTCTACGATCTGGTGTGGCGATGACATAACTGACATCACTGAGTTTCTTCTCCACGAAATAAGGACCACTAAACTTGGCTTGAAGAGGTTGCCCATGCACTGGTAGCAGAATCAAAACCTGATCTCCTGGCTGAAAGTGGCGTAACCTGGACTTCTTATCATATCAAGTCTTCATCTTCTCCTGAGCAGCTCCTAAATTCTCTCTCGCCAGCTGTAAAGCAGTGGATAGCCGTTCTTTGAACTTCATCACATACTCCAGCAGGTTGACGTCACCTTCCTCCGACAGCCAGCATTCCTTGAGTAGCTTAAAGGGTCCCCTTACTTCATGGCGAAACAGTAGTTCAAAGAGTGAGAAGCCCAGTGATTCATTTGGAGATTCTCTTGCGGCAAATAAAACGAATGGAAGACCTTTATCTCAGTCTTTCTGACGTTCCAACAGTCTTTCCTGAGCATCGATTTGAGTGTTTGATGATATCTCTCCAACGCTCCTTGGGTCTGGGGATGGTAAGCTGAGGACGTGATCTGGGTGAGACCCAACTCTTTCAGGGACTGCTTGAAAACATTTGACATGAAATTACTTCCCCGGTCTGACTGTACCTCCCTAGGCAGACCAAACTTGGTGAAGAACCCCAGTATTTCCTTAACCACGTTCTTTGCTGAGATATTTCTAAGTGGAATGGCTTCAGGATAACGAGTAGCCATATCAAACAGGGTCAGCACACAAGAAAATCCGGAAGAAGTCTTAGGAAGAGGGCCCACAATATCCACCAACACACGGGTGAATAGCGCCTCAAAAGGAGGAATGGGAACTAGAGGTGCAACCTTTTCGGTCTGATATCACTTCCCCACAACTTGACAGGTGTGACAAGACTTACAATACCTGGAAAAATATCTGAAGATACCTGGCCAATAGAAGTGTTTCAAAATGCGTGCCACAGTCTTCCTCACTCCAAGGTGTCCTGCCAAACTGGAATCATGAGCCACTCTAATGATATCCTGCCTACAAACACGAGGGATGACAACTTGATGTACAACCTCCCATTCACAGTCGGCTGATGCTGTTAGGGTCTCCACTTTCTCATAAGTACTCCTGACTTTATATTATAAGAAGTAGAAGCACCAGCTGACTCTTCCTCACTGTAAGCTGAGTTATCTAGACCTTTCAACTCAGGGTCAGCAACCTGCAACTCAACCAACTCTTGAGACAAATTATCAACACTACGGGGTACTGCCTCATCTGGTGAGTGGTCCAAATTAGCAAGAAAAGTGTCAGCTAGGATAACATCATCATCATCATTATCCTCTAAGTCACTAGTAACTTTATATTTAGCCATAGTGACAGCACATGCAGAGAACACATCAGGGACATCACAATCCTGGGACGCAGCCACTGGCTCACTAGACAACTGAGGAGCTGGAACACATTTGACTTCCACCAATATAATTTCCAAGTAAGAAAGTTACACCTGACATTGGGAGTGTCTCAACCAACCCAACCATAACGGAACCATTAAGAAAACCAGACTCTAAATTCACTCTGCACAGAGAGACAGAGAAGTAATTATTCCCTACACCTTGTAAGATTACAGTTTCATCAGAGGAATTAACATTAGAGCCTAGAACACTGGTCAGCATAAGGGATTGGCAAGCACCTGTATCACGATATGTTTTAACTGATTTCCTGTCATTAATGTCCAGAGGACTGACAAAACCATCAGACAGGAAATTAGCACATGAACTCTTGAGAGTGTCACCCATGTTACTGCTCAAAAGAGGAGCTTAATCATGAGAATTTAATTTACCCCTCAAAGCAGGTTCAGTTAACTCGGTTAAAGAATTCTTGGAACTTTCAAGGGTGGACACTAGACCAATTGACTGAATATTTAAAGACTCCTTTTTGTTCACATCACGCTGTCTCTTGAAACATTTCTCCGTAGTATGACCAAGCTTACTACAATAAGTACATTTACTTTTCTGAAATCTAGAGGTGGAGTTGGTATTTACTTCCTGAGAAAGATAATCTTTATTCTCTTTCCTTTTATCTGTACTCTGAATGGAGGCAACGTACTCTCAGCTTTCCTTTTTTCTTTAGAATATCTATTGTGAGTGAGAACATATTCATCAGCTAAAACTGCAGCATCAGACAAATTATCAATTCTTTTCTCATCAAGAAATAGGCTTACATCTTTATTAATACACCTTTTGAAATCCTCCAGCAAAATCATCTGCTTAAATTTACCAAAAACAGAATTTACATTCTTAGAATTTAACTACTGCTCTAACAGATCTTCCTTTATTTTTGCATACTCAACATGGGATTGCTTATCTTGCTTATAAGTTGTCCTAAATTTTACTCTATAGACTTCCGGAACAAGCTCATAGGCCTTAAGAATCAAGCTCTTAACTACATCATAATTATCAGATTGATCCTGAGGCAAAGATGCATAAGTTACTTGAGCTTTACCGGTGAGAACACTCTGAAGGAGTACTGGCTAATACTTTTTGGGCCAATTAAAACCTGTAGCTACCCTCTCAAACAATTGAAAATACTTTGTTAAATCAGATTCATTAAAAGGAGGGACAAGTTTAACAATTTTAGCCACATCAAAATCATCAGAGCTAGATGATCCAGTTCCACTTTGTTTCATGCGGTACTCATGGTCTGCCTGAATCCTACCAAGTTCAATTTATGCCTGATCCTGTGCCTGTGCCTGTGCCTCCTGAATACGAGCCTGAGACAGCCTCCTTAGCACGTGCCTGAAACTCAGCCTCTTTCGCACGAACCTCCTGTAGGGCTAGCTGTAACTTAGCTCTTTTAATCTGCGTTTGCTCTTCTGGAGGAGTTACATTAAACAAGCTTTTATTAATCATGCCAACAATTCGATCTTTAGAATGATGAGAGCGAACAGCAATTTCCAATTGTTGGGCAACAAGCTTAAGTTCATTCTTTGTTCTGTTTTCTACATCACACACTGTTTGCACATTTGACAAAAAATCTTTGGCTTCATGAAGAGTAGTAATAGTAGACATCATGAATAAATCACAGTCACAAAATATCAAGCAATATCCTTATGATAATATCCTGAATATCCTGATAAGAGGTCGCCAAATTTATGTTACGGAACAGAGAGAGATAATGAACAGTTCAAGCGAGAATACTAAAATCACTAGTCCCGTAAAGTTGCAGGTTCAAAACAAAAGACTTATGTAAAATTATAAGTTAAAGTTTAATGCTCAAACTAACAACTAAACATTCAGGACTCATAAGGATAATGTAATGGCAAAAACAGGTTAAATATATGGTTAACTGCAATAGCCCCTATTAACACGAATTTAGCAAGAACAAATTTATCTGTCAGCCCTGATAAAATGAAAGAACCGGATAATACTCAGTTAAAGGAAGATATAATATTATTACAGATACAAAATATTCACACACCGCAATTCAGCCAGGAGACAGGGCGTGTGTGCTTGGCATTCCCCAGGCCCTGTCTTCCACCTTACCTTTACTCAAGACAATCACCAGCAACCGGGCTACAGCAAGGCCCGGTCTCCTCGAATTGAGGAGAGAATCATCAACAACAACAACAAAATATTACTAAAACTGGCTGATAGTAAAAAGTTTACCAGTCTCACGAACCAACGCCTCATGCTATACAGTACAAGAAAAATGGTAACACTTATACTCAAATTATACAGCAGCTAGATGGTTGGAGACTTCCTGAGCACTCACAAAAATAATAATACACTATACAGGGGAGGACAGAGATGTGAACAAAATGAGGAGTAGATCTAAGTGGCAACTAATGCAGAGACTGAGCTCATTATATAGGGGGCCGGCAGAGCTTGAATCAACTTGTAAGAAGGACGTGCAAATAAAGGCATAGAGGACGAAGAGTAAATAATCCTGCTATGAACAACAGAAAGAACGCCTTACTCTAGTATAAGGGGGAGAAGGGGGGAATGAGGTAGAACACGCAAGCCTGGTCACTATGGAAGCCACGTGGGGAATCGTGATCAAACATGCAGCATACTGTACATTAGAATTATACAAAGGATGATGAAATCATACGCTATATAACAATATCTATCTATCTATCAATCTATCTATATATATATATTGTTACATAGCCAATGATTTCATCATCCTTTGTGTAATTCTAACGTACAGTATGCTGCATGTTTGATCACGAGCGTGTTTTACCTCACTCCCCCCTTCTACCCATATAGTAAAGTAAGTCGTTCTTTCTGTTGTTCAGAGCAGGATTGTCAACTCTTTGTCCCCATGGCTTCATTTGCGCGTCCTTCTTACAAGTTGTATCAAGCTCTGCCGGCCCCTATATAATGAGCTCAGTCTCTACATTAATTGCCACTTAGATCTACTCCTCATTTTGCTCACATCTCTGTCCTCCCCTGTACAGTTGTTATTATTGTGAGTGCTCAGGAAGTCTCCAGCCATCTAACTGCTGTGTAATTTGAGTATGAGTGTTATTACATTTTGTTCTTGTACTGTATAGCAAAAGGTGTTAATTTGTAGGCCTAGTGAGGTTTTTGTGATTAAAGTTTTACTGTCAGCCAATTGTTAATAATAGTTTGTATCTGCAATAATTTATCTTGCATTCACTGAGCATTATCCAGTGTATTTTCATTTTATCAGGGCTGACTTAGATAAATTTACTCATGCTAATTTCGTGTTAATAGAAGCTATTGCAGTTAACCATATATTTAACCTGTTTTTTGCCATTACATTATCCTTATGAGTCCTGAATGTTTTGTTGTTAGTTTGAGCATTAAACTTTAACTTGTAGTTTTACCTAACTCTTTTGTTTTGAACCTGGAACTTTACGGGACAGTAATGATTTTTAGTATTCTCACTTAAAGTGTACATTATCTTTCTCTGTTCCGTAACAATATATATATATATATATATATATATATATATATATATATATATATATATATATATATATATATATATATATATTGTTACGGAACAGAGAAAGATAACGTACACTTTAAGTGAGAATGCAAAAATCACTACTGTCCCGTAAAGTTCCAGGTTCAAAACAAAAGAGTTAGGTAAAATTACAAGTTAAAGTTTAATGCTCAAACTAACAACAAAACATTCAGGACTCATAAGGATAATGTAATGGCAAAAACAGGTTAAATATATGGTTAACTGCAATAGCCTCTATTAACACAAAATTAGCAAGAATAAATTTATCTAAGTCAGCCCTGATAAAATGAGATACCAGATAATACTCAGTGAATGCCAGATAAATAATTACAGATACAAACTATTATCAAAAATGACTGACATAAAGAACCCCACACGAATCACAAAAACTTCACTAGGCCTACAAATTAAACTTATGCTATACAGTACAAGAAAAAATGCAACAACAGTAATACTCAAATTACACACAGCTGCTAGATGGTTGGAGATTTCTTGAGCACTCACAATAATAATATCTGTACAGGGGAGGACAGAGATGTGAACAAAATGAGGAGCAGATCTAAGTGGCAATGATGCAGAGACTGAGCTCATTATATAGGGGCTGGCAGAGCTTGATACAACTTGTAAGAGGGACGCGCAAATGAAGCCATGGGGACAGAGAGCTGAAAATCCCGCAAAGTATAACAGAGAGAACGACTTACTCTACTATAACGGTAGAAGGGGGGGACTGAGGCAGAACACGCTCGTGATCAAACATGCAGCAACTGTGCGTTAAAATTACACAAAGGATGATGAAATCATAGGCTATGTAACACCTCCCCACAAAGAAAAAAGAAATTTACAAAGGAAATTTCTTATTACTCTAAAATAATCTGTCTAAAGTCTAGATAAGCAATCTGCAATAACATTTTCTTTCCCCTTGACATGTTGTATGTCTAATGAATACTCCTGAAGAAGTAGACTCCATCTTGTCAATCTCTGATTTTATCTTTAAACTTACTAAGGAATTTCAGTGGGTTATGATCGGTATAAATGACTATGGGGTCAAAACCAGAACACAAATAAAATGAAAAATGCTGTAAACCCAAAATCAAGGCCAAAAGCTGTTTCTCAATAGTTGAGTAGTTCTTTTGAGGTGGAGTGAACTTCTTACTGTAATAAGATACAGGATGTTCAATACCCTGATCATCCTCTTGCAGCAAAACAGCCCCAGCTCCTGTATCACTTGCATCAACAGCCATCTTAAAAGGCTTAGCAAAATTTGGAGTAGCGAGCACTGGCTGACTTAATAGAATAGCTTTAAGTTTGTTGAAAGAGGATTCACAGTTATCGGTCCAGACAAATTCAACTCCCTTTTTCAGTAGGTCTGTAAGTGGTGATACAAGAATAGAAAAGTTAAGAACAAATCTCCTGTAATAACCTACCATTCCCAAAAATCTTTGTAGCTCTTTCCTACTTTTAGGTCTGGGAAGATCACTTATAACCTGAACCTTAGCTCCTGGTGGTGCAACATGTCCATCACCAATTACATACCCAAGGTACTGAACTTTAGCTTGACCAAACTCACACTTTGATAAATTAGCTACAAGATTAGCATGAACTAAACGGTCAAGAAATTTACTGACATGGCATAGGTGATCTTTCCAGTTGTCACTGAAGATTAATACATCATCAATATAAACAACACACCCTGCCAAACCCTCTGTTACAACATTCATGAGCTTCTGAAATGTGGCTGGTGCATTCTTCATACCATACGGCATTACAGAACATGCAAAAGCCTTTCCTAGTGTTACAAAACATGAGATCTCCCTAGCACGTTCAGTCATAGGTACTTGCCAGTATCCCTTTAACAAATCAAACTTACTTATGTACCTAGCCTTTCCGATCTTGTCTATGCAATCTTCCACACGAGGGAGAGGGTAAGTGTCTGTTTTGGTTATCTGATTAACACGTCTGTAGTCGATGCAAAGCCTCTGTGACCCACCTGGCTTAGGGACAAGAGTGACAGGAGAACTCCACTCGCTCTGACAGGGTTCAATCATCTTGTGGTCCAACAGGTAGCCAAGCTCCTTCTGGATGAGAGGAACTTTCACTGGGTTCACACGGTAAGGAGGCAATTTAATTGGCTTTGCGTCTTCAACATCGACATCATGCATCAACACAGTGGTTCTTCCTGGAGTGGCACGGAACACTTGCGGGTACTCCTGCAGTAATGCCGAAAACTCCTGCCTTTCCTTGGGTGGTAGATGAGAAAGCTTAGTCTGGAGATCATTCATGATATCAGGATTCTTCCCCAAACTATCACTCAGGCTCATACTGCATGGGAGAGCTTCACTTGCAGACTCGGGTGGAACAGCTACAGTGCAGACTGGATTATTTTCGTCCCGCCTGTGATATAACTTTAGCATGTTGATGTGACTTAGTTGCTTGCTCTTTCTACGATCTGGTGTGGCGATGACATAGCTGACATCACTGAGTTTCTTCTCCACGAAATAAGGGCCAGTAAACTTGGCTTGAAGAGGTTGCCCATGAACTGGTAGCAGAATCAAAACCTGATCTCCTGGCTGAAAGTGGCGTAACCTGGACTTCTTATCATACCAAGTCTTCATCTTCTCCTGAGCAGCTCCTAAATTCTCTCTCGCCAGCTGTAAAGCAGTGGACAGCCGTTCTTTGAAATTCATCACATACTCCAGCAGGTTGACGTCATCTTCCTCCGACAGCCAGCATTCCTTGAGTAGCTTAAGGGGTCCTCTTACTTCATGGCCAAACAGTAGTTCAAAAGGTGAGAAGCCCAGTGATTCATTTGGAGATTCTCTTGCAGCAAACACAACGAATGGAAGACCTTTATCCCAGTCTTTCTGATGTTCCAACAGTCTTTCTTGAGCATCGATTTGAGTGTTTGATGATATCTCTCCAACGCTCCTTGGGTCTGGGGATGGTAAGCTGAAGACGTGATCTGGGTGATGCCCAACTCTTTCAGAGACTGTTTGAAAACGTTTGACATGAAATTACTTCCCCGGTCTGACTGTACCTCCTTGGGCAGACCAAACTTTGTGAAGAACCCTAGCATTTCCTTAACCACGTTCTTTGCTGAGATATTTCTAAGTGGAATGGCTTCAGGATAACGAGTAGCCATATCAATCATGGTCAACACATAAGAAAATCCTGAAGAAGTCTTAGGAAGAGGGCCCACAATATCCACCAACACACGGGTGAAAGGCGCCTCAAAAGGAGGAATGGGAACTAGAGGTGCAACCTTTTCGGTCTGATTACACTTCCCCACAACTTGACAGGTGTGACAAGACTTACAATACCAGGAAACATCCCTGAAGATACCTGGCCAGTAGAAGTGTTTCAAAATGCGTGCCACAGTCTTCCTCACTCCAAGGTGTCCTGCCAAACTGGAATTATGAGCCACTCTAATGATATCCTGCCTACAAACACGAGGGATGACAACTTGATGTACAACCTCCCATTCACAGTCGGCTGATGCTGTTGGGGGTCCCCACTTCCTCATAAGTACTCCTGACTTTACATAATAACAAGTAGAAGCACCAGCTGACTCTTCCTCACTGCAAGCAGAGTTAGCTAGACCTTTCAACTCAGGGTCAGCAACCTGCAACTCAACCAACTCTTGAGACAAATTATCAACACTACGGGGTACTGCCTCATCTGGTGAGTGGTCCAAATTAGCAAGAAAAGTGTCAGCTAGGATAACATCATCATCATCATTATCCTCTAAATCACCAGTAACTTTAGACTTAGCCCTAGTGACAGCACATGCAGGGAACACATCAGGGACATCACAATCCTGGGACGCAGCCACTGGCTCACTAGACAACTGAGGAGCTGGACACACTTGACTTCCACCAATATCATTTCCAAGTAAGAAAGTTACACCTGACATTGGGAGTGTCTCAACCAACCCAACCATAACAGAACCATTAACAAAACCAGACCCTAAATTCACTCTGCACAGAGGAACAGAGAAGTAATTATTCCCTACACCTTGTAAGATTACAGTTTCATCAGAGGAATAAAAATTAGAGCCTAGAACACTGGTCAGCATAAGGGATTGGCAAGCACCTGTATCACGATATATTTTAACTGATTTCCTGTCATTACTGTCCAGAGGACTGACAAAACCATCAGACAGGAAATTAGCACATGAACTCTTGAGAGTGTCACCCACGTTACTGCTCAAAAGAGGAGCTCCATCATGAGAATTTAAGTTACCCCTCAAAGCAGGTTCAGTTAACTCAGTTAAAGAATTCTGGGAACTCTCAAGAGTGGACACTAGACCAATTGACTGAATATTTAAAGACTCCTTTTTGTTCACATCACGCTGTCTCCTGAAACATCTCTCCGTAGTATGACCAAGCTTACTACAATAAGTACATTTACTTTTCTGAAATCTAGAGGTGAAGCTGGTATTTACTTCCTGAGACACATCATCCTTATTCTCTTTCCTGTTACCTGTGCTCTGAGTAGAGGCAACGTACTTACTCTCAGCTTTCCCTTTTTCTCTAGAATATCTCTTGTGAGTGAGAACATACTCATCAGCTAAAACTGCAGCATCAGACAAATTATCTATTCTTTTCTCATCAAGATATAGGCTTACATCTATACTAATACACCTTTTGAAATCCTCCAGCAAAATCATCTGCTTAAATTTACCAAAATCAGAATCCACATTCTTAGAATTTAACCACTGCTCCAACAAATCTTCTTTGATTTTTGCATACTCAACATGGGATTGCTTATCTTGCTTGTAAGTTGTCCTAAATTTTACTCTATAAGCTTCAGGAACAAGCTCATAGGCCTTAAGAATCAAGCTCTTAACTACATCATAATTATCAGATTGATCCTGAGGCAAAGATGCATAAGTTACTTGAGCTTTACCGGTGAGAACAGTTTGAAGGAGTATTGGCCAATACTCCTTAGGCCAATTAAAACCTGTAGCTACCCTCTCAAACAACTGAAAATACTTTGTTAAATCAGATTCATTAAAAGGAGGGACAAGTTTAACATTTTTAGCCACATCAAAATCATCAGAGCTAGAT
The DNA here is from genome assembly GCF_032717465.1 of Coenobita brevimanus. Taxonomy (NCBI): domain Eukaryota; kingdom Metazoa; phylum Arthropoda; class Malacostraca; order Decapoda; family Coenobitidae; genus Coenobita; species Coenobita brevimanus. The sequence continues at coordinate 22,622,803 of NC_137043.1, read as the reverse complement.
GATCCAGTTCCACCTTGTTTCATGCGATACTCATGGTCTGCCTGAATCCTAGCAATTTCAACTTGTGCCTCAGCCTCCCTAGCACGGGCCTCCTGCAGGGCTAGCTGTAACTTAGCTAATTCAATCTGCGTTTGCTCATTTGGAGGTGTTACATTAAACAAGCTTTCATTAATCATGTCAACAATTTGATCTTTAGAATGATGAGAGCGAACAGCAATTCCCAATTGTTGAGCAACAAGCTTAAGTTCATTCTTTGTTCTGTTTTCTATATCACACACTGTTTGCACATTTGACAAAAAATCTTTGGCTTCATCAAGTGTAGAAATAGTAGCCATCATGAATATATCACAGTCACAAAATATCAAACAATATCCTTATGATAATATCCTGAATATCCTGATATGAGGTCGCCAAATTTATGTTACGGAACAGAGAAAGATAACGTACACTTTAAGTGAGAATGCTAAAAATCACTACTGTCCCGTAAAGTTCCAGGTTCAAAACAAAAGAGTTAGGTAAAATTACAAGTTAAAGTTTAATGCTCAAACTAACAACAAAACATTCAGGACTCATAAGGATAATGTAATGGCAAAAACAGGTTAAATATATGGTTAACTGCAATAGCCTCTATTAACACAAAATTAGCAAGAATAAATTTATCTAAGTCAGCCCTGATAAAATGAGATACCAGATAATACTCAGTGAATGCCAGATAAATAATTACAGATACAAACTATTATCAAAAATGACTGACATAAAGAACCCCACACGAATCACAAAAACTTCACTAGGCCTACAAATTAAACTTATGCTATACAGTACAAGAAAAAATGCAACAACAGTTATACTCAAATTACACACAGCTGCTAGATGGTTGGAGATTTCTTGAGCACTCACAATAATAATATCTGTACAGGGGAGGACAGAGATGTGAACAAAATGAGGAGCAGATCTAAGTGGCAATGATGCAGAGACTGAGCTCATTATATAGGGGCTGGCAGAGCTTGATACAACTTGTAAGAGGGACGCGCAAATGAAGCCATGGGGACAGAGAGCTGAAAATCCCGCAAAGTATAACAGAGAGAACGACTTACTCTACTATAACGGTAGAAGGGGGGGACTGAGGCAGAACACGCTCGTGATCAAACATGCAGCAACTGTGCGTTAAAATTACACAAAGGATGATGAAATCATAGGCTATGTAACAATATATATATGGATTTATTTATATTTATATTTATGTACATCATCATAATCATCATCATCATTTCCATTGCTATCATGCACCAAAGATCATCATCATCATAATCATCAGTCCCTTTAGTACCATAAACCGATCATCATCATCATTATGATTTCCTTTGCTGTGATACACCAGTCATCATCATCATCATCATTATTTCCTTTACTACCATACACCAGTCATTATCACCAGTTGCTTTGCTACCATACTCTAATCATCATCATCATCACCATCATCATCATTTCCTTTGTTACCAATCATCATTTTTTCTTACGTTGGAGACTCTGTGTAGTGGCTTAACACCCAGTTCCCTGAGGCCCAGGTTCCTACGTACCACACACCCTACACAATAGGGAGTAGGGCAGTACTCCCTAGAAGGATTTTAAGCTGATAGTTGGGAAAGCTGGAGCTCCCGTTTCATCAGCCCTCGGGACTAGCTTTTGCCCATCCCCCTTTGCTGAACATTTTCGATGTTTCATTAACACAAAAAGTAGGCCAGCATGGTCTCCATTACGAGTTCCTGTGACTGTCAACACCAAACTACAAATAAATTACACACTACGCTTCCGAATCAAAATTAAAAATAAATAAAAAGGCATCTCATCACAAAGCCTCAGAGTCCTCGGGGGAGGGGGGACCATCAAAGCCCTCACCATTCCCTCCTCTCCCGGTGACGCCCAAGCGAGATGCCTGGAACCACTATCTGACCCACTTCGTCTTCATTTCTGCAACATTTGCGGCCTTTCCTCTAAATATCTATGTTGAACACCACCTTCCTCCTCTAAACTTCATCTCTTCCTCAATGAAACTCAGGGGTCTGAGGAAAATGAAAGCAGAGCCTTCTCTGTATCCTCCTACTTTCTCTATACTCATTTCAAAGCCAAAATTGGATGTTGTGTATATGTACGCTACAACAAATCTTGCTCTCGTGTTCCTGAACTTGAATCTTCTGAATTATCAACTCTCTGGCTTGAACGTTCCTGTCATTCTCTGACTAAATATACATGTGCTGTTCGTTAATTACCTAATTCAAGTGACTGTGAAAAGTTCTTTGACAATCTTTCTTCTGAGATGGAACACATTCTATCGATTTCTTCTTTCTCTTAAATCTCCATTCTAGGTTATTTCAATGTTCACCACCACCTTGGGCTCTTCTCTCCTTTCACTGATTCAGTTGGTGAACAAGCTTAAATCTTTTCTAAAATGACCTAGAGCAGTTAGTACAGCACCTTACCCACATCCCTGACTTCCTCGGAGAGAGTTCCAACATACTTGACCTTTTTCTTGCAACTTGTCCTTCTGCTTATGCTGTTAATCTTTACTCAGTGTTGAGCTCCTCCAGTCACAACCTTACCTCCTTTACCTCTCCTAACGCACCAGTGTGACCTGTGGACCCTCCCAAGGAGTGGTGGCTGTGGCACTTTGGAGCTGCTGATTGGGAGGCCTTCAGGCAGGACTTGTTTGATTTTCCCTGAAATAATTATTGCTTCCATGGCCAAGAGGAATCTAAGTGAGCCATGTGCATTGCAGAGGCATGGAAACATACATTCCTTTCCCACATGCTATGTTCAATGCAAAAGAATCTTGGTTTAATAATGCTTGTTCTAATGTTGTCCACAACAAGGAGAAGGCCTACAAAAGGTACCAGAGCCAGCTCACCCCTGAATCTCATGCCATTTTATTTCTTCCTGGAACCTTGCTAAGACTGAATTTTACTCTCCTAAAAATTATTTCATTCGTACTAAATGCTCTGAACTCTTCAACTCAAATTCTTCCTGCTCCTTCTGGCGCCTTCCCAAAAGACTTTCTAACAACCTCACCTCATCATCCTTCCCTCTTCTTTCCCCACGCTGATGGCTGAGAAGTTATTTCTTCTACTGACAAAGTTGAACTCATCGCTCAGACTTTCTCCTCCAATTCCACAGAAGACGCTTTCGATACTGCTCCTTCATTATTTCCCTCCTCTGACTTCCCTATGGTTGACATTAAAGTTTCTTCAATTTATGTATTTTTTGCCAAAACTCACTGCAGTACTAACAAGGCGTATTAGCCGGATGGAGTCCCTCCTTTTGTCCCCAAGAACTGTGCTTCTGTGCTTACACCAAGCCTACGTAAACACTTTTGCCTTTTCTGACAACTTGCACCATTCCTTATAGCTGGAAGTTTGCTCTCATTCATCCTGTCTCAAAGAAAAGTGGCCATTTCCAACCTCCTAACTATCGCTCATTTGCATTAACATCCTGTTTTTCAAAACCACTTGAATCTATTTTCAACAAAAATATTTTAAAGCACCTTTCCTATCACATCCTTTTTTCTGATTATCAGTTTGAGTTCCACCAAGGATGCTTCACTGACGGTCTTCTCACCTACCTTTGAGGCACTTGGTCATCTTCCTTTCGAGCCTATGGCGAAAGCTTTGCCTCTGCAGTTGGCATCTCAAAGGCTTTTTATCGAGTTTGGCAAAAATCTTTAATTTCTATACTGCTTTCTTGAGATTTTTATCCTGCTATCTGTTCCTTCATCTCTAGCTTCCTTTCTGGTCGTTTTATAGCTGCAGTTGCAGACAGCCACCGTTCTTCTAGAGCTATCAATAGTGGTGCTCCTCAGGGTTCTATCCTATTACCAACTCTCCTCCTTTTAATCATCAATGACCTAAGTTGCACATCTAACCCTATCCACCTCCACCCTTCACCTTTCGATTGGCTTCCCACAGCTTCCATCTCAGCCTTGCCACTAGATACATCCTCAAGTACACCTCGTCCCATACCCAGAGCTTCAGGAACTACATTTTTCATTCATTCATTTATTTATTCATCACCCAATCCTACATTGCCCCATGAGGACCGTAGGAGCAAGTTGGTCCTGACATTTTAGATGAGAATGACCAGCCTCACTCATCCCTGAGTGGCATTACGTGAGCAATAAACCCCAACCATCCCTTGGATATAAACCTTCACTGGCTCAGTCCGATTGGAGCTCAGTAATTATCCACTAAACCACCAGGCGCCAAAATTTGGTTTTATGGTTACCACCCAACGTAGTAAATGGTTTCCTGGTGTACAGGAAACCATTTGGCTTGTCACTCAGTGTAGGTCATCCACAGGCAGAAGGAAGAGGAACGAATGAACGAAAGACAGAAGAAGATGGGAGGAAAGATGGATAGAGAACAGGAAAGGGCAGACACCCGAGAGCAGCACTACATCGAGTGAGTGGATGGTGAGCGCCCCCACCTACCATAGTTACCCGTTTCCCTGTGCCCCATTAGAAAGTCAAAAATATCAGCCACCCGTTGGTAGTATATGGTAACTCCTAAACGTAGTTATATCGTTTAGAGCCCTCCTTGTTTGAGTAGGAATGGGACTTTGCATAGTATAGAATTCGTCTTTGGAAGGAGAAATCAGGGTAGTACGCATCATGGTGTCAAAAGCAGTAATGAATCTCTAAGCATCATATATGTAAAACGCAGGTAACGCTGTGATTGTCTTCAAAGTGTATTGGTCCACCATCCTGATGAGTAATTTTTATGCCAACTATGAACTACTAATTGTTTTGTACATTATAGAATTAGCATCCTTAATCGTCACATCATTCTGTAGGGGTATAGCAGTAAGGATATTCACAATTTGTCCCCCGAATCTCTAAGGGTTAACCAGATCAGAGTACACACATGAATAATCATTGAAACCATCAGATATGGGTGGATATGAACCTATAACTTTAACAGGATTGGGATTCGATGATGAAGGACTTTCCTTTTCATTTTTTTTTTCTGAAATACCGAATAACGAACTCTTGGTTCAAACCCCAGCACTTTGGCAATTTGAGGAGCAAACTCCGTTGATAACAAGGTGTATATACGCCCTGCATCAGCCGCAACTACCATTTTTTTGGAAGCCAACCCTATGTTGTAAGCATAATGAAATATCTGCTGGAAAGGGAAATAATCAGCATACGTTTCTTGAACAATTTCCTGAAGTTCTTTCAGCATTTGATGAAAATGGATTCGACAATAGATACTAAACTGCGAGAGCTTGTTGGAAACAATATTTGTTTCAAGTATATAATTATAAAAATTGTACTCGTAGTCTTCGTTTTCAGATCTCATTATTCGTGCATGAAAACCAATTTTATTATCCGGATCACAATATTTTGGGAATAAAATATTACATACCTCAACTTCATATTCATGATTTGGATCTAGCTGCAGTGGGATAATGCTATTCTGAAAGTTTGTTGTGGTATTATCTGGGAGAAATCTTCACTTGCAATGGAAGAGACATAGTGGTATATGTCGTCAGTGTTTTTCAGTGGCATGTCTGTTCCCTTATAGAATATAATTATATAAACAAAGAAATACTATATACTATTGTTTTATAGGTCAGGATTTTTTTTTTTTTTTACTCGTAACAACTTACATAAGAATTTCTATCACTTAAAAAATTAATAAATACCGATAACAATACATGGAATAACATACTATCACTCAGGAACATCTTACATGCTATTATGACTAAATGCTAGTAGTAATCAAGCGTGGATATACAATAGTTTTGACAAGTCTTTTAATTTTTTAAAGTAAATCTGTGTTTCAGTACTTAGAATTATATACCATCTCCCCAAAACATCTTGCAAACTCTTGTTAGTATCAAATTTGGGTATGCTTAGTTTTGATAAGCATTACTTTCAACCCCTTAAGACCGCAATTGTTTCAGGCAGGGTACCTCTCACAACCGCAATTCAGGGGTGTTTTGGCGACTTTCACCAAGGGCAAATTGACTGTGTTCTGGCAAAAGAGGAAGAATTTACACACCTGGCAACGCAATCCGTATCCCCGTAGGCCTAATGGTTACCGCACAATCGCGCGTCAAAGTTCAAAAAAGTTTATGATAGTTACCCCTCGAATACAATCGAAAACATGAAAATTTTGATAACTACCAATTTTTCTTATTGAAACAGGTCATTTCAAAGTGTTCTGTCACACCAAATATGAAAACAGGCGTATATAGGTGTGGGGAGATTACTAGACTGTGGGGAGATAATGTACAGTAGAATGTGGAGAGTAGGCCTATAGGTACGGGGATTGGAAATAACCAGCTTTTCGCATGAAAAGATAGCACTTCAGTGTGTTCTGTAACATCTACCATGAAAACAGGTGTGTATGTAGGTGTGGGGAGATAACTTGTGTGTGGAGTAGGTCTACAAGGCCTTGGTGGTACTTGGAGAGAAAAATTTTGGCAACAACCAAATTCTCTCGTGGAAACCCTCCATTTCAATGGGATTTGTCATACCAGCCATAAAAACAGGTGTGTGTATATTGGTGTGGGGAGATAAAACAGGTGTGGGGAGTAGCCCTACAAGGCCTCATAGTCATTCCAAAACTAACACCGACGCATATAAATGTTTATAATCATCAAGGGCATGAAAATAAAGTTGAATAATGCTATAAAGGCATGCATAGGAAAGGGAAAAAATAAAAAAGCAATAATTTGTTTCCGATTTCTCTTTTTACTGTCCCAACTTCTCGTTACACATTTATCACACCATTACAGTTATCACATCATTACACGTCATCATACTTATAACAGTTTCGGCAACAACCAAATTCTCTTGTGGAAACTCTCCATTTCATTAGAATTTATCACACCAGCCATGAAAACAGGTGTGTTTTTATGTGTGGGGAGATGAAACAGGTGCACGGAGTAGCCCTACAAGGCCTCATAGTCTTTCGAAAACTAAGATGGACACTACTCAGAGGTGCTGATCTGGGCAGGTAGGGAGAATGAAAAAAAAAAGTAAGGCGTCGTATGTAGTACAACATACAGCATTCTCGAACTACGTACGTACAGAAACTGGTGGGTACGAAGTGAGAAATGAATAGAGTGAGGTGTAAAAATTTGGGAAAAAGTAGAAATAATATGAAACAGGTACGTACATCAGGCCTGACACTCGGAGGCCTGTTGGGGGTTGGAAGGGTATTGAGGGACAAGGAGGGAGAGATGGGGTGGGGTTTGGTGGGGGGGACGAGGATAGCAGGGAGAGAGGAGGGGCAAGAGAGGGTGGGAAGGGACGCAGGTTGTTGTGGGGAGAGATGCAGTTGCGTGGAGGGGTGGGAGAGTGATAGGGGACAAGGAGGGCGTGAGGGAGTGGTGTAGAGGGTGGCATGGAGGCGGCCGAGAGGGGGGATGCCCCCCACCACCTGGGTTGGTCCGATCCCCCCTCACGTCACATCAGGGGCGAGTTCTCATTGGCCTGAAACCATGTACGTCATAATCGGGGTGGAGCAAGTGCTCCGCAGTTTTTTACAGGCCAAGTTCAATTGATGTGATTAGGCATTTTGGCATAAAACTCAAATCTATGCGAGTAACATTGGGGTAAGTAATTTCCAAATATTATCGATTTTCCTTTTAAATCTGGATCGATCAATGGCCTCTTGTACATAACAGCTTCCATTTCTGGCTTCTTGCCAGGCAGAGGAATCTTCATATATATTTAATATGGTAACATTTTCATTTATATTCTTTTTTTTTTTATGATATCGAGTGGTTCCACTTCATCCGAAGCTGCAGGTCTTTTTTGCGGGTCTTTGAGTTGTCCATGGTGGTGCTGGTGGTGATGGTGCTGCTGCTGCTGCTGGAGGAGGAGTAGTAACACTGGATCCTCCAGCCACACCTTCTGGAAGGAAGGAGGCTGTGGTAGAGGTTTTGACTGTTGTGGTGGAAACTGTGGTAGCTATTGTGGTTGTGACGGAAGCTGCATTAGTGACTGTTGTGGTGGATGCCACTCGCATACTCGGACTGCAAGTTTATGATCAGGAGCATTTCTCCTTTCAATGACTGTACAATTTATGTTGATAACGTTTGCAGTACTTCTCCAGCTTCTCATAGCAGGGCAAATATTTTAAATCCCATATAGCCCCACCCAGACCACTTCCAGTCCCCGCAGGTATTATTAAATTTTTAATTCCTAAATGGAGTAGCTCTTCAAAACATAGAGCTAAGTTACCCACACGTCCACTCAGAGTGTCCAGTTGGAGACCCTGAATGTAAAGATAGATTTTTTTTTTTATTTAACTATTGAGCAGACTGGTTGGTCTCTAGTTCAGAACCAGGACCCCAGTGGACTACCAAAGTAATTATAAAGGGTCTGTTAGTTTCTTTGAAAATTCTGACAGACCCAACTTTATCCCGTGATTTGACCCAGGCACTGTAAAGATTATAAAGGGGTTTTTGAGTGGAGTACGGATTGGCATAAGGGTACTTTTCAGAAATTACCATACAAAGGCCGTTATTTCGTACTCACACTATTGCATTCACAATATGACGAATGGCATTATCTCTGATGTCAGACTGATCATCAGTTATTTCACCATGTACTGTGTTCATAAAAGTACCCTCAGCCCCCATCACGACCCTCTTAAGTGTGAGTGTTAGGAGTGAAGTATGGTGCTGAACTCCTGGGGACCCTATTTTTACTGGGAGTGGTAACCAACAAACTCATTCACTCAATTCTTTCAAGGTTGTAACTGGGTGGGGAATTCCCACTTTCTATTTTTTTCCTAATCCTAGAATGGGTCTGTCAGACCCGATGACGAAGGTCATTTATTTTTGGTCCTGGGGTACAATGGGTACTACATCACTGGCGTGCCTTTTACTTTCAGGGTTCACTGAGAAATTGATGCGGGTGGGTGTGCTGCTTTCTTGTCCAGTTCCCTCATTGTCTATTTGTGGTGTTCGGATCTGTTAGACCCAACGATACAATTTAGATATGGACACATAATGTTTGTGTGCCGACCGTAAAATCTGAAAATTATATAATAATTCTGAATTATATGAAAAATAATAAGTATCAGTGTGTGTTGGTGTAGGACAAAGGTTTGTGAGAGGCGAGAGTGTGACTGCAACTGTGTACGGATCTCATGTAGGCAGCTGATTTTTTTTTTTTTTCCTGTGGTACTAATTGTGTGTTTTTTTTTGGAAAATTTTTCAGATAAGACTATATTATAGGCCTTCTGTTTTATGAAGGCAGTTTGGGTGGGGCCGCCTAAGACCTCACACTGCTGGCTCAGTTCCCACATCACCGCCGCCACACATGTGTAATTACTCCTGCTCACCCCTCTCTCCTATATTAAGTTAGTAACAACTTATAAATGAATTTTGAATACTCTGTATAGATGTAATTATAAAAAAAAAGCTACATTATAGTATAGATCCCATAAGACTTGTCAGCAATGCTTTTGTGACACTGTCAAGTGCAGTGAGTGACACGAGGGATAGCCATGTGTGTGCGGGCCATACTTGGTCAGTCTCCCGCCATGAAAGCTTGCCTATCACAAGTCAAAACAAGAGAGAAAAAAAAAAAAAAATTAGAAGTTAATATAAATGAGAGAGAGAGAGAGAGAGAGAGAGAGAGAGGTGGGGGGATGTGTGTGGCGGTGATGTGGCAACTGAGCTAGCGGTGTGAGGTCTTAGGCACCCCCACCCAAACTGCCTTCATAAAATAGAGAGCCTATAGATTATAACAGAGTATATCATAAAAGATGGAAAATGGCAAAAAATCTTTCAGTACCAGATTCAGAAATTCCACATCTTCGTGAAACTGAGTGTGAGTAGTGATGAGGATGAAGAAGAGGACTTGTTTACACCCTGTTGCCTATAATTATGTATCACAGTAGCATGTCAGATCATATACAGTAAAAATGGCCTGACAAGAATGTAAAAATACAGTGCTGTACATGTATATATTCATTATTTATTTATATATTTTCTCATTACCCTTTTCTATAATAATGTACATACAATATTTCCTTAGAAATTATCTTTCCTCACTCTTTAGATATTTACAACATATAAGTATCAATTAGTAGTCATTGTATGGGGTTAAGTGCACTGTAAAATTTTTGTTCCAATTTGTCATGTTGTCCTACAGATCTTGGTGGTGATGGCATGCTGAAAAGCAGGCACAAGGCAGCAGGTTGTATAAATAACATACTGTACAAATATTAATCCCTTGTGTTTATTAGTTTTTTGTCTGTAGTTTTTTTTTTTTAATTTTCAGAATATTTTTCATATATTTACAGATAGTTCCCTTTTTACTTTCTTTTATTTTCCTGTTTCAATAGGTTAAGCACATTCCAAAGATCATGAATCATGGTTATTTCCATTACATTGTCATTAGAAAAATAGTTATGGATTTTTTTCCTATTGGGTCTGTCACACCCGACGATACCATTATCATTACAAAAAACACACGATACCATTCCAATGTTTCTTAAGTGAATAAATTACAAATCTTGTCATATGTGGTAGGTGGGGGTGCCCATCATCCACCCACTTAGTGTAGTGGTACTCTATTTTTTAGGGTAGCTCTACACTGAGTGGCAAGCTAAATGATTTCCTGTAAACCAGGAAACCATTTACAATACTGGGTGGTAACCTTATAATCAAACAACACGTGTTCCCTACGTGAGAGCAAGTGGGTTGGCGGTGGGTTAGTGCCCCTCCCCAGAAAACAACTAACTAAAAATATGAACAAGAAGTCTCAGACCAGGACGGACCAAAAGATGACGACTAAAGACCGAACAAAGGACATGATACGGATGGCGACGCGGAATATAAGGGGTGCAAATGATGAGGTGAGTGAGATTGTCCAGGATGCTTGAGGGTGCGAAAGTGGATGTGTGTGGATTAACCCGAGGCGTCCCGTCGACATATGAGTATGTTGCAACATTATGTAATTGCCAGTCCCGTCGACGTACTGGTATGTTGTGCAATTGCAAGGTGCATAATTTGCACAATTTTCAAATCTCACGCTTGATTTTTGGTACTTAGGGTCACTCAACCTTCGCCTACCTGCCACCAGGTGGGGACACTCAGCGGCCCCGCGTGACCCACGCTCACCCTCGGCTCAGTCACTCACCTGTTAGCAGTGGCCCTGGTTAGACATGGCACATAGAGGTCTCTCAGAGGAGGAAATCCAAGCTGCCCTGGACGCCTTCACAGGCGACAGTCATTCGCCACTTGATGACGAGGTGGTGGACAAAGATTATTTCCAACCAGAGGAGGAGGAAACCAGTAGCAGTGATGAGGAGGTCCTGTCCTCCAGGAAGTGGCGCTACGTGAATTATCGTGCTGCTAGAGAGGGCCAGCCTGCACAAAAACATCATGCAACCACCTCTCGGCAACCCCTACGTGATGTGGAGCCCGAATTCGAGGACGAGGACGAGCATGAGGACGGAGCCGTGGGACGTGCTGCCATGTGGTACGGCCGTGAGATAATCACCTATAGCTGCCCCGAGCGCGCAGCACTTCGTACAAGCAGGTATGGGCCTAGTGTTTTGTTTGGGGATGGTGGAAGTGGGGTGGAGGGAGTGGGGAGTGAAATGGAAAGTGCAAGTATAGAAAGTGAGAGTTGCGGGAGTGAGTCATCGCTCTCCCGTGGTGGTGTGACGTGGCGGGGAGTATCACGTGGGGCAGAGTGCGTGATGAATCACGTGGTGTGGTGATGGAGGGGGAAGGTGAGGAGGAGCCACTCCCCAGCAAGTCTTATGCTCCCCAATATTCCCAGACATGTGGGCCAGTGAGGGTGCGTGATGAATCACGTGGTGTTGTGATGGAGGGGGGAGGTGTGGAGGAGCCACTCCCCAGCACGTCTTATGCTCTCCAGTATTCCCAGACTTCATCCCAACAGCCCCCTAATGTTCCAAAAAGGGAAAGGGGAAGGGTAAAGGCTGAGGGAAGAGGAGTGCGAGTGGGGAAGCCCTCTGCACTCCTCCCCAACCTCCCCCACCAGCATCTCCTCCCCACCCCGACGAAGGCGACGATGGGGATGATGGGGGCAAGGGTTTTGTGACTCGGAATTGGGAGGATGAGAGTGATTTTTCTCCCATCATTCACCCTTTCACTGAGCAGGAGCGTGCTGGCTGCACTGCTCCAGGAATTCACCCTAGTTCCACCAGGCTGGATTTTTTCCACCTGTTTTTCAGTGAGGGCTTCGTGGAGCAAATAGTGGAACAAACAAACCGTTTCCCTAGCAGCCAGTGCCATGAGAGTGAAAGACTGGGCACAAGAAGCAGGCATTCCATCATTTATGATTACCCAGTCTCCCTTGCAGGATGTTTTTATTTTTTGACCTGGTACTTTTGACGGGTATTGTACATAAAAACAGAATTGCGGTATACTTGACAAGGGACCCTATCGTGCAGACACCAATATTTGGCCAAATCATGAGCCGTAATCGCTTTCAGCAAATTCCAGGCCTGCTCCACTTTTACGATGCTGATGATCCTGCCAATGCAAATGACACTGATAAGATGATGCGAATTATGTTCGTTTTTGATCACCTACGTCAAACATTCCGTTCCTCATTTTATTCCTATAGAGATCTTGTCATAGACAAGAGTCTCGTGTTGTGGAGAGGCAATATTTCCTTTCGGCACTACATACCCAGCAAAAGGCACCGTTTTGGGTTCAAGATCTTTTTATGTTTGACTGTAGGACTGGTTATGTGCAAGACATAGTCTTGTACACCGGTGCACAAACATACATAATAGAAAATTGGAGTATTGGACTGTCTGGAGCTAGTGGTAAAGACAATGAAGACTACCTTCATCGTGGTCACGTCCTTTACTTGGACAACTGGTACACTAGCCCTCTTCTCGCTCGTTATCTACACAGGCATGACACGGGAATCTGTGGTACCGTCAAGGTGAACCGGCGTCACATGGTCAAGGTGGGGCGGAAACTTAACAGAAATGAGGTGGTCTTCTTCCAGGCTAACAATATACTAACTACAGTGTGGAACCACAACAGAGAAGTCAGCCTCTTGTCCACGGTTCACCGCCCCTTGATGCACCGAAAAGAGTCCATGGATTACCGCAGCGAGAGGAGGCGCCATGTATGGAAACCTGTGTAACATCAACATGCGCCTGGTGGACCAGTCAGACTTCATGATATCCACTGTCGAGTGTGCCAGGACCACGATGAAGTGGTACAAGAAGCTCTTCTTTCAACTGCCCTGAATTGCCACCACCTGCACGCCATGACAACAGGAGTGCAGGAAACCTTTGAAGGGTTTGTGAGGGAGCTTACACGTGAGATTTTTGCCAGGTATGTGGTTGAAAGGCCCCAACACCGCACACGCACTGCCCCTACCGCCCAAACTCCCCTGAGAATATCGGCCCGCCATTTCCCCACTCCTATACCTCCCCAGCCAAACAGACCTAGACCCCAACGCAGGTGTCATGTGTGAAGGAATTCCCGTGTGAGACCCACCACTCAGAGAAAAGACACCCGCTACCAGTGCATTGAGTGTGACGTGGGTCTCTGCATTCACCCTTGTTTTAGTGAGTATCACACCTTGATGTACTTCTGATATGGTGTGAATGCGATATGACGCTCATACTCAGAAAGAAATGCGACAAACAGACGTTCAGTGTAATTATAAGGCCGTAGATCTGTAAATAGTAGTATGGAAGTGGAAACGGGTGTATTATAAGTGGAAAAATCTGTAAGGGCATAAATATATTCTAAGTGGAAACCTTCCCGGCAAGTGTAGGTAGATGTGCTATTCTGATGCTCAGTGGAATAAATAAGGCCCGTAAATATGTAAATATGAGTATGAAAAGTGGAAACGGATGTAATATAAGTGGAAAGTTATGTAAGTGCATAAATTTATTGTCAAAATATTCCTAGCAAGTGTATATAGATGCGATATTCTGACGCTCAGTGGAATAAATAAGGCCCGTAAATATGTAAATAGTAGTATAAGGTGGAAACGGGTGTAATGTAAGATGGGAGGTATATTGGGAGTGAAGAAATAAAGTAGAAGTTGAAACACGAGTGGTAGCGAGTGTCCTTGCTACCTGAATATGCGCTAGCATTTCGCTAAATACCCTCGTAATGAATGTAAATAATGGAAAACATTTACATTGGATGAGGAAAGGTTCAATGTAAGAAAAACAATACTGTACTATGAAAGTGATAACATGGTATGTTGAGATAAGAGCCATAGCAAGTGCGCTGAGTATGCAGATGTGCGCTATAGTTATGCTACATGTCTTCATAATGAATGTAAACAGCTGAAAACATTTACATACAGTAAAAAATGGTAAAATGGCATGGAAAGAATTTTATACAAATAGAAAAAATTATATGTTTACTGAAACAAGAAATATGACCAATATGACCACACTCGCCATGCTCACACGATGGAACCGCTTATTTTTCATTGAAAACCATTATATTGTTATTGTGATTGTTTATTAGTTCAAATTCAATAAATGTAGAGGTGTTCTTTGTTATTTCTCCCAAAATTACCTACCATAGAAAACGTGAGAGCCTCACACGTCAGTGACAGAATACGATACCTGAAGCGGGGGACCTCACCTGTTCCGATCACTTATGGACCCCGGTAAGCCCTTTCTTGTGATTTTCCTTTGTTACTCAACAAAAGCGGAGGTTTTAGCAAAAAAAAAAAAAAAAAAAAAAAAAAAATCCAAAATAGCTCGGGCATTTGTTACTCAACAAAAAGGGAGGTTTTAGCAAAAAAAAAAAAAAAAAAAAAAAAAAAATAGCTTGGGCATTTGCGAGTATCGGAGGTGCGAAATCGGTTGGGACGTGACGGGGTTAACTGAAACTAAATGAAGAGGTGAGAGTGTGAGAGAATGGGAGTATGGATGGGGTATATTTTATGTGCAGGAGTAGATGAGAATGAGAGGGCAAATGAAGGAGTATTATTGTGAGAGACGAAAGGAGAATATAGAAGAGTATGGATCAGTTGGCTCAAGGCTAGTGTGGGTAAGACTGAAAGTTGGAATACAAATGTGGGCAATTGTGTGCGTGTATGCGCCAATGCAAAATCGCGCAAGCAGAGTGAGAGAAGAGTTCTGGACAAATATGGAAGTGTGTATGGAAAAGTTTGGAAGGAATGAGATGTTTTTGATTGGTGATATGAATGGTAAAAGAGGAAATGTGTTAGTGGATGGAGTATTTGGTGAGTGGTGAGTGCCTGCTGAGATAGATGAAAATGGCAGTGCTTTAGTGGACACTTGTG
Source organism: Coenobita brevimanus (assembly GCF_032717465.1). Taxonomy (NCBI): domain Eukaryota; kingdom Metazoa; phylum Arthropoda; class Malacostraca; order Decapoda; family Coenobitidae; genus Coenobita; species Coenobita brevimanus. Next base: position 22,607,511 of record NC_137043.1, on the reverse strand, counting down.
CCATGAGGAGGTTCGTGATAGCCAATACCTTCTTCAGGCACAAAATGATCCACAGGTATATATGGCATGTGATGAGAAGGGTGGGTGATGAACTGAATGAAAGGAAGGCAATTATTGATTATGTGTGTGTAGATGAAAGGGTGTGAAGGTGTGTAATGGATGCAAGAACATGTAGAGGTTGGGGGAGTGGCCTTGGTGGTCAGAATTAAGTTGCAAGTAAAATGGAGAAATAGAAGGGAAGGACACGGGGAAGGAGTAGGCACAAGGACAGTGGAAAGGTTACAAGAGGATGAGAAAAAGCAGAGTACAAGAGAGAAGTGAAGGAGTGATTGGGTAAATATGGATTGGACCAGATGGAGGACGTGGAAGTTATGTGCAAGATATTTACAGAAAAATCTGTGCAGCATGTGAGGTGATGTGTGGGATTAAGAGAGGGCGAAAGGGGGTGCAGGGAACAGCATGGTGGAATGAAGAAGTGAGACAGGCTGTGGCACAAAAGAAGAAGGCATATCGTGAGTGGATGAGAAATAGGGGTGTGGAAGAAGTTAAGAGACTGAAGAGAGAGTTATATGTAGAGAAGAAGAGAGGTGAAAAGATTAGTGAGAGAGAGTAAAAGGAGGATCAATGAGTAATTTGAGTGTATAGTGGAGGGACTGTAAGAAAATGTTTTGGAAGGAGGTAGAGAGAGACAGGGTGGCAGTGATGTTAGTCGAGGAGTGAAAGATAAAAACGGTAGATTACTAGTGGAGAAGGGAGAAAAGGTGAGAAGATGGAGAGAACACTTTAATAAATTGCTGATCAGTCAGGGTTCGTCATCAAGTAGTCTCGACTCGGCTTCTCAAACTGTCCACAATTCACTCCCCCTCATTACTGCCGGCATACTATGTGTTTAGGAATTCAGCGGGAGTTTACGGCAAACTTTTATTCAAGACAACTAAACCAACCATACATTTCATAAAGCAAACGTGTCAGATAATAGAAATATAACTTTGTGCGGAGGCAAACTTACAGAACTGCCGTGATGATTCACCTGAACCCACCGCTCCCCCTCTCCTCCAACAAGCCAACCTCCCCCTCACTCACTGGTCTCCTTACTCTCACCCCCACCTTGGAGGCCCCTGTATGGTGTGATCTTTACCGGGTGCTTCGGGTTCATGCGTCACAGTTTCATGGTTCAGAGTGAGGACGGAGAGGCGTCAACACATTTGTCCTTGGGTGTACATCTAACTCTTTCCACTGGTACACTGATGATTCCACCCTTCACCTTTCCATTCGGTTCCCGCAACTTCCATCTCAGCAGTTACTTCAACAAACAAGGGATGAGGCTATGGCACACCTAATGTCTGACTTGGCTCATATCTCTAAGGTAAAAATAATCTTGTTTTTAATACATCAGACTCAATTTCTACACCTATCAACCCGTCAAAATCTTCCGCAGGAGTACCCACTAATGTTTAATAATATCCAGCTTGAATATGCTTGGGGTTTCATTCACACGGGGCTTATCTTGGAAAGATCATATTGCATCTCTAGTAAAATCAGCTTCCATGAGATTGGGTGTGCTAAGCCGACTCTTTACCCCTGCACAATTGTTGACTTTATACAACGGTTTTATTCGCCCCTGTTTAGAGTACGTCTCATGTGTGGGTAGGCTCCCCACATACAGCTCTTCTCAATCGAGTGGAGTCAAAGGCTATTCGTCTCAACAACTCTCCTCCTCTGTCTGGCTCTCTTCAACCTTTGTTTGTTGCCTCTGTCTTTTCTATCGCTACTCCTCTGAACTGTCTGCTTGCATTCCTCCACCTCTACGACAGGCGCGTAGCACCCGTCTAGCAACAAACTCTCATCCCCTTGCTGTCCAACTCTCTAATGAAAGAGTTAACCGTTACTCTCAGTCCTTCATTTATGCAACAGGTCATCTCTGAAATTGTCCCCCTCTGGCTGTGTTTCCTACTTCCTATGATCAGTCTTTCAAACGCAGTGTGTTCAAGGCATCTGGAAATGAATGGATCTTGAATTTGGCTCTCTTTTGTACTGTTTTTGTTTCTTTCTTGGAAGGAACGTAAATGCGGGCTCAGCCTTTGGTTCCTTCTTCCTCGCATAAAAAAAAAAAAAATAGTTCACCTTTAGCATTACCTTTTATCCGCGAAGTCAAGGCTCAAAAAAAAAGTCAATAGACTCATTGGAAATTAAAAATCCAGTTAATCTGAACACGGCGGACACAACATTTCAGGGTGACTCTCCTGCATCCTGATGTTTTTAGAGCCATCATGCGTATATGAGGACCCAAATAATGTTTAAATTGTATATTCCGAAACGGCTATGTATTATTTTGTACTAGAAATGTATATACGATAATAAATAAACGATTTACTTGAAAACCATTTATGTCTTATCGGAGTGATTTTACCTTCGTCAATATGGGTAGTGATATGACAATAAAGGTCATACTGTGAAATTGTTCTGTATTGTATATTTGATCATTATTCACTAGATGTCACTTCAAATCCCAAGTTATGCAGAAAAAACTAACCCGTTTTATCTAAATTTCAAAGTTGTTTCCAAGTATCTAATGAAACGAAATTATTTGGGCTTAAAACCCTTAAATGGCTGTCTTCATTACCTGTGAATTAATTTTGTTGTTCAAACTACCTTACATAACCTTCTTAATGATGTTTTTTCGAGACTGAATTTTCAACCCTTAGAAATGTTTTCTGAATTTTTAAGACAACTGTGGTTGTTTCGCAGCTTGCATGGAGAACATTTGTGGACGTTGTATATTTAGTGTTTTTGTCAATTATTCGGTTTTTGGCATCACTGACATGACTCATCAAAACGTAAAAATAAAAGTCAAGGCTAAAAAGAAAGCCGGTAGACTCATCAGATATTAAAAATCCAGTTAATCTCAACACGGCAGACACAACATTTCAGGTCGACTCGCCTGCATCCTGATTTCCTTTCTTTCTTGCCATGATGATGAATAAAACTGCAAATATGAGGAACCAAATAATGTTTTATGTTGTATATCTCAATAGGGATACGTATTTTGTTTTTCCTAAAAATATATATTTAATTTCATACACAATTTATTTCCTTTCGGAACGAATATTCTATCGTAAATATGGATAATGATATGACACGAACCGTCATATTATGAAATAATTCTATATTTTTTATTTGATCACTATTCTGAAGTTATGTAGAGAAAACTAACCCGTTTAAATCTAAATTTCAAACTTGTTTGCACATCCCTAATGAAACGAAACGCTTTGGGTCTTCAAACCCTTAAATGGCTGCCTTATTTACCTATGAATCGATTTCATCGTACTTTTTACCTGATTTAGCTTTGCTAATGTTTTTTTTCGAAACGTAATTTTCTCACCCTCAGAAATGTTTGGTGAATATTAGATACAATTATGATAGCCTCCAAGCTAGCTTGCAAAATATTTGTGAAAGTTATATGTTTGTGTTTTTATTCGTCAAGTATGCGGTTTTCAGCATCACTCACAAATGACCCTTTTTATAAGGTAAAAATAAAACAATCCAGACGACATTAATACAGTTCACTCAGTGTTCCTTGAACTTACATTTTTTGTAGCTGTCATGCACATGTCCACGAAGATAAGGAATAAAGCTATAAATGGCAATTAATTATATATCTCGGAACTACAAAATTGTTTATGCTTTCTCGTATCAATTTATAAATGTCAATATTCCTTCTCACGAGTTGTCAGTTTGGAGAAATTTTAGAAAAGGAAATGTGGCTCACTGTGGCGGGTGACTTTCACAATGTGCATATATATATATATATATATATATATATATATATATATATATATATATATATATATATATATATATATATATTTACATAGTCATGAAGCTCGATTGTAATTTTAAAGAGCTTCTACTGCGGATAAAAAAGAATACTCAATCGAATTTGCGTGACTGTTTCTGTGACAAGCACGTCAGTTCAAACTCACATGCCAGTACTCTTTTCGTGGTAATTGATTTCTTGTAATATATTTTTTCTCAATAAGATTTTCTCACTCTCAAAAACGTCTCAGTTGAAAAAAAAATCTTTTTCACAGCCAATTTTAAGCGCTTTCGATCAAAAATAAGTTTATACAGCCATCGTTCCACTAAAATTGCAACCAGTTCACAAATCGCACTACGTTTTATCCGATAAGTAGATTAAAATAGTCAATAGACTCATCGGACATTAAAAATCGTCAATCTCAGCACGGCAGACACAACAGTTCATGTCGACGCTCCTGCAACCTATTTTTTAGACCCAACATGAACGGTAAAGCTGCATGTATGAGGAAGAAAGCAATGTTTATAAATTGTAAATCTCATTTCAGGTATGTATGTAATTTTTCCTAAAAATATGTATATGATAATCAATAAATAAACGATTATCTTGTAAACGATTCATTGCCTTTCGAAAGAATATGTAAAATTCCTTCGAAAGGCAATGAATCGTTTACAAGATAATGATGTCACACGATGTCACACGATGTCATATAATATGTATTTTCTATTTGACTACTTGGCTCAAGATGAAACTTTAAAGCCTAAATTAGGCAGAAAAAACTATCAATTATCTCTAAATTTCCAAGTTGGTTTCACGTCCCTACTGAAAAGAAACTATTTGTGCTTAAAGCTTGAAATGATTGCCATCTTTACCTGTGAATTGATTTCATCCTACATATTACCTTATATAACATTTTAAAAATATATATATATATATATTTTTTCGAATTTTCAGCCCTCAGAAACGTTTTCAGAATTTTTTATACAACTGGTTCTGTTTCCCAGCTACAATGGAGAATATTCGTGGAAGTTGAGTATTTAGTGGTTTCTTCGTGAATTATACGGTTTTGGCATCAAACATGACTCTGTTCATAGCGTAAAAATAATACGATCTTCAGACGACATAAATTCAGTGCATTCAGTGTTCCTTCAACCTGCATTTTTTGTTGCTGCCATGCATTACATGTCAATGTACATTAGAAATTAAATTATATATTTTAATTAATAATATAAATCGGTATTACAAAAGTATTTGTACTATTGCGGACAGGAGTTCTTAATCACCCTCGTCCAGCCAACCTGTGTATGTGGCAGTGTCGCATTCACGAGCACAGAAGTTGCCTTCGATGCATTTCTGTCGAAAAATATTCCTTCAGCTTTGGGCTTGTACTAATGGATAAAGCAATAGTAATATTTACTTTGAAGGTTTGACTCTGATAACACGAATATATCATACTGATTATTTAATAACTTGTTTCTCGTATAGAGCCAAGCAAGTGATAAATATGTATATTTGGGTCCACTCCACGACTTCCTGTAGGTCTGAACCAGCGAACATAGAGTGAACAAGTTCGAAGCATTCATTTGTTAACAGGAGAGAGAGAGAGAGAGAGAGAGAGAGAGAGAGAGAGAGAGAGAGAGAGAGAGAGAGAGAGAGAGAGAGTAGCGGGTCCCCGTGAATTTTAGAGGAATGAGGTGGAGAAATGAGGTGCTCAACACAGTTAAACAGGGATTTTTCCTTTCGTTTCGGTTGGCTTTCTATGCTTAGATGGCTAAATGAAGGTAAATTATGAAATATAATAACTGGATGACGAAGTGGTAATAGGGTCTGGCTAATGGTTGTTTGGTCCAAGGTGTGCAGTGGTAAGCCTAATTCCAGACAACGGTCGCTGTTAAAAGTTGGATGTTTTAGGTTCCATTTATTTTAAATATTTCCATGTATGTTTACAGTACGTGTATGCCCCTATGGACCTATTTTCACCCCATGAATATTTTTACTAATGGACATTTTCACCACTCGGAGCACAATCCCTTATGGACCTATTTTCCTTAATGACTTTTTTTTTTTAAAGACGCCTACTTCCCTACGTAACCTATTTTCCCCCGAACTAATTTTCCCCATTGATGTATTTTCTCCCCACGGACCAATTTTTCCGTCGACCTTGAATCTCTCTATGAATGCAGGTTTCCTACATGGTCGTATAACAATGGATGTATTTTTCACAATGAACCTATTTTCCCCATAAACCTGTTATCCGACGTGGTTATATCACCCACTGATGCGTGCAGTTGAAACACAGACCTCTTAACCAACAGACGTATTGCACTATGGACCTGTTGTAACCCACTGGATATATATGCCTACTTCAGCATGATTCCAGAATAATATCCCCTGTGGACCGATTTTCCCAACTCGGACATTAACTCAATTCACCTAATCCCAGTGGCCTGTTTTCCCACAATCCGTTCATCCATCTACACACCCACCCATCAACGCACATATCCACAACCTTACTTAATACAGTATGTCTCAAAAGTAGGACGACACAAACCCGTCTCTTGCCTTGTCCTACAGGTAGCCCTACCACCCACCTCACTTAAACAATGCACGAACCCCACTCCACCCCACTTAACCAGCTCAACAACCCTTTCCCTTCCTCTCGCCCACTCACTCCACCTAGTCCGCCTGTGAAACAACCAGCCTACACTAACCAATCCACACACCCAGTTACCAACCTACCAATCCGCATATCATGCTCCACAAGTCAGATGACTCTCAATTCAACACACACACACACACACACACACACACACACACAGGGGCGGGGTGGATTTCCTTACACGAAGGATGAGTCTCACCGCTTAACTCAGTCTGTCGGCAGAAAATAGTACCGGGTACTCTTTACATGGAGTTTGCCAGGCCATAGATAAGGGGCTTCATTCCGGCTACATACACATGATTTTATGCGATATGAGTAAATATGGTGCTCAAGCTAAACAGGGAATTTTTCCTTTCGATGATGACGAAAAAGTTTATTTATCGTCGGACAAAATGAAAGATGGGTTTTATTCTGGGTAACGCCAGTTGACTTTGTCAAATAATTTGGCAGGCCGCGTAACTTCTGTTAGATGCCTTATGTTCCCATTTTTTTCTCTCTCTGGTGGTTGGCACCTGGAGATTTTTGGCGAAATCATAAGTATTTTTCTCATTAACTGGATATTTCTCTTTGGACAGAGAGGCAAATTACTTTCTTAAGCACAGCTTTTTGTTAAATCAACAGCATTTATCTCCTAATTCATGATTCGAACGAAAGCAATCCTATATATATATATATATATATATATATATATATATATATATATATATATATATATATATATATATATATATATATATATATATATATATATATATATATATATATATATATATATATATATATATATATATATATATATATATATATATATATATATATATATATATATATATATATATATAGATAGATATAGATATAGATATAGATATATATATATATATATATATATATATCACAAAGCAAGGCAAGTTTTAGTGACTGATGGAAGAAATACTCACACTGTGGCCTGTTTTCAATGGATCACAGGAATCCAGGGTTTCTCATCCCTTGCATTTCCCTGCGCCAGTCTGCCTCCACCTCATTATTCCAAAATTCACAGGCACCCACCATACACGCTCTCTCTCTCTCTCTCTCTCTCTCTCTCTCTCTCTCTCTCTCTCTCTCTCTCTCTCTCTCTCCTGTTAAAAAATGAATGCTTCGGACTTGTTCACTCTATGTTCGCTGGTTCAGACCTACAGGAAGTCGTGGAGTGGAACCAAATATACATATTTATCACTTGCTTGGCTCTATACGAGAAACAAGTTATTAAATAATCAGTATGATATATTCGTGTTATCAGAGTCAAACCTTCAAAGTAAATATTACTATTGCTTTATCCATTAGTACAAGCCCAAAGCTGAAGGAATATTTTTCGACAGAAATACATCGAAGGCAACTTCTGTGCTCGTGAATGCGACGCTGCCACATACACAGGTTGGCTGGACGAGGGTGGTTAAGAACTCCTGTCCGCAATAGTACTTTCTCGTATAAATTTATAAATGAGCGTCAAAAGCTTATTAATTCTCAAGAGTTATCAATTTTGAAAAATTTTACCTAAGGAAATGTGGCTTATTGTCGAGCACCAACTTTCATACTGTGTAAGCAGATATATTTTTTCATATTATCGATTGTATTTTTGAAGAGCTTCGACTGCGGATAAAAAAAGAATTCTCCTTCGACGTGTCATGACTATCTCAATGACCCTTCATCAGTTGAAGCTTGTCTTTCATAAACCCTCACATTGCAGTTCTCTTTCCGTGTCAATCGATTTCTTTTCTTTTTTTTTTTTTTTCCTCCGAAAAGTGTTGTCTTGGAAATAATTCTGTGACGCAGCCAATTTTAAGTACATTTGTGGAAGTTTCATATTTAGCGCTTCCGACCAAAAATATGTTTATACAGCCATCATTCCAGTAAAATAGAGTTGAAGTACGCCCAAGGCGGATGGTATCAGCCGCAAGAAGCTTATAAATGGCACCACCTTTTACAAGGAAACTACTGAGCTTTGAAAGCAGGCTGTGAAGTCGGTCACATAATATATATATATATATATATATATATATATATATATATATATATATATATATATATATATATATATATATATATATATATATATATATATATATATATATATATATATATATATATATATATATATATATATATATATATATATATCTGTGAAACTTTCTTTTTTTCGAGACGGAATTATCTCATATTTAAGAATGTTTTCAGACTTTTGGATAGAATTGGGAGTGTTTTCTAGCAAATTTGGAATACATATGTGGAAGTTTATGCGGTTTTTAGCATCACTCACATGACCCTCTGTAGCCTATATCGTAAAAATCTAAATCTCCAGACAACGCTAATACAATAATTCAGTTAGTGTTTCGTGAACCTACATTTCTTGTAGCGGACATGCGCTATATGTCTACGGATATAAGAAATAAAGTAAGAAATGGTAATTATTTACATATTTCAACCAAAAATAAGTTTATACAACCATCATTCCAGTAAAGTAGTTTTGAACTACGTCCAAGGTAGATGCTATCAGCCGTATCTAGTTCGCAACTGGGACCATCTTCTATTCTTGAAGTCAGATAGACTTCGGAAATTCAAAATCCAGTTAATCTCTACACGACAGACACAATATTCCGTTTCAACGCTCCTTCAACCTGATTTTGTTTTAGACCCATTGTGAACAATGAAAATGTTTATAAACTATACCTGAGTACGGCTGTGTATAGTTTTTCCTAATAATGTGTATATGATAATCAATAAACAACTTTCTTGAAAACGGTTTATTGCCTTTCGGGGTGATTTTACCTTGGTAAATAGGGATAATGATATCAAGATGTCACTTTAAAGGCCTAGTTAAGGAGATAAAATGAATTTCATCTCTAATTCTCCAAGTATTTCCACGCCCCTAATGAAACGAAACTCTTTTTGCTTCAAAACTTCAAATGGCAACTTGTTAATCTATTTTATCCTACGTATTACCTCATTTAGCCTTGAGACTTTTTTTTTTTTCCTAGACGGAATTTTTCGTATTCAGGAATGTTTACTTAATTTTCTATTCAAATGGTAGTGTTTCCCAGCTAATTTTGAGTACATTTGTGAAGTTGCAAAATATAGCGTTTTCGTCCTCTATTATGCGGTTTTTCGCATCACTCACATGACCCTCTTCATGACGTAAAAATCCAAACAGTCTGCACACGACATTAATACAATTGTCAATGTACGGAGATGAGGAATAAAGTAATAATTTGTAATTATTTACATAGTATTGCAATAGTGTTTGTAATTTTTCGTACTTAAAGTAGGCTGATGGTATAACAGGAACCTTCACAATGTGGATTTTTTTTTTTTTTTTTACATCGTCAGGATGGCCGATATAATTTTAAAAAGAATTTTCTCGCTAGTTTTGGTGACCCACACATCAACTGATACAATATTCTTAAAAATCTCATATTCCAGCTCTTCTTACGTGTCAAATGATTTCTTTTCATGTTTCCTAAATGTTTTTTTTTCATCCTCAGAAGTATAATCTTTTTGATAATAATTAGGTGTGTTACCACAGTTTTAAGTTAATTTGGGAAAGTTGTATATTAAACGATTTAGCCCAAAGATAGGTTTACATAGACATCACTCCAGTAAGTATCCCCAAAGACAATGCTATCAGCCGTAACTAGATCACCTTTTACGCTTTTATCCGTGGTCACGCCAAAAAAAAAAAAAAAAAAAAAATTGGAAATTATGAGTTAATCTCAACACTTCGGACACAGTAGATGAGGTCGAGTCTCCTGAAACCTGATTTTTTTCCTTTTAGCGCCATCATGAACAATGAAACTGCGTATATGAGGAACCAAGTAATATTTATATATTGCATATCTAAGTACGGCTATATATTTAGTTTTTCTCAACAATATGTATATGATAATCAATAAATAATCGATTTTCTTAAAAAAACATTTATTGTCTTACGGAGTGATATTACTTTCTTAAATATGGATAATGATACGACACGCACCGTCATACTGCGAGAATGATCTCTAAAATACCTCTTTCATGTCTCCTGTCAAACTAAACTGGGTTTAAAACCCTCAAATTGCATCCTTCTTTACCTGTGAATCAATTTCATCCCACGTATTACATAAAGATGTTTTTTTTTATTTTCGTGAAGTTAAGGCTACTATAAAGCCAATAGACATCGAAAATTAAAAATTCGGTTTATCGAAACACGGCAGATGCAACTGTTCATATCGACGCACCTGCAACCTGAAAACTAGAACTGCATGGAAGCAAGAAATGTTTATAAATTGTATATCTCCGTTTTCCTTAATAATGTATATATTACAGTCAGTAAGTAAACTATTTTCTTGTAAACGATTTATTGCCTTTCGGGGTGATTTTTTCTTGGTGTATATGGATAAGGACATCGCACGAACTGCGAAATAATCCATAATTAATATTGTTCACTAGGCTCAAGATGCCACTTTAGAGCCCTAGTTATGCGGGTAAAGATAACACCGGTTTTATCTCTAAATTTCCAAGTTGTTTCCACGTCGCTAATGAAACGAAACTCTTTGAGCTTAAAACCCTCAAATGGCAGCCTTCTTTGCTTGTCAATCGATTTCATCCTACGTAAGTATGGATAATGATATGATACAAACCGTCGTAAGGCGAAAATATTGTTTATTTCAAATCTGATCACTCTTCTCCAGAGGATATTTAAAAGCCCTAGTTATGCAGAAAAAACTAACCTGTTTTATCTCTTAATTTTAAAGGTGTTTCAACGTCCTTAATGAAAAAAAAAAAATCTTCTAACGGTAGCCTTCTTCACCTGTGAATTGATTTCATCCTACGTATTACCTCATTTAGCCTTGGGAATGTTTTCCTTTTTTCATATTTTTTTTTGAACCAAAAATTTTCTCACATTCAGAAATGTTTAATGAAATTTACATACAATTCGGAATGTTTCCCAGCTAATTTGGAGTATATTTGTGGAAATTACAAAATTTAGCCTTCTCTCCCTCAATTATGCGGATTTTTACCCTCACTCATATGACCCTTTCCTTAACGTAAAAATCCAAACAGGCCGCACACAACATTAATACAGTCTATTCAGTGTTAATTACATAACACCACATTGCGATAGTGTTTGTACTTTCTCGGATAAACTCATAGATGGGCTTCAAACTTTTATCAATATTCCATCACACCAGGTATCAGTTTTAAAAGATTCTACATAAGGAAATGTAGCTTTCGGTGTAATACGAACCTTCATAATGTGCAGATATTTTTTTTTTTTTTTATTTAGTCAGGATTTTTCATGTAATTATATATTTATTTTGCAGAAAAAAAAAAAATTCAATGTTTCTTACTGTGGCCCACACATCAAAACAATTATTTCCTTCTTAAACACCTCAGACTCCAGCTCTTGTTATATATATATTTATTATACTTTCTGGTATAAATTTATACATGAGTCCAAGGTTCATCAATATTCTTTCTCAAGAGGGATCAGTTTTGAGAAAATATACCTAATGAAATATGGCTCTCAGTGGAGAACAAACTTTCACAATGTGCAAATATTCATTTTTTCTTTTTTCACATTGTCATGAGGCTTGATGGTAAATCTAAGGTCCTTCTACTGTAAATAAGAAAGATTACTTATTCGAAATTTCTTGACTGTTTCGGTGACTCCTACATCATATATTTTTCTAAATAAGATTTCAACGCCCTCAGGGGCGTCCTCTGAGTTTTCGAAATAATTCTTAGTGTTTCGCAGTCGGTTTTGAGTACATTTGTGGAAGTAGCATATCAGCAATTTCGACCCATAATTTCATATAATCATTCCAGTAAAATAGTTTTGAACTACGCCCAAGGAGGATGCTATCAGGCGTAACCAGTTCAAAACTGGCACCACCTTTTATCCATTAAGTCACGGCTAATATAAAGACAATAGACTCATCTGATATGAAAAATCCAGTTAATCTCAACACGGGAGACCCAACAGTTCATATCGACGCTCCTACAACGTGACTTTTTCAAACCTATGATGAATAATAAAACTAAATATATAAGGAACCAAGTAATTTTTTCAAATTGATTATCTAGGTACGGCTATGAATTTAGTTTTTTCTAATAAATTTCATATGATAAAATAGCAATTTTCTTGTAAACGATTTATTACCTTTCTGAGTGATTTTATCTTTGTAAATATGGATAATGATATCTCACGAACTGCGAAATAATCCATATTTAATATTTGACCAATGGGCTCAAGATGCCACTTTAAAGCCTTAGTTATGCAAATGAAAATGACCCGTTTTATATTTCCAAGTCGTTTCCTCGTCGCAAATGAAACTAAACTCTTTGTGCTTTAAATCCTCAAATGGCAGCCTTATTTACTTGTGAATCGTGTAACATGAACCTTACCAATGTGAAAATATTTTTTTTTTTTTTTTTTTTTTAGTCATAGTGCTTGAAGAAATTTTAAATATCTTCTTTTGCAGAAATTCTCGCTTGTTCCTGTGTCCTATACATCAAATGAAACATGTATTCCTTAAACATCTCAGATTCCTTTTTTTTTTTTTTTTTTTTTTTACTAAATGATTTTTTTACCCTCAGAGGTATCTTCTGAGTTTTGGAAATTATTGTGTTTTTTATATTTTGAGCACAATTGCTGACGTTCTGTATATTATTTAGATCACCCAAGAAATACATTTTTTCAGCTATCACAGCAGTGAAAAGGTTTTGAACTACCCCCAAAGATAATGCTATCAGCCGTAACTAGTTCACCTTTGGCACTATCTTTTATTGGTGAAGTCAAGGCTAGAGAAGAAGCCAGTAGTCATAGGAAAATATAAATCCAGTTAATCTGAACGCTGCAGACACACCAGTTCAGGTATAAGCTCCTTCAATGTGATTTTTTTTTAGAGCCATCATGAACAATGAAAGTGTGTTTATTAGGAAGAAAGTAAGAATTATAAATTGTATAACTTAGTACGGCTATGTATTTAGCTTTTCTTAAAATGAATGTATGATAATAAGTAAATGATTTTCTTGAAAACTCTTTTTTGCATCTCGGAGTGATTTTACTTTCGTAAGTTTGGATAATGATATGACATGAACCGTCTTAGTGCGAAAATATCCTATATTTTATATTAGACGACTGTTCTAGAACTACCACTTTAAAGCCCTCTGCTTTATCTCTAAATTTCGCTGATGAAAAGAAACTCTATTGGCTTAAAACCTCTAAATGGCGGCCTTCTTTACCAGTGAATCGATTTCATCTTACGTATTACTTCATTTAACCTTATTAAAGATTTTTTTTTTTTTTCCCGAGACTGTTCTCACCCTCAAATATATTCTGAATTTTAGGTTCAATTGGGACTGTTTCCCAGGTAGTTTAGAGTATGTTTTTGGAAGTTGCATATTTATAGTTCTCTCCGTGAATAATGCTTTTATAGCATCATTAAAATGACCCTGATCATAACGTAAAAATAAAACAATGTTCCGACGACAAATACAGTTCAGTGTTCCATCAATCTGCATTTATTGTAGTTCTCATGCACTTTATTTCTTAGTCGATTAGGAATAATGTTATAAATGGTAATTAAATATTTGTTTTTGTATTATAAAAGTGTTTGTAAATTTTCGTATAAATGAATAGATGAGTCAAAATCTCATCAATATTCCATTGCATGAGCTATAAGTTCTTAAAAATTTAACTAAGGAATTGTTGCCTTTGGAGGGGCACGAACCTTCATAATGTGCATTCTTTTTTTTTTTCCTCTACATTGCCATGAGTCCCAATGGTATTTTAAAATTGCTTCTAGTGCATTTAAAGAAATAATACTCATTTCATGTTACTTGACTGTTTCGGTGACTTTGACATCAGTTCAAACGTGGCAATCGATTTCTTGTTAATTGTTTTCTATGAACTTTTCTCCCTCAGCATCGTCTTCTGAACTCTCGAAATAATTCTGTTTCTCAGTCAGTTTCGCGTACATTTGTGGAAGTTGCATATTTAGTGATATTGACCAAAAATAAGTTTATACATCCGTCATTCCTATATTATAGTTTTGAACTACGCCCAAGGCGGATGCTGTTAGGCGTACCTAGTTCACAAGTGACACGACCTTCTATCCGTGAAGTCAAGGCAAAAATAAAGCCAATAGACTCACCGAAAATTGAAAATCAAGTTTATCTCGACACGGCGGACACAACAGATCATGTCAAAGCTTCTGGAACCTGATTTTCTTTAGACCCATCATGAGCAAAAAAAAAAAAAAAAAATTTATATGAATATGCAAGTACTGTTAAAAAATTGTATATCTCAGTACGGCTATGTGTTCTGTTTTATCTAATAATGTATATATGATGCTCAAGAAATAAACGATTTTCTTGTAAACTATTTATAGCCTTTCTGAGTGATTTTACCTTGGTGAACATGGATAATACCGCAAGAACTACAAAATAATCCATATTTTATATATGATCACCCTTTTGGGTTGAAACCCTCAAATGGCAGCCTTCTTTACTTTTGAATCTATTTCATCCTACATAATACTTCATTTAGACGAGACTTTTTTTTTTTTTTCCCAGATGGAATGTTCTCATATTCAAAAAAAAAATTCTGAAGTTTAGTTACTATTGGGACTGTTTCCCAGGAAATTTAGAGTACATTTGTGGAGGTTGTAGAATTTACCGTTTTCGCCTTCAATTATGCTGTTTTTAGCGTCACTCCCATGATCCTCAACGTAAAAATTCAATCTCGATGACAATAATACAATTCATAAAGTGTTCATTGAACTTGCATTTTTTGTAGCCGTCAGTCAGTATATGTATACAGATGAATAATAGTTATAAACCATAATTTATTATATATCTCGGTACTGCGATAGTTATTGTCCTTTCTCTTATAATCGTGAAAAGCTCATCAATATATCATTTGGATTAACGAGAACCTTCATAACGTGCAAATATTCTTTTTCTTCTTTTTATACTTAGCATGCCGATGTAATTTTGAA
Organism: Coenobita brevimanus; assembly: GCF_032717465.1. Classification (NCBI taxonomy): domain Eukaryota; kingdom Metazoa; phylum Arthropoda; class Malacostraca; order Decapoda; family Coenobitidae; genus Coenobita; species Coenobita brevimanus. The sequence continues at coordinate 22,592,018 of NC_137043.1, read as the reverse complement.
AGAAAAGAATATTCAATGGAAGTGTTTCGTTGACCCACACATTAATTGAAACAGTGTTCACCCTTGATCAGCAACCATAGGCCACATCTGGCCAGACAAAGTTTATAAGCTTGACGCCATGGCGCCATTTAAGAATTCGGCTCACCATCCAAGTAGCTTCCCCTTTGTCTCTTACTTTCGATTGAAGGTGCGTCTGGGTTGCTCGTGTTTTTATAACTCTAATATATTGAAAAAGGCCACATGTGGCCATGGTTGTAAACAACGTTCGTTTTTTTTTTTTTTTTTTTGTATTTTTTGGTAGTCACGCGTACTAATTTTTGCTCAGGGGTTACCCCTTCCTTCCCCCCCTCTACCCTGGACAGATGTAAGGGGGGAATCGGGAACAAGTATACCCCGCCTTCTGTCCCCAACTCCCCCACCCTCCACCTCCAGCTGCCAGTTACTGATTAGACGCAAATTTTCTCATGTCCTGTAAACATGACTGTCGTCGCACACTTTCAACGGCCAAGATTTGGACTATATTTTAAAAAAAATTATTACCGTATTGAACTGCATTTTCAAATTGAAAATATTCACCATCATTGTAATCCAGTGCGGTCCGCTGCACAATTCTGGGTTCCATTGCTTACCTTTTCACTTCCCCCAGCTGTCTCTCTCTCTCTCTCTGAATTTACTTTTCCCACTTTCTTTTTAAATTTATATAACTTTCTCTTTGCTTCTCTCCCCCTCTCCCCCTTCTCTCTGTCTTAAGTCTTCCCCGCCTCTCACCCCTCTCCTCCTCCCACCTTAGGCCTGATCAGGAGTCAGTTATACCGTCACCGCTTCTTTGTATATCGTGTGCAGGCAACATTTATCACACACACTTAGGTCAGATGTATGGAAAGCTAATTTATATATATATATATATATATATATATATATATATATATATATATATATATATATATATATATATATATATAATTGTTCGGCCATACCACGTTTACACCGCTTCCCGTCCGATCAGCGAAGTTAAGCAACGTTGGGTCTGGTTAGTACTTGGATGGGTGACCGCCTGGGAACACCAGATGCTGTTGGCATAACGTTCTCCCTACGTGTCAAGTGGGGTTTTTGGAGGATTAGTGCCCCTCCCCGTAAAACAACTCTAAGCCCTTGGTCACCCCGTTTGGGATACATGGCGTCTGGCAATGAATGAATGAAAAATTTCTCAAGTGCCAAGTTGAAATGGAGAACACCAGACCAATATTCGTAATTTGTATTAGAGTGACCGTTCCACTTCACAGCGGGGTAGCTGGGCTTATAAACTGCACACACACACACACACACCTTAAATTTTGCATTGACAGCGTGGCGACTACAAATATAGTCGTTCTAACAACTGGATCTATTGACTCCAAACCTTCCCTGTCCCAGTCAAACTCCTCATTCAATAACCGGTTATTGAATGAGGAGTTTGACTGGGACAGGGAAGGTTTGGAGTCAATAGATCCAGTTGTTAGAACGACTATATTTGTAGTCGCCACGCTGTCAATGCAAAATTTAAGGTGTGTGTGTGTGTGTGTGTGTGTGTGTGTGTGTGTGTGCAGTTTATAAGCCCAGCTACCCCGCTACGTGAAGTGGAACGGTCACTCTAATAAAAATTACGAATATTGGTCTGGTGTTCTCTATTTGAACTTGGCACGTAATGAGAAATACAATTATATATATATATATATATATATATATATATATATATATATATATATATATATATATATATATATATATATATATATATATATATATATATATATATATATATATATATATATAGATATATATATAGATATATATATATATATATATATATATATTAGCTTTCCATACATCTGATCTAAGTGTGTGATAAATGTTGCCTGCATACGATATACGAAGGAGCGGTGACGGTATAACTGTTGATCAGGTCTAAGCTGGGGGGAAGGGAGGGGTGAGAGGCGGGGAAGACTTAAGACAAAGAACGAGAGAAGGGGGAGAGGGGGAGAGAAGTGAAGAGAGAGTTATATTAAAAAGAAAGAGTGAGTGGGAAAAGTAAATTCAGAGAGAGAGAGAGAGAGAGAGACAGCTGGGGGAAGTGAAAAGGTAAGTACTGGAACCCAGAATTGTGCAGCGGACGACACTGGATTACAATGATGGTGAATATTTTCAGCTTGAGAATGCAGTTCAATACGGTAATAATTTATTCTAAAAATATAGTCCAAATCTTGGCAGTTGAAAGCGTGTGCGACGACAGTTTAGTCATGTTTACAGGATATGAGAAAATTTGCGTCTAATCAGTAACTGGCAGCTGAAGGTGGAGGGTGGAGGCGTTGGGGGCAGAAGGCGGGGTAGACTTGTTCGCGATTCCCCCCTTCCCTCTGTCCAGGGTAGAGGGTAACTCCTGAGCAGAAACTAGTACGGGTGACTGTACCTTTGGTAGTTTTTTTTAAGGCATTAACATGACCATGTCTGAAATCAACGTTTCCTTGTCGGCAACATTTGAGAAGGCTGCAGAGTTATAGGCAAATATGTAACGATAAATGTAATTTTGACAGGTTTTTAGTGCCTTTAGAAAAAAAATTTACAATAAAAAAAAATTCCATACTTTTTTTTTGTGTCAATATTTTCATTAGGCTTAACTCTTCATGTGATAAAATTTTTATAAATGTTCAATGCATATAAGTATTTTTTCTTTTAATTCCCAAATCCGGTGGTTGGTGGTAGGGTTAGTTGGGCATGGTAAACCTAAGATTCCAGCTCGTCTTGTCAAACGATTTATTTTGTTTCCTAAATGTGATTTTCTTCTCACCCTCAGTAATGTCTTCTGAATTTTGGTAATAATTAGGTGTGATTCCGAGTCAATTTTGTGTACATTTCCGGAAGTTGCATATATAACGATTTCGACCATCGCTGCAGTAAAATAGTTTGAACTACTCCCAAAGACAATGCTATCAGAGGAGTAGAAAGTAGCACCAGTAGAGCAGGGCAGTACTCCCAAGGTGGATGGAAAGCTGATGACAGGGAGAGCTGGAGCTCCCGTTTTATCAGCCCTAGGGACTAGTTCCTGATCATCTCCCTTTGCTGAACTTTTTCTGTGTTTCAGTTAGACAAAGAGTAGGCCAGCATGCTCTCCAATACAACTTTCTCTAACCATCAACACTAAACTACATGCACAGTAAACACTTAACTTCTTTTCCAAAATTAAATAAAAAATGACGCACTACAACAATGCCTAGGAGTCCCCCAGGGGAGGGGGACCATAAATGCCCCGACCATCCGCCCATCTCCAGGTAACGACTCTTTGAGCTTCCTAGATCCACTGTTTGACTCACTTCTTCATTTCTGCAACATTCGTGGCCTTTCCTCTAACTTTCTGTCTGTTGAACACCACCTCACCTCCTCTAAACCTCTCCTTCACTTCCTTACTGAAACTCAGCTGTCTGAGGCGATTGACAGCAAACCCTCTCTGTATCCTCCTACTTTCTCTATACTCATTTCAAAGCCAAAGGTGGATGTTGCGCATATGTACACAACGACCTATCTTGCTCTCGTGTTCCTGAACTTGATTCTTCTGAATTCTCTACTCTCTGGCTTCGGCTCTCCTGTCATTCTCTGAATAAATATATCCTAATTCTACTGACTATCAAAAACTCATCGATTACCTTACTTCTACTATGGGACACAAGCCTTCATCTTTTCTATCCTTATTGATCGAGAGCAGCTTGTACAGTACGTATCCCTGACCTCCTTGGAGAGAACTCCAACATACCTGACCTTTTCCATACAAGTAATCCTTCTTCTTTGTTAATCTTTCCTCTCCGTTAGGTTCTTCCGATCACAACCTTATTACCTTAACCTGTCCTATAGCTCCGGTACGGCCTATGGACCCTGAGGCAGTTTGGAACTGCAGATCGAGAGTCCCTCAGGACTTCTTTGATTTTCCCTGAAATGATTATTGCTTCTACGGCCCGGAGCCACCTGAGTGTGCCTTGCGCATTACGGAGGTTATTCTCTCGGGCATGAAAGCATACATTCCTATCTCTTATCCTCTGACTAATGGAAGAAAGCCTTGATTTAATTACGCTTGTTCTAATGCTGTCTACAACAAGGAGAGGGCCTTTAGAAGGTATCGGAGCCAACCCACCACTGAATCTCATCTATTTTATTTCCCTGTCCGGAATCGTGCTTTGTTCGCTCTGAAAAAAATAATTTTATCCGTTCATTTAGATCGGATGAAATAATTTTTTCAACTCTCCAACTCGAATACTTCCCGCTCCTGGCACCTAGGCAAAAACCTTTCTAACAACTTTACCTCATCACCCTTCCCTCCTCTTCTCTACTCTGATGGCTCTGTAGCTATTTCTTCTACTGATAAAGCAGATCTGTTTGCTCAGACTTTCTCCTCCAATTCCACCTTAGACGATTCCGGTGGTGTTCTTCCCTCACTTTCCCCTTCTGACTTCCTCATGGCAGACAAAATCTCTTCAACTGATGTATTTTCTGCCATTACTGGCCTCAATACTCGAGGACGCTCCACTGGCATATGGGCCTGTTGTCCTTAAGAACTGTGCTTCTGTGCTTAAACCCTCCCTAGGTAAACTCTGTCGCCTTTGTCTTTCTACTGTATCTTTCCTTCTTGCTGGGAGTTTGCTCTCATTCAACCGGTACCGTTCTAACTATCGTCCAATTGCCTTAACATCCTGTGTTTCAAAAGTTTTTAAGTCCATTCTTAACAGAAAAATTTTAAAGCATCTTTCTTATTACAAGCTTCTCTCTGATCGTCAGTATTGGTTCTGTCAGGGGCGCTCCACTGGCGATCATCTCACCTACGTTTCAGATTCCTGGTCATCCTCCATTCGGGACTTTGGCGAAAGCTTTGACATTGCACTTGACATCTCAAAGGCTTTCGATCGAGTCTGGCATAAATCTTTAATTTCCAAATTGCTCTCTTACGGTTTCCATCCTTCTATCTCTGCCTTCATCTATAGCTTCCTTTCCGGTCGTTCTATAGCTGCTGTTGTAGACGGCCATCGTTCTTCTCTAGATCTATCAACAGAGGTGTTCCTCAGGGCTCTGACCTATCACCAACTCTCTTCAATGATCTAAGCTGTACATCTAAACCCTATCCACTGGTAGGCTGATGATTCCACCCTTCACCTTACCAATCGCTTCCCGAAACATCCATCTCAGCAGTTACTTCAACAAACAAGGGATGAGGGTATGGCACTCCTTTTGTCTGACTTGGCTCGTATGAGGCTATGGCGCACCTAATGTCTAACTTGGCTCGTATCTCTGACTGGGGTAAAAATAATATTGTCTTTAATGCATCAAAAACTCAGCTTCTACACCTATCAACCCGTCAAAATCTTCCGCAGGAGTACCAACTATTGTTCAATAATATCCAGCTTAATCATGCATCATCCTTAATCATTCTTAGGGTTTCATTCACTCGGGACTTATCTTGGAAAGATCATATTGCATCTCTAGTAAAATCGGCTTCCATGAGATTGGGTGTGCTGAGCTGACTCTACTCCTTCACAATTGATGACTTTATACACGGGTTTATTCGCCCCTATTTCGAGTACAACTCTCATTTGTGGGGAGGCTCCCCACATACAGCTCTTCTCAATAGGGTGGAGTCAAAGGCTAATCGTCTCATCAGCTCTCATCCTCTTACTGACTCCCTTCAACCTTTGTCTCTTCGCCGCACTGTTGCCTTCTTTATGTCTTTATCGCTACTCCATTGAACTGTCTCCTTGCATCCCTCCACCTCTACGACGGGCGCGTAACACCCGCATAGCAACAAACTCTCATCCCCTCACTGTCCAACTCTCTCATGAAGAGTTAACCGTTACTCTCACTCCTTCATTTATGCAACAGGTCACCTCTGGAACTGTCTCACTCCGGCTGTATTCTATACTTCCTATGATCGATCTTTCCAACGCAGTGTGCCAAAATCATCTCGAAATGAATGGATCTTTAATTTGGCTCTCTTTTGTACTGTTTTTGTTCTTTCTTGGAAGGAACGTTAATGCGTTCACTGTTGACACTACCTTTTATCCGTGAGGTCAAGGCTAAAAAAAAAAAGCGGGGAGACTCGTAGGAAAACAAAAAAAATCCAGTTAATCTCAACACGGAAAAATCCAAACAATCTACACACGACGTTAATACAGTTCATTTAGTATTTCGTGAACCTGCATTTTTTTGTTGACATTATGTACTATTGCGGCCAGGAGTTCTTATCCACCCACGGCCAGCCAACCCGTGTTTGTGGCAGCGTCGCATTCACGGGCACAGAAGTTGCCTTCGATGCATTTCTGTAGAAAAATATCCCTTGAACTTTGGGCTTGTACGAATGGATAAAGCAATAGTAATATATACTTTGAAGGTTTGACTCTGATATAACGAATATATTTATACTGATTATTTAATAACTTGTTTCTCGAATAGAGCCAAGCAAGTGACAAATATGTATCTTTGGTTCCACTCCACGACTTCTTTTAGGTTTGAACCAGCGAACCCAGAGTGAACAAGTTCGAAACATTCATTTGTTAACATGAGAGAGAGAGAGAGAGTAGTGGGTGCCTGTGAATTTTAGAGGAATGAGGTGGAGAATGAGGTGCTCAACACAGTTAAACAGCGATTTTTCCTTTCGTTTCCTTTGGTTTTCTATGCCTAAATGACTAAATGAAGGAACATTATGAAATATAATAAATGGATGACCAAGTGGTAATAGGGTCTGGCTAATGGTTGTTTGGTCCAAAGTGTGCAGTGGTAAGCCTAATTCCAGGCAACGGTCGCTGTTAAAAGCTGGTTATTTTAAGTCCGGTTTATTTTAAATATTTCCATGCATGTTTACAGTACGTGTATGCCCCTATGGACATATGTTCACCCCATGAATATTTCTATCAATGGAAATATTCACCACTCGGAGCACAATCCACCATCGACCTATTTTCCTTAATGACTTTTTATTTTTTTCAAAGACGCCTACTTTTCTACTTAACCTATTTTCCCATGAACTAATTTTCCCCACTGATGTATTTTCTCCCCACGGACCAATTTTTCCGTCGACCTTGAATCTCTCCATGGATGCAAATTTCCTACATGGACGGATACCCATGGACATATTTTTCACAGTGAACCTATTTTCCCCCATAAACCTGTTATCCGACGTGGTTATATTACCCACTGATTAGTGCAGTTGAAACACAGACCTCTTAACCAACAGACGTATTGCACTATGGACCTGTTGTAACCCATTGGATCTATATACCTACTGCAGCATAATTCCAGAATAATATCCCCTGTGGACCGATTTTCCGCACACTGACCTATTCCCAACTAGGACGTATTCCCTCATGACCTAATCCCAGAGGCCTGTTTTCCCACAATCCGTCCATCCACCTACACACCCACCCATCAACGCACATACCTACAACCTTACTCAGTCTAGTATCTCAAAAATAGGACGACATAAACCCGACTCTTGCTTGTCCTACAGGTATCCCCACCACCCACTCCACATAATGCACGAACCCACTCCACCCCACTCAACCAGCCCAACAACATTTTCCCTCCCTCTCGCCAACCCACTCCACCTAATCCGCCTGTGAAACAACCAGCCTGCACTAAGCAGTCCACCCACCCAGGCACACAGTTAAACAGGGATTTTTTTTTTTTTTTGCGAGTCAGATGACTAGCAATTCAACACACACACACACACACACACACACACACATACACAGAGGCGGGGTGGATTTCCTTACACGAAAGATGAGTCTTACCTCTTAACTCTGTCGGTAGAAAATAGTACCGGGTACTCTTTACAGGGAGTTTGCCACGCCGTAGATAATGGGCTTCATTCCGACTACATACACATGATTTTATGTTATACGAGTAAATAACGTGCTCGAGCTAAACATGGAATTTTTCCTCTGCCTGTTGACGAATTAGTTTATCTATCCCAGGATAATGTCTGGTCGGACAAAATGAAAGATTGGTTTTATTCTGGGTAACGCCAGTTGACTTTGTCAAATAATTAGGCAGGCCCCGTAACTTCTCTAAAATGCCTTATGTTCGCATTTTTTTTTCTCTAGTGCTTGGCACCTGAAAGTTTTTGGCAAACGAGTTTTTTTTTTTTTTTAACTGGATCTCTCTCTCGTGACAGAGATGCAAATTACTTTCTTAAGCACAGCTTTTTGTTAAATCAACATTTATCTCCTAATTCATTATTCAAATCTACAGTACAGGAAGTCATGGAGTGAAATCAAAGAAACCCACTATTTTAAGTCGCTTGCTTGGTATTGTATGCAAGTTCTAGTGACTGATGGAAGAAATATTCACACTGTCGCCTGTTTTCAATGGAGCACAGGAATCCAGGGATTCTCATCCCTTGCATTTCCCTGCGCCAGTCTACCTCCACATCATTATTCTAAAATTCACAGTCGCCCACCATACACGCTTTCTCTCTGTCTCTGTCTGTCTGTCTGTCTGTCTGTCCCTCTCTCTCTCTCTCTCTCTCTCTCTAACAAATGAGTGTTTAGAATTTGTTCACTCTTTGTGTTCGCTGATTCAAATCTACAGTACAGGAAGTCATGAAGTGAAATAAAAGAAACCCACTATTTTAAGTCGCTTGCTTGGTGTTGTATGAGAAAAGTTACTAAATAATGAATGTGATATATTCGTGTTATCGGAGTCAAACCTTTAGAGTAAATATTACTATTGCTTTATTTATTAATACAAGCCCAAAGCTGAAGAGATATTTTTCGACAGAAATGCATCGACGGTAACTCGTAAATGCGACGTTGCCACATACACGGGTTGGCTGAACGAGGGTGGCTAAGAACTCCTGGCCGCAATAGTACTATATGTCTACAGAGATGAGAAATAAAGTTATAATTACATATCTCAGTATTGCGATAGTGTTTGTCAAATGCTCATCAATATTCCATCTCACCAGCTATGTTTTGGAAGATTTTACATAAGGATATGTGGCTAATGGTGTAACAGGAACGTTTAAAATATGCAAACATTTTTTCTTTTTAAATGCAGTCATGATGCTAGTTGTAATTTTAAAGTTCTTTTATTAAAGATAAAAAAGAATGCTCATTCGAATTTTGTCGCTTGTTTCGGTGACCCACCCAGCAATTGAAACAAACCTTTTAGATTCAAGCTCTTCTGTGTCAATCGGTTTCTTTTCATATGTTCCCTACATGTGAATTTTTTGTTACTTTTTCTCCCTAATCAATTCTGAGCACATTTGTTTAATTTGTATATACAGCGATTTCGCCCAAAAATACTCCAGTAAAATAGTTCTGAACTACCCCGAAAGGGAATGCTTTCAGCTGTAACTAGTTCACCTTTGGTAGTACCTTTATCCGTGAAGTCAAGGCTAAAAGAAAGCCAGAAGACTCATCGGAAATTGAAAATCCAATTAATCTGATCACGGCAGAAACAACATTTCAGGGCGACTCTCCTGCATCCTGATGTTTTGTTGAAGCATGATGATGAATAAAACTGCGAATATGAGGAACGAAATAATGTTTTAAATCATATATTTCGGTACTATGTATTATTTTTTCCTAGAAATATATATCTATAAACTTTTTACTCGAAAACCATTTTTGTACTTTCGGAGTGATTTTACCTTCGTAAATATGGGTAGTGATATGACACGAAAGGTTATACTGTGAAATTGTTCTATATTTTATATATGATCACTATTCACAAGCTGTCACTTCAAAGCCCTAGCTATGCAGAGAAAACTAACCTCCGTTTTATCACTGATTTTCAAAGTTGTTTTCAAGTATCTAATGAAACGAAACTACTTAGGCTTAAAACTCTTAAATCGCTTCCTTCCTTACATATGAATTAATTTCATCGTACGTACTAGCCTTGTTAATGATGTTTTTTCGAGACGGTATTTTGAATCCTCAAATGTTTTCTGAATTTTTGTGGCAACTGGGGTTGTTTCGCAGCTTGCATGGAGAACATTTGTGAAAGTTGTATATTTTGTGTTTTCGTGAATTATGCGGTTTTGGCCATCACTCACATGACTCTTCAGAACGTAAAAATAAAAAAATCTATAGACGACATTAATACATTTCGTTCAGTGTTCCTTGCACTTGGATTCCTTGTAGCTTTCATGCACTATATGTGTATGGAGAATCGGAATTAAGTTATGAATGGTAATTTAATTTATATCTCGGAACTAGAAGTTTTTGAACTTGCTCGCATAAATTTATAGATGAATGTTATTCCTTCTCACGAGTTATCAATTTTGAGCAGTTTTACCTAAGAAAACGTGGCTTATTTGGAAGCACGAACCTTCATAATGTACAAATATTCCTTTATTTATTTATTTATTTTTTTTTTTTTACATTGTCATGAAGCTCGATGGCAATTTAAGAGCTCCCTCAGAAAAAAAAAAAATCATTCGAAGTTTCTTGACTGTTTCGGTGACCCCCACATCAGTTCAAGCTTACCGTTCTTAAACTCTCACATGCCCGTTCTCTTTACGTGTCAATCGATTTCTTGTTATTTATGTTTTCTAAGTAGAGTTTTGTTTACTTTGAGAAACGTCCTCTGAGTCTTGGAAATAATTCTTGGTGTTTTGCAGCCAATTTTAAGTACATTTGAGGAAGTTTTATATTTGGCGCTTTCGACCATAAATAAGTTTATACAGCCATCATTACAGAAAAATAGCATTGAACTATGCCCAAGGCGGATACTATCATCCGTAACTAGTTCACAACTGGCACAACTTTTTATCCGTCGTCAATGCTAAAATAAAGCCAATAGACTCATCGGAAATTAAAAATCTGGTTAATCTCAACACTGCAGACGCTCACGCAATCGGATATTTTTTTTTTTTAACCCATGATGAACAATGAGCCTGCATATATGAGCAACCAAGTAGTGTTTATAAATTGCAATCTCAAGACAGCTATGTATTTAGTTTTTTCTAATAGTTTTTCTATGATAATAAATATTCGATTTTTCTGTAAATGACATTGACTTTCGAAGTAGTTTTTCCTTGTTAAATATGGAAAATGATTTCACACTGCGAAATTTTCCTGTTTTAATATTGGATCACTAGGCTTGATTCAACATTAAAGGCCTAGTTATGCAGGTTAAAATAACAGTTATATCTCTAAATGTCCAAGTTGTTTCCACGCCCTTAATCAAAAGAAACTCTTTGGTCATGAAACTCTCAAATGGCAGCCTTGTTTAGTTGTGAATCGATTTCATCCTACGTATTATCTCATTCAGCCTTGAGTTTTTTTTTTTTGTAGACGGAATTTTCTCATATTCAGTATGTTTTCCAGATAATTTTATACCACATTTGCAAGAGTTCCAAAATTTTGCTTTTTCGCCCTGTTATGCGGTTTTTAGCTTCATAACGTAAAAATCCAAACAATCTTCAGACAACATTAACGCATGTCATTCAGTGTTCTTTCAACCTGGATTAATGGTAGCTGTCATTCACAATGTCTATGGAGATGAGGAGTGAAGTTATAAATCATAATCAAATACATACCAAAGTTGTACGATGAAATACATGAAAGTCAAAAGCTCATATATTCCTTCTGACCAGGTATCAGTCTTGAAAGATTTAACATAAGGAAATGGGGCTTATGGTGTAATACAAACATTCAGAATGATATTTTTTTTTCTATTTTTTTTTTTTTTTTTTGACAGGCAGTCAGGATGATCAATGTAATTTAAAATATATTTTACTCCAGATAAAATAGAAAACAATCGCTTGTTTCGGTGACTCACATATCAATTGAAGCTTAATTTTTTTTAACACCTTAGAGATTTGCTCTTTCTTGTCAATCTATTTCTATTTATGATCCCTAAATGTTCTTTTTTTCACCCTCAGAAGTATCTTCTGAGTTTTGGTACTAATTAAGTGTGTTTCCCAATCAATTTTTAGTCCATTTTTGGAAGTTGCATATACAGCCATTACTCTTGTAAAATAATTTTCAACTACGTCCAAATGGAATGCTATCAGCTGTAACTAGTTCACCTTTGGCATAACCTTTTATCCGTGGTCAAGGCTAAAAAAAAAAAAGCCAGTACACTCATCTGATATTAAGAATCCAGTTAATCTCAACAAGGCAGACACAACATTTCAGGTTGACTTTCGTTCATCCTGATTTTTGTTTTTTATCATGAATAAAACGGCGAATATGAGGAACCAAATAATGTTTTAAATTGTTTATATTAGTAGGGCTACGTATTTAGTTTTTCCTTTAAACATATATATAATAATCAATAAATAAACGATTTTTCCAGGAACAATTTATTTCCTTTCTGGGTGATCTTTCTTTAGTAAATATGGATAATGATATGACAGGAACCGACATATGAAATGTCTATTTTTTATTTGATCACTATTCCCAATTTATGTAGAGAAAACTAACCGTTTTTTTTTTTTTATCTAAATTTCAAACTTATATCCACGTCCCTAATGAAACCGTCTTTTAGACGTGGCAGTGGTGTGTGTGTTTGTTCGTTTGTACATGCTCGAAAAATGTTCGGATCGTCAACTCTCCCACTCCATTGTGGACGTGAATCATCCTTTGTCAGCAGTATTAATTAAAGGACAAATCTTGTTTAATCTGTGATGATAATGCTATATACTGATTACTTAATGACCTGAGAGAGAGAGAGAGAGAGAGAGAGAGAGAGAGAGAATTAATCTCACCACGTATGACACAATAGATGGAGTCTTGTCTCGTGAAACCTGATTTTTTTTTAAAACCATCATGAACAATGAAACAGTATATGAGGAACTAAGTACTGTTTATTTATTGCACATCTCGGTACGGCTTTGTATTTTGTTTTTCCTTAAAATGAGTATAAAAAAAATGAAGATTTTCTTGAAAACCATTGTTTATCGGAGTGATTTTACCTTCGTAAATATGAATAATGATATGACACGAGCCGTCATACTGCGAGAATAATCTATATTATATATTTGATCAATATTCTAAGATAACGCTTTAAAGCCATAGTTATGTAGGAAAAACTATGATCAGTTCCATCTCTAAATTTCCCAATTTCTTTCATGTTCCCTGTGAAACTAAACTCAAATTGCCTCCTTCTTTACCTGTGAATGGATTTCATACTGCGTATTAGGCAATTTAGCATTGTTAAAGTTTTTTTTTTTTTTTCGAGACAAAATGTTCCCACCGTCAGAAATATTTTCAGTAGTTTAGATACAAATTGGATTATTTCCCTGCTAGTTTAGAGTACATTTGTTAGAGTTGCATAGAGTTCTCTCCGTCAAATATGTGTTTTTGGCATCACTGAAATGACCCTCTTCATAACGTAAAAAAAAAATCAGCTTCCGACGACATTAATGAACTTTTCAGTGGTCCTTCAACCTTTATTTGTTTTTGTTGTCATGCACTTTATAGATTAGGAATATAGTCATAAATGGTAATTAGTTATATATATATATATATATATATATATATATATATATATATATATATATATATATATATATATATATATATATATATATATCATTATTACAAATATGTTTGTGCTTTCTCGTACAGAATGACAGGTGATTGTCAAAAGCTCATCAATACTCCTTATCAAGAGGTATTAAGAAATTTTACTTAGGTAAATGTGGCGTTTGGCTTAGCACAAATCTTCACGATGTTCATTTTTTTTGTTTTAATTATAAGAAAATTTTAAGGTGATTCTAATGGATACAAAAAGAGAATTCTCATTCAAGTTTTTTGACTGTTTCGGTGATCACTACATCTGTTCAAAGTTATCGTTCTTAAACCCTCACATGCCTGTTCACTCTACGTGTCAATTTCCAGTTATATGTTTTCTGAATACGATTTTTTTTCACCTTCAGAAACGACTTCAGAGTTTTGGAAATAATTGTTTCCCAGACAGTTTTGAGTACATTTGTGGAAGTTGCCTATTTAGAAATTTCAACCAAAAATAAGTTTACACAGCCATCATTCCAGTAAAGTGGATTTGAACTACGCCCAAGGCGGATGCCATCAGCCCTAACTAGTTCACAACTGGCACCACCTTCTATCCGTGAAGTCAAGGCTAATATAAAGCCAATAGACTCATTGGAAATTGAAAATCCAGTTTATCTCAACACTGCAGACACACCAGTTCACGTCGAAGCTCCTGCAACCTGATTGTTTTGGACCCATAATGAAAACTAGTACTGCATACATGAGGACGCAAGAAATTTTTATAATTGTATATCTCAGTTTTCCTTAATAATGTATATATTAAAATCAGTAAGTAAGCTATTTTCCTGTAAACAATTTACTTCCTTTCGGAGTGATTTTTTTCTTGGTAAATATGGATAAGGATATCGCACGAACTGCGATATTTCATATTTAATATTGATCACTAGGCTCAAGGTGCCACTTTAGAGCCCTAGTTATGCTGGTAAAGATAACATCTGTTTTTATCTCTAAATTTCCAAGTTGTTTCCACATCCATAATGGAATGAAACTCTTTGGGCTTGAAACCCTCAAATGCCAGCCTTCTTTACTTGTGAATCGATTTCTCCTAGGTAAGTATGGATAGTCATAGGCGAAAATATTGTTTATTTCAAATCTGATCACTATTCTCTAGAGGCCATCTCAAAGCCCTTTTTATGGAGAAAAAACTAACATCCGTTTTATCTCAATTTACAAGGTATTTCCAAGTCTCTATTGAAACAACACTTTTTTGTTTGAAACCTTCAAATGGTAGCCTTCTTCACCTATGAATTGATTTCATCCGACATATTACCTCATTTAACCTTGAAACTGTTTTTCTTTTTCATTTTCTATTTTTTTGGAACAATATTTCTGACATTCAGTAATGTTTAGTGAATTTTACATACATTCCGTAATGTTTACAAGCTAATTGGAGTACATTTGTGTAAATTGCAAAATTCAGCCTCTTCGCCCTCAATTATAAGATTTTTAGCCTCACTCATATGACCCTCTCAGCGTAAAAATCCAAACAGTACGGATACCACATTAATAGAGTTCGTTCAATGTTCCATCCTGTTACTGAATATATATATATATATATATATATATATATATATATATATATATATATATATATATATATATATATATATATATATATATATATATTGGTAATTATTATGTGTCTCCTAATCGATTTTGAGTACATTTGCTGATGTATATTTAACGAGTTCGCCCGTTTACATAGCCATCACCGCAATAAAATAGTTTTAAACTAGCCCCATGGAGAATGCTATCTTTTATCCGTGAACTCGACTAAAAAAAAAAAGAGCCAGTAGACACATCAGAAATTAAAAATCCAGTTAATCTCAACGCTGCAGACACACCAGTTCAGGTATACGCTAGTGCAACCTGATTTTTTTAGAAACAAGTAAGATTTATAAATTGTATATCTCAGTACGGCTATGTATATGGTATTTCCAAAAGTTTATGCATTTTAATTAAAACTGTTGCCTTTCGGGTGATTTTACCTTCGTTATTATGGATAATGATAGGACACCCACCGTCATAGTGCGGAAATATGGCTGCCTTCTTTACGTATGAATCGATTTCATCTTAATTTTTACCTCATTTAGCCTTTTTTTTTTTTTTTTGAGACGGAATGTTCTCTATCTGTCTGTCTATATATATATATATATATATATATATATATATATATATATATATATATATATATATATCATCATCCGCCGTTTGAGTATCCACTGCAGGACCTGCCTATCCCGACAGAAGTCGGGACGATACAGCCAATGTATCTCTACCAAGTGGCTTAGGCTGTATTTTAGACATTGTTTGAGAAGTGCTTTTAAGTGTGTGGTGTTGGAGTGGCTTTGGATGTGTGTGTAGTCTGTGAACCAAGTGTTATCGGCCCGCTCAAGCTGACTGGGTGCAAGCATACTTTACAGTAAGCGACACTGGATCAACCACAGCACCTCTTGTGTCCGCCAATGCAGTACGTGGCCGGGTGAACACTCCCAAAGTTTATTACCCTAGCCTCTGTGGTACAGTGGTACAGTGTGCAATTCATACACGGGTGAACAATTGTTCGCTCCCCGCCAGCGTAATAAACTTTGGGAGTGTTCACTCGGCCACGTATTGATATATATATATATATATATATATATATATATATATATATATATATATATCTATATATATATATATATATATATATATATATATATATATATATATATATATATATATATCGGTATAACAAAAGTTATAGATGAGAGTCGAAAGCTCATGAATATTCTTCCTCAGGAAATATGGCTTTCTTTGGAGCACAATATGCAAATATACCTTTTTTATCTTTCTTTTATATTGTCATGTGGCTCGATGGTAAATTTAAGGTGCTTCTATTGCAGATAAGAAAGAATTCTTATTCGGTGTGTCTTGACTGTTTCGATGACCCCTACATCATTTCAAAGTTATCCTTGCCAGGGTACTTGACGATTCAATTAATTTTTTGTCATACTTTTTCAAATTAAGATTTCAACACCCCCAGAGACGTCCTTTGAGTTCTCGAAATATTTCTTAGTGTTTCGCAGTCAGTTTTGAATACATTTGTGGAAGTTGCATATTCAGCAATTTCGACCAATAATAAGTTTATACAGTCATCATTCCAGAAAAATAGTTTTAAACTACGCCTGAGGATGCTATCAGACGTAATCAGTTCAAAACTGGCGCCACCTTTTATCCGTTAAGTCATGGCTAAAATAAACCCAATAGACTCATCGGATATGAAAAATCAAGTTAATCTCAACACGGCAGACACATCAGTTCATGTCGACGCTCCTGCAACGTGATTTTTTTAGATCCATCATGAACCATAAAACTACATCAAGTAATGCTTTCAAATTTTATATCAAAGTACGGCCATGAATTTAGTTTTTTCTAATAACGTTTATATGATAATAAAAGCGATTTTCTTGTAAACGATTTATTACCTTTCTGAGTGATTGTGTCGGTAAATATGGATAATGATATCGCACGAACTGCGGAATAATCCATATTTAATATTTAATCACTTGGCTCAAGATGCAACTTTAAAGCCCTAGTTATGGAAATGAAAATGACCCGTTTTATCTCTAAATTTCAAAGTTGTTTCCTCATCGCTAATGAAACGATAATCTTTTGTCTTGGAATACTCAAATGGCAGCCTTATTCACTTATGAATCGACTTCATCAAACGTGTTACTCCATTTAGGATTGATTTTTTTTTTTTTTTTTACATTATTTCCTGATATCAGAAAAGTTTTGTGGATTTTCTATACAATTGATAGCATTTTTCAGCTCCTTTTGGAGTACTTTTGTTGAAACTGAAAAATTTACCTTTTTCGTCCACAATTATGGGGTTTTTAGCATCACTCATGACCCTCTTCATAACGAAAAAAATCAAAGAATTTGGAGAATAAATTTATAGTCGATCGAGTGTTTTTTGAATCTGCATTTTTTTGTACCTTTAACGCACAATATGTCTACGGATGCTAGGAATAAATCAATAAATGGTAATTAATTGTGTAGTCTCGGTATTGCGAAAGAGTTTGTACAGTCGGGGAAGAAAGAAGCTGGACACAATTGGCGGCCTCTGGCAACAACTCCTATAGTAAACACGTAGGTGGTAGCGGATATGCATGAATGAAGGGGTAACGTTTGTATCGAAGTGTGTGATTGGTCGGCACACCACCGTCTGTCATTGCCATGTAGTCAAATATTGGAGAAGGTTTTGAGTATGAATACGCTATGTGGTAGATATAATAGATATTCACCCTGTGTCATAGGATATATAATATCTTAATTTGACAGTTGATTAGCTGTATTGATTAATGTCACTCATATTTAAGGCACTGTGCAGCTGAAAGTATTTGTGGAGTCAAAGGCATCTGTCTTCAGAGTTGGTTCATTATGAGACCGAAGCCTCAGATCCTTGAATAAATTATAATTACTATCAAGCGCAATACATAATTTATTAGCGAGTTCGTTTGTATGCTTCATAAATGAATATGTCATTGAAATATAACGATGGTTCTGATAATCTTTATGACTTTGCTACGTTCTGAGTCAGTAGAAACGTTCCTTCCATGAACGTGGACAGAGCTTCATTGAGCACCATCCCTTACCGTGCTGGGGGTGGGAGGAACCGTGAACACACGCACGATTTATTAGTTTCTTCATTCAACTGCTAATGAAAAACTACTATGCAATTGCTAAACAAATGTTTGCTCCGTCCATGATAACAAGAGACTGCTCCTTGATAAGACAGATACCTCTGATACTGAAAACATTCCTTTTAGGTGATGTCCATCACACGTTTTCCCTCTCGAGTTGAGGTGGTGAGTTGGTAGGGTGAAGTATGGCCTTTTCAACGGCATTTCTGTCGCGATTGTTTCGCCCTACAACCTCTCTACCGAACTAGCCTCACATGAGCATCCCCTCCAATCACGATTTATTCAACTGCTAATGAAAAACTACTATGCAATTGCTAAACAAATGTTTGCTCCGTCCATGATAACAAGAGACTGCTCCTTGATAAGACAGATACCTCTGATACTGAAAACATTCAAAACACAAGCACTTTCCTCCGGCACAAGCACTTTCCTCCGGCATTCTCTTCCCTCACCTAGCCCAACCTTTCACATTAGCAACATGTCAAGATGATTCCTAACATCCAGTTCAGTCACAGAGCATGGCATGGTTTGCGTGCATGTTTCAGTGTTTATATGTATGTGTGATTAGTTATAACTGAAATATAAGAAACCATGTTATGATATTTTTAATTGGAACCTTTTTGTCATATTCGGACCAGCACAGATTTACAGGTGAATAAACTTCCCCTTTACCATACTGATGAATTCAAATGAAGGCCAACAAGTGAACTGTAGCTACATGATGGATTAAAGCAGGTCATTAGACTATAATCCGAGATATATCGCACCATAACAAATCGGAAACCAATGTTGTAATAATTATGGTAGAGCACGATTCCAAAGTTCGTGCTGAGGGCTGATTGGCTCAGCACCATAACTGTGTGGAGTATTTAAAAATCTGTTGTTTCGTGTTATCCGCATCATTCCCTGCAAACTACTGCTCGACGTTTATCACAATATCAATCCAACTGGTGTAGGAAGGCAATAATTCCTAATAATTACTCGTGCGTATCCTTTTTATGCTTCTACTGCGTCTGTTCTGTCCTCGGATACAAGGTGAATGCACACCCCTTCAGTCTCTTGACTTGCTAGCTTCATATTACCTCAATCTATTATGGTATGAAAAGAATGTGACCTATCATGAGTGAAGCACAATAAATGTTGTAGGACCCATAGACGTCATTTTCATGAACATAATTAAAAGAATCACACATAAGGCAATGCGATGATGTTAAAATCAATAGTTACAAGAATATAAGCTAAACACAGAAGTCAAGTGTAATACTGCAGCTCATTACTGCATCACTGGAAATACTCGTTTGTTGGTAACCTTATCCTTATCACCTTTATTCTTTGCCAGTCCTTACTGAAGGCGGATTGTTCCAAGGTATCAGCAAAATCGTCTACCGTTAAGAATATCAGTATATTAAACCTTTTGTTAGTTCAGTTGTAAGCTTATGAATATATTATGGAGAAGATGCTTCGAATGTAAAGGTTTTTGCATGCTATATTATACGAGTGAAAATGAATTTACTGTAATCCGTGTGTGGCATTTGTACTCAATGCATCACAAATTTAATTTTTATTTGGAAAGACATTGTGTGTGCTAAATGGAATTACCGTAATTTCAGTAACATGCTCAAGCTTACGTTACCTTTCATTTAGTGCTTAGGGCTTTACCGCACGTGACTAGTAATTACCAGAGAGATAGCAAACATGGCATTGTTTTCAATTTGTCTGTCTGTGTGTGTATCTGTTAGCATGATAACTTTGCAACCGCTCAAAATACCATCACAAAATTATACAGGTGTGTAATAGGGATGAAAATCTCCTACGAGTTCGGAATTGGAGAAATTAAGTCAAGGTCCGTGGGTCTGTTAGCACGATAACTTCGCAACCCCTCAGGATATCATAAAAAAAAATACAGGTGTGTAATAAGGATGAAAATCTCCTACGAGTTCGAAATTGGTGGTAGTAGGTCAAGGTCAAGGTCATATTCCGAGCCGGGCTAGATATGTATAGGCTCGCGGATGGTGTGATTCCCCCTTACGGGGGGCCACTTGTTTACTCAAGCACCAAACACATCACAGGAAGAAAACTCGCAGCGAAAGAGTTAACCATAAATATGCAAGGATGCCCTATAAAGGAACTAGAATCGTGTAGCGTTAGTTAGTATAAAACGCTGACATACTCATCAGGTCTTTTGAGTTAATTATATTGTGTGTATAAATGGTATCACCTGATAACATGTAACCTATGAGTGTGGACATCTTCACTAACTTGAAAAAGCACTCACCATAAAATTAGTTAATTTGAATCTCCTTGATTTGAACTGTGGGGCAAAAGATCATTACTTAACGTGCAAATTCTGTGACTGAACTGGATGTTAGGAATCATCTTGACATGTTGCTAATGTGAAAGGTTGGGCTAGGTGAGGGAAGAGAATGCCGGAGGAAAGTGCTTGTGTGAGGCTAGCTTGGAGGGGATGCTCATGTGAGGCTAGTTCGGTAGAGAGGTTGTAGGGCGAAACAATCGCGACAGAAGTGCCGTTGAAAAGGCCATACTTCACCCTACCAACTCACCACCTCAACTCGAGAGGGAAAACGTGTGATGGACATCACCTAAAAGGAATGTTTTCAGTATCAGAGATATCTGTCTTATCAGGGAGCAGTCTCTTGTTATCATGGACGGAGCAAACATTTGTTTAGCAATTGCATAGTAGTTTTTCATTAGCAGTTGAATAAAGAAACTAATAAATCGTGCGTGTGTTCACGGTTCCTCCCACCCCCAGCACGGTAAGGGATGGTGCTCAATGAAGCTCTGTCCACGTTCATGGAAGGAACGTTTCTACTGACTCAGAACGTAGCAAAGTCATAAAGATTATCAGAACCAAGGTTGTATTTCAACGACATATTCGTTAATGAACCATACAAACGAACTCGCTAATAAATTATGTATTGCGCTTGATAATAATTATGATTTATTCAAGGATCTGAGGCTTCGGTCTCATATTGAACCTACTGTGAAGACAGATGCTTTTGACTCCACAAATACTTTCAGCTGCATAGTGCCTTAAATATGAGTGACATTAATCAATACAGCTAATCAACTGTCAAATTAAGATATGTCCTATGGCACAGGGTGAATATCAATTATATCTACCACATAGTGTATTCATACTCAAAACCCTCTCCAATATTTGACTACATGGCAATGACAGACGGTGGTGTGCCGACCAATCACACACTTCGATACAAACGTTACCCCTCCATTCATACATATCCGCTACCACCTACGTGTTTACTATAGGAGTTGTTGCCAGAGGCCACCAATTGTGTCCAGCTTCTTTCTTCCCCGACTGTACTTTCTCGTATAAACTCATAGATTAGTGTCAAAAGCTCAGGTGTCAGTTTTGAAAGATTTCACATAAGAAAATGTGGCTTGTGGTGTAACACGAACCTTCACTGGGTGCAAATATATTTTTTTAATGTTCTTTTACTGCAGATAAAATAGAATACTCATTGGAAATGTCTCACTTGTATTTGTGACCCACGCATCAAGTGAAACATTATTCGTAAAAACCTCAGATTCAACCTCTTCTTATGTGTCAATCATTTCCATTTTATATGTTTCCTAAATATGATTTTATCATCCTGAAAAGTATGTTCTGAGATTTGGTAAAGATTAGGTGTGTTCCGTAATCAATTTTGAGTATATTTGTGGAAGTTATATATATATAAAGATATCGCGCAAAAATACGTTTATAAAGCCATCACTGCAGAAAAATAGTTTAGAACTATCTCCAAAAAGAATGCTATCAGCTATAACTATTTATCCGTGGTCAAGGCAAAACCTCTGGAAATAGAATCATCGGAAATTATAAACCCAGTTAATCTCAACACGGCATACACACCAGTTCATGTCAACGATCCTGCAACATAATTCTTTTCTGCGTGTGTGAGTAACAAAGTAATGTTTATTAATTGTATATCTCTGTACGGCTATGTATTTAGTTTTTCGTAAAAATGTATATATGGTAATCAATAAATCAGCAGTTTTCTTGAAGATCATTTATTGCCTTTCGGAGCGATTTTACCTTGGTAAATATGGATAGTACATGAACTGCGAAATAATATAATATATTTGGTCAGTAGGCTCAAGATGCCACTTTAAAGCTCTAGTTATGCAGATGAAAATAACGTATGTTTTACCTCTAAATTTCTGTTTCCACGTCCCTAATGAAACGAAGCACTTTGTGCTCTAAACCCTCTAATGGCAGCCCTCTTTACTTTGTGAATCGATTTCATCTTACGTATTACCTCAATTAACACTGGGACTGGTGTTTTTTTTTTTTTAAACCGAATCTTCTCATATTCAGAAATATATTCAGAATTTTAGATATAATCGGGAATGCTTCCAGTTAATTTGGAGTACATTTGTGGATGTTGCAAATATTACCATTCTCGTCCTCCCTCTCCAAAATGTAGAAATCCAAACAAACTGCACACGACGTTCATTTAGTTTTCCTTCAACCTGCATTATTTGTGTCTGTCATGTACTGTAGGTCTAAGGAGATTAAAAATATCATTATAAATGGTCATTAATTACATATCTCCTTATGGCGATTGTGTTTATACTTTCTGGTATAAACTCATAGATGAGAGTTAAAAGCTCATTCAAAAGCTCATCAATATTCCATCTTACCAGGTATCAGATTTGAAAGATTTTACATAAGGAAATCTGTCTTATGGCGTAACGCGAACCTTAACAATGAGTAAATATTTTTTTTTTTTACATAGTCATAATGCTTGATGATATTTTAAATTTCTTCTTTTGCAGAAAAATTGAAACTTTGTTCTTGAAAACCTGACTCCACCTCGTCTTAAGTGTCAAACGATTTATTTTGTTTCCTAAATGTTAATTTTTTCACCCTCAGTAATGTCTTCTCAATTTTGTTATAAATTAGGTGCGATTCCGAGTCAATATTGTGTACATTTGTGGAAGTTGCATATTTAACGGTTTCGACCATCACTGCAGTAAAATAGTTTTGAACTACACCCAAAGACAATGCTATCAGAGGCTGTAGAACCAATAGAGCAGGGCAGTACTCCCAAGGTGGATGGAAGAGCTGGAGCTCTCGTTTCATCAGCCCTCGGGACTAGTTCCTGACCATCCCCCTTTGCTGAACTTTTTCAGTGTTTCAGTAAGACAGAGAGTAGGCCAGCATGCTCTTCAATACAAGTTTCTCTATCAACACTAAACTACATGCACAGTACACACTAAACTTCTTTTTCAAAATTAAAAGAAAAATGGCGCACTGCAACAATGCCTCGGAGTCTCCCTGGGGAGGGGGACCATAAATGCCACCACCATTCGCCCCTCTCCCGGTGACGATTCTTTGAGCTGCCTGGATCCAGTGTTAACTCACTTCTTCTTCATTTCTGCAGCATTCGCGGCCTTTTCTCTCTACCTTTCTGTCTGTTGAACACCACCTCACCTCCTCTAAACCTCACCTTCTCTTCCTTACTGAGACTCAGCTGTCTGAGGCAACTGACAGCAAACTCCTCTCTGTATCCTCCTACTTTATACTCATTTCAAAGCCAAAGGTGAATGTTGCGTATATGTACACAACGACCTATCTTGCTCTCGTGTTCCTGAACTTGATTCTTCTGAATTCTCTACACTCTGGCTTCGGCTCTCCTGTCATTCTCTGACTAAATATATCTGCGCTGTTTACGAATCTCCTAATTCTACTATCAAAAATTCTTCGATTACCTTACTTCTACGATGGGACACATTCTATCCATTTCTTCTTTCTCTGAAATCTCCATTCTAGGAGATTTCAATGTTCACCACCAACTTTGGCTCTCCTTTCCTTTCACTGATCCACCTGGTGAACAAGCCTTCATCTCTTCTATCCTTATTGACCTAGAGCAGATCCCTGACCGCCTTGGAGAGAGCTCCAACATACCTGAACTCCTCGTTACAACTAATCCTTCTACTTACACTGTTAATCTTTCCTCTCCGTTGGGCTTCTCCGATCACAACCTTTTTATCTTAACCTGTCCTATCGCTAAGGTAAGGCCTATGGACCCTGAGGCAGTTTGGAGCTGCAGATCGAGAAAACCTCAGGAAGTATATAATTCTTTGATTTTCCCTGAAATGATTATTGCTTCCATGGCCGGGAGCCATCTGGGTGTGCCTTGCGCATTACGGAGGTTATTCTCTCGGGCATGGAAGCATACATTCCATTCTCTTATCATCTGATTAATGGAAGAAAACCTTTATTTAATCACGCTTGTTAGAACAAGGAGGGGACCTATAAAAGGTATCGGAGCCAACCCACCCTGAATCACATCTATTTTATGTTTCTACCCGGAATCGTGCTGAGTCTGTTCTTCGCTCTGAAAAAAATAATTTCATCCGTTCATTTAGATCGGATTAAATAGCTTTTTTTCAACTCTCCAACTCGAATTCTTCCCTCTCCTTCTGGCACCTTGCCAAAAACGTTTCTAACAACATTCCTTCAACATCCTTCCCTCCTCTTTTCTACTCTGATGGCTCTGTAGCTATTTCTTCTATTGACATCTGTTTGCTCAGACATTTTCCTCCAATTTCACCTTAGACGATTCCGGTGCTGTTCTTCCCTCACTTCCCCCTTCTAACTTCTTCATGGCAGACATTAAAATCTCTTCAGCTGATGTATTTCCTGCCATCACTGGCCTCCATACTCGAGGAAGCTCCACTGGCATATGGGCCTGTTGTCCTCAAGAACTGTGCTTCTGTGCTTACACACTGCCTAAGTAAACTCTCGCCTTTGACTTTCTACTTGTACCTTTCCTCCTTGCTGGAAATTTGCTCTCATTCATCTGGTCCCAAAGAATGGTGACCGTTCTAACTACAGTCCAATTGCTTTAACATCCTGTGTTTCGGAAGTTCTTGGGTCCATTCTTAACAAAAAATTTTTGTTCCGTCAGGGACGCTCCACTGGCGATCTTCTCACCTTCCTTTCAGATTCTTCGTCATCCTCCTTTCGGGACTTTGGCGAAAGTTTTGCCATTGCACTTGACATTTCAAAGGCTTTCGATCGAGTCTAGCATAAATCTTTAATTTCCAAACTGCCCTCTTACGGTTTCTATCCTTCTATCTGTGCCTGCATCTATAGCTTCCTTTCCGGTCGTTCTATAGCTGCTGATGTAGACGGCAATCGTTCTTCTCCTAGATCTATCAACTTTGGTGTTCCTCAGGGCTCTGTCCAATCACCAGCTCTCTTCAATGATCTAAGCTGTACACCCACGGACAAATGTGTTGACGCTTCTCCGTCCTCACTCTGAACCATGAAACCTTGAAGCGCGAACCCGAATCACCCGGTAATCACACCAAACGGGCGCCATCCAGGTAGGGGGTGGGAGTGAGGAGACTGGTAAGTGTGGTGTAGGTTGGCTTGTTGGAGGGGAGTGGGAGAGGTGCGTTTCTATGATTCATCACAGCAGTATTGTAAGGTTGCCACGACTCACGAGTCGTATGACTATTTTGACATTTATTTTATGAAATGTATGGTTTGTTTTGTTATCGTGAAATGAAGTTTGATGTAAACTGCTATTAAATTCTAACAAACATGGTATGTCGTCAATATTACCCTACTGGTCGCACCTTCCTCCCTTCTCCCCCCACCCCCCCAAACCTGGGTTGCTCGATTAACATGTGTGTTCCCTTCCATTCTACACCTCACTTGGAACATTGCTGCATCTCATTTTTCAGGTGAATTAATTGGTGTGGCTGAGGTATTGCAATGCAAGTTAATGCACATACTACGACGGTAATACGAATTATAAATATACAGTAGGTGCACCAGAAAGCAGAGTTGATATTGCAGTATTACCTAGGAAACAATAAATGCTGTTTAATACCATTAATGCACTACCCATTTGCATATGTTAAGTTAGCTTTTCATATTTGTGATATTGCTTAATTTGTTATTAGGTGTTTAGGTTGTGATTATTTTAATCAGTGGGCTATGATAGGATTGTCCACACGTCTGGATGGTGTGCTAGTCATAGCATCATAACGTCACGCAAGACAGTTTTTGTGATGTCTGATAACCTGATGAACAGCTGTTGCTTATTTCTGTAATGAAGATAATTTAGGATTTATAAACACAGCATATTACTTATCTGGAAAAGTAATGAAGATAATACCGGATATGATTATAAATACAGCATATTACTTATCCGTACTAACTTTCAAAAATATCCATGTAAATGATGCAGGGATCATACAGAACAGTATATTCACACACATAGCTATAAGGAAGCAGATATTATTAGATCGGTAACCTGTCCAGCCACCCTGTGCACCAATAACTTCATTTAGTCTTTTTGGCACAAACTCTCCCAGATTAATGCAAATGTTTGGTCTGCGTCTTACGGAGTCCCACACCTCATATTTTATACGTTCAGTGGCAAGGCGGTTCCTTACTCTTCTCCCACATCCCAGTCTAGACTTGTCATTATTGACTAAAGATTTTAAATAGGGTTAATGTCACACCCCTTATTGGGCAAGTCAATAACTTCTATCTCTGGGTGTCTCTGGCAAACCACTTCTTTTACTACTTCTGCTGTTATGGACGGGGCTGTTATAATGCATCAAAGCATTGATAGGTTCAGGCTCAGGGATTGCCATAGCTCGCACAGAAGGCAGCATAACTTCTTCCAACACCTGAATATACAGTAGTCGCTGTGGTGAATCGCCAGTCAATCCTTGTTAGCTCCTCCAGGGCCACTCCCTAGAAGTTCAAAGATGTCCTGCTACTGGTAGCTCTTTTTCCTGAATGTTTCTCTTTCTTTGAACCGGGTGTTTCATGGTTCCAATATTGTTTGCTCTGCAGCCTCCAATACAAGTGAAGCATTTTTCTTTGCTAAAAAGAACGTTTCTCCGAAGGGTAGTATCGGTGCCAAAATACGGCAGAGCAAATCCAAGATCGACATTCGTTGTGAGCTTAGGATAATTATTCTTTCTTCTGCTGGGACATAGCAATGGATACATCTCTCGTGCAAACGTCGTCTTGTTGTCCTTGGATGACATTGAAGATGTCACACGAACAGCAGATAACTTCGGTGCATTGGCTATGGTGTGTAAAATATACGTGCATCCTCCTCAGGAATCGTAACCATTCTTCTGCAACTCTTCCATCTGTTTAGGAGTGACTATCTTGCCACTACTTTATCCAACGTTGCACAGTCCTGACGGACACGCCAGTTTGCGTGGCGATGTGGCTTGTAGACATACCACCCTCCCACAAACCAACAATACGGCCACGCTGCGTGGTGTCATTCACAGTGTTGTCTCTCCTCTGGGCCATACCTTCGGAAGACGTAAGTGTGATAAAAACAAGCTTAGTATAATCCCTATAGATAAACACAATGGAAAATTGCATTATGAACACACACACACACACACACACACACACACACACACACACACACACGAAAAAGGAAACAGACACACACACACACACACGCAAACACACACACATGCAAACACACATACACAAGCAAACAACCAAACACACGCAAACACAAAAGCAAATACTCAAATACAAACACACACACACACACACTTGCATACACACGCAAACACTCAAACACACGCAAACACTCAAATACAAACACACTCACAAACACACACACACACACACGCAAACACACACACATGCAAACACACTCGCAAACACACACTCGCAAACATAAGC
>NC_137043.1:22477295-22563962 GCF_032717465.1 Coenobita brevimanus | reverse complement strand
CGGATAAAAAAAGAATTCTCCTTCGACGTTTCATGACTATCTCATTGACCCTTCATCAGTTGAAGCTTGTCTTTCATAAACCCTCACATTGCAGTTCTCTCTTTCCGTGTCAATCGATTTCTTTTTTTTTTTTTTTTTCCTCCGGAAAAGTGTTGTCTTGGAAATAATTCTGTGACGCAGCCAAGTTTAAGTACATTTGTGGAAGTTTCATATTTAGCGCTTCCTGACCAAAAATAAGTTTATACAGCCATCATTCCAGTAAAATAGTTTTTGAAGTACGCCCAAGGCGGATGGTATCAGCCGCAAGAAGCTTATAAATGGCACCACCTTTTACAAGGAAACTACTGAGCTTTGAAAGCAGGCTGTGAAGTCGGTCAACATAATAAATATATATATATATATATATATATATATATATATATATATATATATATATATATATATATATATATATATATATATATATATATCTGTATATATATATATATATATATATATATATATATATATATATATATATATATATATATATATATTCAGAAACTTTCTTTTTTCGAGACGGAATTATCTCATATTTAAGAATGTTTTCAGACTTTTGGATAGAATTGGGAGTGTTTTCTAGCAAATTTGGAATACATATGGAAGTTTATGCGGTTTTTAGCATCACTCACATGACCCTCTGTAGCCTATATCGTAAAAATCTAAACAATCTCCAGACAACATTAATACAATAATTCAGTTAGTGTTTCGTGAACCTGCATTTCTTGTAAAGCGGACATGCGCGCTATATGTCTACGGATATAAGAAATAAAGTAAGAAATGGTAATTATTTACATATTTCAACCAAAAAATAAGTTTATAAGCAACCATCATTCCGGTAAAGTATAGTTTTGAACTACGTCCAAGGTAGATGTTATCAGCCGTATCTAGTTCGCAACTGGGACCATCTTCTATTCTTGAAGTCAGATAGACTTCGGAAATTCAAAATCCAGTTAATCTCTACACGACAGACACAATATTCCGTTTCAACGCTCCTTCAACCTGATTTTGTTTTAGACCCATTGTAAACAATGAAAATGTTTATAAACTATACCTGAGTAATACGGCTGTGTATAGTTTTTCCTAATAATGTGTATATGATAATCAATAAACAACTTTCTTGAAAACGGTTTATTGCCTTTCGGGGTGATTTTTACCTTGGTAAATAGGGATAATGATATCAAGATGTCACTTTAAAGGCCTAGTTAAGGAGATAAAATGAATTTCATCTCTAATTCTCCAAGTATTTCCACGCCCCTAATGAAACCGTGAAACTCTTTTTGCTTCAAAACTTCAAATGGCAACATGTTAATCTATTTTATCCTACGTATTACCTCATTTAGCCTTGAAGACTTTTTTTTTTTTTTTTTTTCCTTAAGACGGAATTTTTCGTATTCAGGAATGTTTACTTAATTTTCTCTATTCAAATGGTAGTGTTTCCCAGCTTATTTTGAGTACATTTGTGAAGTTGCAAAATATAGCGTTTTCGTCCTCTCTATTATGCGGTTTTTCGCATCACTCCCACATGACCCTCTTTCATGACGTAAAAATCCAAACAATCTGCACACGACATGTAATACAATTGTGTCAAAGCAGTACGGAGATGAGGAATAAAGTAATAAATTGTGATTATTTACATAGTATTGCAATAGTGTTTGTAATTTTTCGTACTTAAAGTAGGCTGATGGTATAACAGGAACCTTCACAATGTGGATTTTTTTTTTTTTTTTTTTACATCGTCAGGATGGCCGATATAATTTTAAAAAGAATTTTCTCGCTAGTTTTGGTGACCCACACATCCAACTGATACAATATTCTTTTTTAAAAATCTCATATATTCCAGCTCTTCTTACGTGTCAAATGATTTCTTTTCATGTTTCCTAAATGTTTTTTTTTCATCCTCAGAAGTATAATCTTTTTGATAATAATTAGGTGTGTTACCACAGTTTTAAGTAAATTTAGGAAAGTTGTACTGTATATTTAACGATTTCGCCCAAAGATAGGTTTACATAGACATCACTCCAGTAAGTATCCCCAAAGACAATGCTATCAGCCGTAACTAGATCACCTTTTACGCTTTTATCTGTGGTCACGCCAAAAAAAAAAAAAAAAAAAGATTGGAAATTATGAGTTAATCTCAACACTTCGGACACAGTAGATGAGGTCGAGTCTCCTGAAACCTGATTTTTTTCCTTTTAGCGCCATCATGAACAATGAAACTGCGTATATGAGGAACCAAGTAATATTTATATATTGCATATCTAAGTACGGCTATATATTTAGTTTTTCTCAACAATATGTATATGATAATCAATAAATAATCGATTTTCTTAAAAAAAACATTTATTGTCTTACGGAGTGATATTACTTTCTTAAATATGGATAATGATATGACACGCACCGTCATACTGCGAGAATGATCTCTAAAATACCTCTTTCATGTCTCCTGTCAAACTAAACTGGGTTTAAAACCCTCAAATTGCATCCTTCTTTACCTGTGAATCAATTTCATCCCACGTATTACCTAAAGATGTTTTTTTTATTTTCCGAGCGTGAAGTTAAGGCTACTATAAAGCCAATAGACATCGAAAATTAAAAATCCGGTTTATCTCAACACGGCAGATGCAACTGTTCATATCGACGCTCCTGCAACCTGAAAACTAGAACTGCATGGAAGCAAGAAATGTTTATAAATTGTATATCTCCGTTTTCCTTAATAATGTATATATTACAGTCAGTAAGTAAACTATTTTCTTGTAAACGATTTACTGCCTTTCGGGGTGATTTTTTCTTGGTGTATATGGATAAGGACATCGCACGAACTGCGAAATAATCCATAATTAATATTGATCACTAGGCTCAAGATGCCACTTTAGAGCCCTAGTTATGCAGGTAAAGATAACACCGGTTTTATCTCTAAATTTCCAAGTTGTTTCCACGTCCCTAATGAAACGAAACTCCTTGGGCTGAAAACATTTAAATGGCAGCCTTCTTTTCCTGTCAATCGATTTCATCCTACGTAAGTATGGATAATGATATGATACAAACCGTCGTAAGGCGAAAATATTGTTTATTTCAAATCTGATCACTCTTCTCCAGAGGATATTTAAAAGCCCTAGTTATGCAGAAAAAACTAACCTGTTTTATCTCTTAATTTTAAAGGTGTTTCAACGTCCTTAATGAAAAAAAAAAAATCTTCTAACGGTAGCCTTCTTCACCTGTGAATTGATTTCATCCTACGTATTACCTCATTTAGCCTTGGGAATGTTTTTCTTTTTTCTTTTTTTTTTTTTTTGAACCAAAAATTTTCTCACATTCAGAAATGTTTAATGAAATTTACATACAATTCGGAATGTTTCCCAGCTAATTTGGAGTATATTTGTGGAAATTACAAAATTTAGCCTTCTCTCCCTCAATTATGCGGATTTTTACCCTCACTCATATGACCCTTTCCTTAACGTAAAAATCCAAACAGGCCGCACACAACATTAATACAGTCTATTCAGTGTTAATTACATAACACCACATTGCGATAGTGTTTGTACTTTCTCGGATAAACTCATAGATGGGCTTCAAACGTTTATCAATATTCCATCACACCAGGTATCAGTTTTAAAAGATTCTACATAAGGAAATGTGGCTTTCGGTGTAATACGAACCTTCATAATGTGCAGATATTTTTTTTTTTTATTTAGTCAGGATTTTTCATGTAATTATATATTTATTTTGCAGAAAAAAAAAAATTCAATGTTTCTTACTGTGGCCCACACATCAAAACAATTATTTCCTTCTTAAACACCTCAGACTCCAGCTCTTGTTATATATATATTTATTATACTTTCTGGTATAAATTTATACATGAGTCCAAGGTTCATCAATATTCTTTCTCAAGAGGGATCAGTTTTGAGAAAATATACCTAATGAAATATGGCTCTCAGTGGAGAACAAACTTTCACAATGTGCAAATATTCATTTTTTCTTTTTTCACATTGTCACGAGGCTCGATGGTAAATCTAAGGTCCTTCTACTGTAAATAAGAAAGATTACTTATTCGAAATTTCTTGACTGTTTCGGTGACTCCTACATCATATATTTTTCTAAATAAGATTTCAACGCCCTCAGGGGCGTCCTCTGAGTTTTCGAAATAATTCTTAGTGTTTCGCAGTCGGTTTTGAGTACATTTGTGGAAGTAGCATATCAGCAATTTCGACCCATAATTTCATATAATCATTCCAGTAAAATAGTTTTGAACTACGCCCAAGGAGGATGCTATCAGGCGTAACCAGTTCAAAACTGGCACCACCTTTTATCCATTAAGTCACGGCTAATATAAAGACAATAGACTCATCTGATATGAAAAATCCAGTTAATCTCAACACGGGAGACCCAACAGTTCATATCGACGCTCCTACAACGTGACTTTTTCAAACCTATGATGAATAATAAAACTAAATATATAAGGAACCAAGTAATTTTTTCAAATTGATTATCTAGGTACGGCTATGAATTTAGTTTTTTCTAATAAATTTCATATGATAAAATAGCAATTTTCTTGTAAACGATTTATTACCTTTCTGAGTGATTTTATCTTTGTAAATATGGATAATGATATCTCACGAACTGCGAAATAATCCATATTTAATATTTGACCAATGGGCTCAAGATGCCACTTTAAAGCCTTAGTTATGCAAATGAAAATGACCCGTTTTATATTTCCAAGTCGTTTCCTCGTCGCAAATGAAACTAAACTCTTTGTGCTTTAAATCCTCAAATGGCAGCCTTATTTACTTGTGAATCGTGTAACATGAACCTTACCAATGTGAAAATATATATATATATTTTTTTTTAGTCATAGTGCTTGAAGAAATTTTAAATATCTTCTTTTGCAGAAATTCTCGCTTGTTCCTGTGTCCTATACATCAAATGAAACATGTATTCCTTAAACATCTCAGATTCCTTTTTTTTTTTTTTTTTTTTTTTACTAAATGATTTTTTTACCCTCAGAGGTATCTTCTGAGTTTTGGAAATTATTGTGTTTTTTATATTTTGAGCACAATTGCTGACGTTCTGTATATTATTTAGATCACCCAAGAAATACATTTTTTCAGCTATCACAGCAGTGAAAAGGTTTTGAACTACCCCCAAAGATAATGCTATCAGCCGTAACTAGTTCACCTTTGGCACTATCTTTTATTGGTGAAGTCAAGGCTAGAGAAGAAGCCAGTAGTCATAGGAAAATATAAATCCAGTTGATCTGAACGCTGCAGACACACCAGTTCAGGTATAAGCTCCTTCAATGTGATTTTTTTTTAGAGCCATCATGAACAATGAAAGTGTGTTTATTAGGAAGAAAGTAAGAATTATAAATTGTATAACTTAGTACGGCTATGTATTTAGCTTTTCTTAAAATGAATGTATGATAATAAGTAAATGATTTTCTTGAAAACTCTTTTTTGCATCTCGGAGTGATTTTACTTTCGTAAGTTTGGATAATGATATGACATGAACCGTCTTAGTG
Organism: Coenobita brevimanus; assembly: GCF_032717465.1. NCBI lineage: Eukaryota > Metazoa > Arthropoda > Malacostraca > Decapoda > Coenobitidae > Coenobita > Coenobita brevimanus. The sequence continues at coordinate 22,558,405 of NC_137043.1, read as the reverse complement.
CGAAAATATCCTATATTTTATATTAGACGACTGTTCTAGAACTACCACTTTAAAGCCCTCTGCTTTATCTCTAAATTTCGCTGATGAAAAGAAACTCTATTGGCTTAAAACCTCTAAATGGCGGCCTTCTTTACCAGTGAATCGATTTCATCTTACGTATTACTTCATTTAACCTTATTAAAGATTTTTTTTTTTTTCCCGAGACTGTTCTCACCCTCAAATATATTCTGAATTTTAGGTTCAATTGGGACTGTTTCCCAGGTAGTTTAGAGTATGTTTTTGGAAGTTGCATATTTATAGTTCTCTCCGTGAATAATGCTTTTATAGCATCATTAAAATGACCCTGATCATAACGTAAAAATAAAACAATGTTCCGACGACAAATACAGTTCAGTGTTCCATCAATCTGCATTTATTGTAGTTCTCATGCACTTTATTTCTTAGTCGATTAGGAATAATGTTATAAATGGTAATTAAATATTTGTTTTTGTATTATAAAAGTGTTTGTAAATTTTCGTATAAATGAATAGATGAGTCAAAATCTCATCAATATTCCATTGCATGAGCTATAAGTTCTTAAAAATTTAACTAAGGAATTGTTGCCTTTGGAGGGGCACGAACCTTCATAATGTGCATTCTTTTTTTTTTCCTCTACATTGCCATGAGTCCCAATGGTATTTTAAAATTGCTTCTAGTGCATTTAAAGAAATAATACTCATTTCATGTTACTTGACTGTTTCGGTGACTTTGACATCAGTTCAAACGTGGCAATCGATTTCTTGTTAATTGTTTTCTATGAACTTTTCTCCCTCAGCATCGTCTTCTGAACTCTCGAAATAATTCTGTTTCTCAGTCAGTTTCGCGTACATTTGTGGAAGTTGCATATTTAGTGATATTGACCAAAAATAAGTTTATACATCCGTCATTCCTATATTATAGTTTTGAACTACGCCCAAGGCGGATGCTGTTAGGCGTACCTAGTTCACAAGTGACACGACCTTCTATCCGTGAAGTCAAGGCAAAAATAAAGCCAATAGACTCACCGAAAATTGAAAATCAAGTTTATCTCGACACGGCGGACACAACAGATCATGTCAAAGCTTCTGGAACCTGATTTTCTTTAGACCCATCATGAGCAAAAAAAAAAAAAAAAAAAATTTATATGAATATGCAAGTACTGTTAAAAAATTGTATATCTCAGTACGGCTATGTGTTCTGTTTTATCTAATAATGTATATATGATGCTCAAGAAATAAACGATTTTCTTGTAAACTATTTATAGCCTTTCTGAGTGATTTTACCTTGGTGAACATGGATAATACCGCAAGAACTGCAAAATAATCCATATTTTATATATGATCACTCTTTTGGGTTGAAACCCTCAAATGGCAGCCTTCTTTACTTTTGAATCTATTTCATCCTACATAATACCTCATTTAGACGAGACTTTTTTTTTTTTCCCCAGATGGAATGTTCTCATATTCAAAAAAAAAATCTGAAGTTTAGTTACTATTGGGACTGTTTCCCAGGAAATTTAGACTACATTTGTGGAGGTTGTAGAATTTACCGTTTTCGCCTTCAATTATGCTGTTTTTAGCGTCACTCCCATGATCCTCTTAACGTAAAAATTCAGTCTCGATGACAATAATACAATTCATAAAGTGTTCATTGAACTTGCATTTTTTGTAGCCGTCAGTCAGTATATGTATACAGATGAATAATAGTTATAAACCATAATTTATTATATATCTCGGTACTGCGATAGTTATTGTCCTTTCTCTTATAATCGTGAAAAGCTCATCAATATATCATTTGGATTAACGAGAACCTTCATAACGTGCAAATATTCTTTTTCTTCTTTTTATACTTAGCATGCCGATGTAATTTTGAAAGAAAAGAATATTCAATGGAAGTGTTTCGTTGACCCACACATTAATTGAAACAGTGTTCACCCTTGATCAGCAACCATAGGCCACATCTGGCCAGACAAAGTTTATAAGCTTGACGCCATGGCGCCATTTAAGAATTCGGCTCACCATCCAAGTACCTTCCCCTTTGTCTCTTACTTTCGATTGAAGGTGCGTCTGGGTTGCTCGTGTTTTTATAACTCTAATATATTGAAAAAGGCCACATGTGGCCATGGTTGTAAACAACGTTCGTATTTTTTTTTTTTTTTTTTTGGTAGTCACGCGTACTAATTTTTGCTCAGGGGTTACCCCTTCCTTCCCCCCCTCTACCCTGGACAGATGTAAGGGGGGAATCGGGAACAAGTATACCCCGCCTTCTGTCCCCAACTCCCCCACCCTCCACCTCCAGCTGCCAGTTACTGATTAGACGCAAATTTTCTCATGTCCTGTAAACATGACTGTCGTCGCACACTTTCAACGGCCAAGATTTGGACTATATTTTAAAAAAAATTATTACCGTATTGAACTGCATTTTCAAATTGAAAATATTCACCATCATTGTAATCCAGTGCGGTCCGCTGCACAATTCTGGGTTCCATTGCTTACCTTTTCACTTCCCCCAGCTGTCTCTCTCTCTCTCTGAATTTACTTTTCCCACTTTCTTTTTAAATTTATATAACTTTCTCTTTGCTTCTCTCCCCCTCTCCCCCTTCTCTCTGTCTTAAGTCTTCCCCGCCTCTCACCCCTCTCCTCCTCCCACCTTAGGCCTGATCAGGAGTCAGTTATACCGTCACCGCTTCTTTGTATATCGTGTGCAGGCAACATTTATCACACACACTTAGGTCAGATGTATGGAAAGCTAATTTATATATATAAATATATATATATATATATATATTTATATATATATATTATATATATATATATATACCACGTTTACACCGCTTCCCGTCCGATCAGCGAAGTTAAGCAACGTTGGGTCTGGTTAGTACTTGGATGGGTGACCGCCTGGGAACACCAGATGCTGTTGGCATAACGTTCTCCCTACGTGTCAAGTGGGGTTTTTGGAGGATTAGTGCCCCTCCCCGTAAAACAACTCTAAGCCCTTGGTCACCCCGTTTGGGATACATGGCGTCTGGCAATGAATGAATGAAAAATTTCTCAAGTGCCAAGTTGAAATGGAGAACACCAGACCAATATTCGTAATTTGTATTAGAGTGACCGTTCCACTTCACAGCGGGGTAGCTGGGCTTATAAACTGCACACACACACACACACACCTTAAATTTTGCATTGACAGCGTGGCGACTACAAATATAGTCGTTCTAACAACTGGATCTATTGACTCCAAACCTTCCCTGTCCCAGTCAAACTCCTCATTCAATAACCGGTTATTGAATGAGGAGTTTGACTGGGACAGGGAAGGTTTGGAGTCAATAGATCCAGTTGTTAGAACGACTATATTTGTAGTCGCCACGCTGTCAATGCAAAATTTAAGGTGTGTGTGTGTGTGTGTGTGTGTGTGTGTGTGTGTGTGTGCAGTTTATAAGCCCAGCTACCCCGCTACGTGAAGTGGAACGGTCACTCTAATAAAAATTACGAATATTGGTCTGGTGTTCTCTATTTGAACTTGGCACGTAATGAGAAATACAATTATATATATATATATATATATATATATATATATATATATATATATATATATATATATATATATATATATATGTATATATATATATATATATATATATATATATATATATATATATATATATATATATATATATATATATATATATATATATATATATATATATTAGCTTTCCATGCATCTGATCTAAGTGTGTGATAAATGTTGCCTGCATACGATATACGAAGGAGCGGTGACGGTATAACTGCTGATCAGGTCTAAGGTGGGGGGAAGGGAGGGGTGAGAGGCGGGGAAGACTTAAGACAAAGAACGAGAGAAGGGGGAGAGGGGGAGAGAAGTGAAGAGAGAGTTATATTAAAAAGAAAGAGTGAGTGGGAAAAGTAAATTCAGAGAGAGAGAGAGAGAGAGAGAGAGAGAGACAGCTGGGGGAAGTGAAAAGGTAAGTACTGGAACCCAGAATTGTGCAGCGGACGACACTGGATTACAATGATGGTGAATATTTTCAGCTTGAGAATGCAGTTCAATACGGTAATAATTTATTCTAAAAATATAGTCCAAATCTTGGCAGTTGAAAGCGTGTGCGACGACAGTTTAGTCATGTTTACAGGATATGAGAAAATTTGCGTCTAATCAGTAACTGGCAGCTGAAGGTGGAGGGTGGAGGCGTTGGGGGCAGAAGGCGGGGTAGACTTGTTCGCGATTCCCCCCTTCCCTCTGTCCAGGGTAGAGGGTAACTCCTGAGCAGAAACTAGTACGGGTGACTGTACCTTTGGTAGTTTTTTTTAAGGCATTAACATGACCATGTCTGAAATCAACGTTTCCTTGTCGGCAACATTTGAGAAGGCTGCAGAGTTATAGGCAAATATGTAACGATAAATGTAATTTTGACAGGTTTTTAGTGCCTTTAGAAAAAAAATTTACAATAAAAAAAAATTCCATACTTTTTTTTGTGTCAATATTTTCATTAGGCTTAACTCTTCATGTGATAAAATTTTTATAAATGTTCAATGCATATAAGTATTTTTTCTTTTAATTCCCAAATCCGGTGGTTGGTGGTAGGGTTAGTTGGGCATGGTAAACCTAAGATTCCAGCTCGTCTTGTCAAACGATTTATTTTGTTTCCTAAATGTGATTTTCTTCTCACCCTCAGTAATGTCTTCTGAATTTTGGTAATAATTAGGTGTGATTCCGAGTCAATTTTGTGTACATTTCCGGAAGTTGCATATATAACGATTTCGACCATCGCTGCAGTAAAATAGTTTGAACTACTCCCAAAGACAATGCTATCAGAGGAGTAGAAAGTAGCACCAGTAGAGCAGGGCAGTACTCCCAAGGTGGATGGAAAGCTGATGACAGGGAGAGCTGGAGCTCCCGTTTTATCAGCCCTAGGGACTAGTTCCTGATCATCTCCCTTTGCTGAACTTTTTCTGTGTTTCAGTTAGACAAAGAGTAGGCCAGCATGCTCTCCAATACAACTTTCTCTAACCATCAACACTAAACTACATGCACAGTAAACACTTAACTTCTTTTCCAAAATTAAATAAAAAATGACGCACTACAACAATGCCTAGGAGTCCCCCAGGGGAGGGGGACCATAAATGCCCCGACCATCCGCCCATCTCCAGGTAACGACTCTTTGAGCTTCCTAGATCCACTGTTTGACTCACTTCTTCATTTCTGCAACATTCGTGGCCTTTCCTCTAACTTTCTGTCTGTTGAACACCACCTCACCTCCTCTAAACCTCTCCTTCACTTCCTTACTGAAACTCAGCTGTCTGAGGCGATTGACAGCAAACCCTCTCTGTATCCTCCTACTTTCTCTATACTCATTTCAAAGCCAAAGGTGGATGTTGCGCATATGTACACAACGACCTATCTTGCTCTCGTGTTCCTGAACTTGAATTCTCTACTCTCTGGCTTCGGCTCTCCTGTCATTCTCTGAATAAATATATCCTAATTCTACTGACTATCAAAAACTCATCGATTACCTTACTTCTACTATGGGACACAAGCCTTCATCTTTTCTATCCTTATTGATCGAGAGCAGCTTGTACAGTACGTATCCCTGACCTCCTTGGAGAGAACTCCAACATACCTGACCTTTTCCATACAAGTAATCCTTCTTCTTTGTTAATCTTTCCTCTCCGTTAGGTTCTTCCGATCACAACCTTATTACCTTAACCTGTCCTATAGCTCCGGTACGGCCTATGGACCCTGAGGCAGTTTGGAACTGCAGATCGAGAGTCCCTCAGGACTTCTTTGATTTTCCCTGAAATGATTATTGCTTCTACGGCCCGGAGCCACCTGAGTGTGCCTTGCGCATTACGGAGGTTATTCTCTCGGGCATGAAAGCATACATTCCTATCTCTTATCCTCTGACTAATGGAAGAAAGCCTTGATTTAATTACGCTTGTTCTAATGCTGTCTACAACAAGGAGAGGGCCTTTAGAAGGTATCGGAGCCAACCCACCACTGAATCTCATCTATTTTATTTCCCTGTCCGGAATCGTGCTTTGTTCGCTCTGAAAAAAAATAATTTTATCCGTTCATTTAGATCGGATGAAATAATTTTTTTCAACTCTCCAACTCGAATACTTCCCGCTCCTGGCACCTAGGCAAAAACCTTTCTAACAACTTTACCTCATCACCCTTCCCTCCTCTTCTCTACTCTGATGGCTCTGTAGCTATTTCTTCTACTGATAAAGCAGATCTGTTTGCTCAGACTTTCTCCTCCAATTCCACCTTAGACGATTCCGGTGGTGTTCTTCCCTCACTTTCCCCTTCTGACTTCCTCATGGCAGACAAAATCTCTTCAACTGATGTATTTTCTGCCATTACTGGCCTCAATACTCGAGGACGCTCCACTGGCATATGGGCCTGTTGTCCTTAAGAACTGTGCTTCTGTGCTTAAACCCTCCCTAGGTAAACTCTGTCGCCTTTGTCTTTCTACTGTATCTTTCCTTCTTGCTGGGAGTTTGCTCTCATTCAACCGGTACCGTTCTAACTATCGTCCAATTGCCTTAACATCCTGTGTTTCAAAAGTTTTTAAGTCCATTCTTAACAGAAAAATTTTAAAGCATCTTTCTTATTACAAGCTTCTCTCTGATCGTCAGTATTGGTTCTGTCAGGGGCGCTCCACTGGCGATCATCTCACCTACGTTTCAGATTCCTGGTCATCCTCCATTCGGGACTTTGGCGAAAGCTTTGACATTGCACTTGACATCTCAAAGGCTTTCGATCGAGTCTGGCATAAATCTTTAATTTCCAAATTGCTCTCTTACGGTTTCCATCCTTCTATCTCTGCCTTCATCTATAGCTTCCTTTCCGGTCGTTCTATAGCTGCTGTTGTAGACGGCCATCGTTCTTCTCTAGATCTATCAACAGAGGTGTTCCTCAGGGCTCTGACCTATCGCCAACTCTCTTCAATGATCTAAGCTGTACATCTAAACCCTATCCACTGGTAGGCTGATGATTCCACCCTTCACCTTACCAATCGCTTCCCGAAACATCCATCTCAGCAGTTACTTCAACAAACAAGGGATGAGGGTATGGCACTCCTTTTGTCTGACTTGGCTCGTATGAGGCTATGGCGCACCTAATGTCTAACTTGGCTCGTATCTCTGACTGGGGTAAAAATAATATTGTCTTTAATGCATCAAAAACTCAGCTTCTACACCTATCAACCCGTCAAAATCTTCCGCAGGAGTACCCACTAATGTTCAATAATATCCAGCTTAATCATGCATCATCCTTAATCATTCTTAGGGTTTCATTCACTCGGGACTTATCTTGGAAAGATCATATTGCATCTCTAGTAAAATCGGCTTCCATGAGATTGGGTGTGCTGAGCTGACTCTACTCCTTCACAATTGATGACTTTATACACGGGTTTATTCGCCCCTATTTCGAGTACAACTCTCATTTGTGGGGAGGCTCCCCACATACAGCTCTTCTCAATAGGGTGGAGTCAAAGGCTAATCGTCTCATCAGCTCTCATCCTCTTACTGACTCCCTTCAACCTTTGTCTCTTCGCCGCACTGTTGCCTTCTTTATGTCTTTATCGCTACTCCATTGAACTGTCTCCTTGCATCCCTCCACCTCTACGACGGGCGCGTAACACCCGCATAGCAACAAACTCTCATCCCCTCACTGTCCAACTCTCTCATGAAGAGTTAACCGTTACTCTCACTCCTTCATTTATGCAACAGGTCACCTCTGGAACTGTCTCCCTCCGGCTGTATTCTATACTTCCTATGATCGATCTTTCCAACGCAGTGTGCCAAAATCATCTCGAAATGAATGGATCTTTAATTTGGCTCTCTTTTGTACTGTTTTTGTTCTTTCTTGGAAGGAACGTTAATGCGTTCACTGTTGACACTACCTTTTATCCGTGAGGTCAAGGCTAAAAAAAAAAGCGGGGAGACTCGTAGGAAAACAAAAAAAATCCAGTTAATCTCAACACGGAAAAATCCAAACAATCTACACACGACGTTAATACAGTTCATTTAGTATTTCGTGAACCTGCATTTTTTTGTTGACATTATGTACTATTGCGGCCAGGAGTTCTTATCCACCCACGGCCAGCCAACCCGTGTTTGTGGCAGCGTCGCATTCACGGGCACAGAAGTTGCCTTCGATGCATTTCTGTAGAAAAATATCCCTTGAACTTTGGGCTTGTACGAATGGATAAAGCAATAGTAATATATACTTTGAAGGTTTGACTCTGATATAACGAATATATTTATACTGATTATTTAATAACTTGTTTCTCGAATAGAGCCAAGCAAGTGACAAATATGTATCTTTGGTTCCACTCCACGACTTCTTTTAGGTTTGAACCAGCGAACCCAGAGTGAACAAGTTCGAAACATTCATTTGTTAACATGAGAGAGAGAGAGAGTAGTGGGTGCCTGTGAATTTTAGAGGAATGAGGTGGAGAATGAGGTGCTCAACACAGTTAAACAGCGATTTTTCCTTTCGTTTCCTTTGGTTTTCTATGCCTAAATGACTAAATGAAGGAACATTATGAAATATAATAAATGGATGACCAAGTGGTAATAGGGTCTGGCTAATGGTTGTTTGGTCCAAAGTGTGCAGTGGTAAGCCTAATTCCAGGCAACGGTCGCTGTTAAAAGCGGGTTATTTTAAGTCCGGTTTATTTTAAATATTTCCATGCATGTTTACAGTACGTGTATGCCCCTATGGACATATGTTCACCCCATGAATATTTCTATCAATGGAAATATTCACCACTCGGAGCACAATCCACCATCGACCTATTTTCCTTAATGACTTTTTATTTTTTTCAAAGACGCCTACTTTTCTACTTAACCTATTTTCCCATGAACTAATTTTCCCCACTGATGTATTTTCTCCCCACGGACCAATTTTTCCGTCGACCTTGAATCTCTCCATGGATGCAAATTTCCTACATGGACGGATACCCATGGACATATTTTTCACAGTGAACCTATTTTCCCCCATAAACCTGTTATCCGACGTGGTTATATTACCCACTGATTAGTGCAGTTGAAACACAGACCTCTTAACCAACAGACGTATTGCACTATGGACCTGTTGTAACCCATTGGATCTATATACCTACTGCAGCATAATTCCAGAATAATATCCCCTGTGGACCGATTTTCCGCACACTGACCTATTCCCAACTAGGACGTATTCCCTCATGACCTAATCCCAGAGGCCTGTTTTCCCACAATCCGTCCATCCACCTACACACCCACCCATCAACGCACATACCTACAACCTTACTCAGTCTAGTATCTCAAAAATAGGACGACATAAACCCGTCTCTTGCCTTGTCCTACAGGTATCCCCACCACCCACTCCACATAATGCACGAACCCCACTCCACCCCACTCAACCAGCCCAACAACATTTTCCCTCCCTCTCGCCAACCCACTCCACCTAATCCGCCTGTGAAACAACCAGCCTGCACTAAGCAGTCCACCCACCCAGGCACACAGTTAAACAGGGATTTTTTTTTTTTTTTGCGAGTCAGATGACTAGCAATTCAACACACACACACACACACACACACACACACACACATACACAGAGGCGGGGTGGATTTCCTTACACGAAAGATGAGTCTTACCTCTTAACTCTGTCGGTAGAAAATAGTACCGGGTACTCTTTACAGGGAGTTTGCCACGCCGTAGATAATGGGCTTCATTCCGACTACATACACATGATTTTATGTTATACGAGTAAATAACGTGCTCGAGCTAAACATGGAATTTTTCCTCTGCCTGTTGACGAATTAGTTTATCTATCCCAGGATAATGTCTGGTCGGACAAAATGAAAGATTGGTTTTATTCTGGGTAACGCCAGTTGACTTTGTCAAATAATTAGGCAGGCCCCGTAACTTCTCTAAAATGCCTTATGTTCGCATTTTTTTTTCTCTAGTGCTTGGCACCTGAAAGTTTTTGGCAAACGTTTTTTTTTTTTTAAAACTGGATCTCTCTCTCTTGACAGAGATGCAAATTACTTTCTTAAGCACAGCTTTTTGTTAAATCAACATTTATCTCCTAATTCATTATTCAAATCTACAGTACAGGAAGTCATGGAGTGAAATCAAAGAAACCCACTATTTTAAGTCGCTTGCTTGGTATTGTATGCAAGTTCTAGTGACTGATGGAAGAAATATTCACACTGTCGCCTGTTTTCAATGGAGCACAGGAATCCAGGGATTCTCATCCCTTGCATTTCCCTGCGCCAGTCTACCTCCACATCATTATTCTAAAATTCACAGTCGCCCACCATACACGCTTTCTCTCTGTCTCTGTCTGTCTGTCTGTCTGTCTGTCTGTCCCTCTCTCTCTCTCTCTCTCTCTCTCTAACAAATGAGTGTTTAGAATTTGTTCACTCTTTGTGTTCGCTGATTCAAATCTACAGTACAGGAAGTCATGAAGTGAAATAAAAGAAACCCACTATTTTAAGTCGCTTGCTTGGTGTTGTATGAGAAAAGTTACTAAATAATGAATGTGATATATTCGTGTTATCGGAGTCAAACCTTTAGAGTAAATATTACTATTGCTTTATTTATTAATACAAGCCCAAAGCTGAAGAGATATTTTTCGACAGAAATGCATCGACGGTAACTCGTAAATGCGACGGTGCCACATACACGGGTTGGCTGAACGAGGGTGGCTAAGAACTCCTGGCCGCAATAGTACTATATGTCTACAGAGATGAGAAATAAAGTTATAATTACATATCTCAGTATTGCGATAGTGTTTGTCAAATGCTCATCAATATTCCATCTCACCAGCTATGTTTTGGAAGATTTTACATAAGGATATGTGGCTAATGGTGTAACAGGAACGTTTAAAATATGCAAACATTTTTTTCTTTTTAAATGCAGTCATGATGCTAGTTGTAATTTTAAAGTTCTTTTATTAAAGATAAAAAGAATGCTCATTCGAATTTTGTCGCTTGTTTCGGTGACCCACCCAGCAATTGAAACATTTTTCTCAAACCTTTTAGATTCAAGCTCGTCTGTGTCAATCGGTTTCTTTTCATATGTTCCCTACATGTGAATTTTTTGTTACTTTTTCTCCCTAATCAATTCTGAGCACATTTGTTTAATTTGTATATACAGCGATTTCGCCCAAAAATACTCCAGTAAAATAGTTCTGAACTACCCCGAAAGGGAATGCTTTCAGCTGTAACTAGTTCACCTTTGGTAGTACCTTTATCCGTGAAGTCAAGGCTAAAAGAAAGCCAGAAGACTCATCGGAAATTGAAAATCCAATTAATCTGATCACGGCAGAAACAACATTTCAGGGCGACTCTCCTGCATCCTGATGTTTTGTTGAAGCATGATGATGAATAAAACTGCGAATATGAGGAACGAAATAATGTTTTAAATCATATATTTCGGTACTATGTATTATTTTTTCCTAGAAATATATATCTATAAACTTTTTACTCGAAAACCATTTTTGTACTTTCGGAGTGATTTTACCTTCGTAAATATGGGTAGTGATATGACACGAAAGGTTATACTGTGAAATTGTTCTATATTTTATATATGATCACTATTCACAAGCTGTCACTTCAAAGCCCTAGCTATGCAGAAAAAACTAACCTCCGTTTTATCACTGATTTTCAAAGTTGTTTTCAAGTATCTAATGAAACGAAACTACTTAGGCTTAAAACTCTTAAATCGCTTCCTTCCTTACATATGAATTAATTTCATCGTACGTACTAGCCTTGTTAATGATGTTTTTTCGAGACGGTATTTTGAACCCTCAAATGTTTTCTGAATTTTTGTGGCAACTGGGGTTGTTTCGCAGCTTGCATGGAGAACATTTGTGAAAGTTGTATATTTTGTGTTTTCGTGAATTATGCGGTTTTGGCCATCACTCACATGACTCTTCAGAACGTAAAAATAAAAAATCTATAGACGACATTAATACATTTCGTTCAGTGTTCCTTGCACTTGGATTCCTTGTAGCTTTCATGCACTATATGTGTATGGAGAATCGGAATTAAGTTATGAATGGTAATTTAATTTATATCTCGGAACTAGAAGTTTTTGAACTTGCTCGCATAAATTTATAGATGAATGTTATTCCTTCTCACGAGTTATCAATTTTGAGCAGTTTTACCTAAGAAAACGTGGCTTATTTGGAAGCACGAACCTTCATAATGTACAAATATTCCTTTATTTTTTTATTTTTTTTTTTTTTTTTACATTGTCATGAAGCTCGATGGCAATTTAAGAGCTACCTCAGAAAAAAAAAAATCATTCGAAGTTTCTTGACTGTTTCGGTGACCCCCACATCAGTTCAAGCTTACCGTTCTTAAACTCTCACATGCCCGTTCTCTTTACGTGTCAATCGATTTCTTGTTATTTATGTTTTCTAAGTAGAGTTTTGTTTACTTTGAGAAACGTCCTCTGAGTCTTGGAAATAATTCTTGGTGTTTTGCAGCCAATTTTAAGTACATTTGAGGAAGTTTTATATTTGGCGCTTTCGACCATAAATAAGCTTATACAGCCATCATTACACAAAAATAGCATTGAACTATGCCCAAGGCGGATACTATCATCCGTAACTAGTTCACAACTGGCACAACTTTTTATCCGTCAAGTCAATGCTAAAATAAAGCCAATAGACTCATCGGAAATTAAAAATCTGGTTAATCTCAACACTGCAGACGCTCACGCAATCGGATATTTTTTTTTTTTAACCCATGATGAACAATGAGCCTGCATATATGAGCAACCAAGTAGTGTTTATAAATTGCAATCTCAAGACAGCTATGTATTTAGTTTTTTCTAATAGTTTTTCTATGATAATAAATATTCGATTTTTCTGTAAATGACATTGACTTTCGAAGTAGTTTTTCCTTGTTAAATATGGAAAATGATTTCACACTGCGAAATTTTCCTGTTTTAATATTGGATCACTAGGCTTGATTCAACATTAAAGGCCTAGTTATGCAGGTTAAAATAACAGTTATATCTCTAAATGTCCAAGTTGTTTCCACGCCCTTAATCAAAAGAAACTCTTTGGTCATGAAACTCTCAAATGGCAGCCTTGTTTAGTTGTGAATCGATTTCATCCTACGTATTATCTCATTCAGCCTTGAGTTTTTTTTTTTTTTGTAGGCGGAATTTTCTCATATTCAGTATGTTTTCCAGATAATTTAATACCACATTTGCAAGAGTTCCAAAATTTTGCTTTTTCGCCCCGTTATGCGGTTTTTAGCTTCATAACGTAAAAATCCAAACAATCTTCAGACAACATTAACGCATGTCATTCAGTGTTCTTTCAACCTGGATTAATGGTAGCTGTCATTCACAATGTCTATGGAGATGAGGAGTGAAGTTATAAATCATAAACAAATACATACCAAAGTTGTACGATGAAATACATGAAAGTCAAAAGCTCATATATTCCTTCTGACCAGGTATCAGTCTTGAAAGATTTAACATAAGGAAATGGGGCTTATGGTGTAATACAAACATTCAGAATGATATTTTTTTTTCTATTTTTTTTTTTTTTTGACAGGCAGTCAGGATGATCAATGTAATTTAAAATATATTTTACTCCAGATAAAATAGAAAACAATCGCTTTTTTCGGTGACTCGCATATCAATTGAAGCTTAATTTTTTTTTACACCTTAGAGATTTGCTCTTTCTTGTCAATCTATTTCTATTTATGATCCCTAAATGTTCTTTTTTCACCCTCAGAAGTATCTTCTGAGTTTTGGTACTAATTAAGTGTGTTTCCCAATCAATTTTTAGTCCATTTTTGGAAGTTGCATATACAGCCATTACTCTTGTAAAATAATTTTCAACTACGTCCAAATGGAATGCTATCAGCTGTAACTAGTTCACCTTTGGCATAACCTTTTATCCGTGGTCAAGGCTAAAAAAAAAAAAGCCAGTACACTCATCTGATATTAAGAATCCAGTTAATCTCAACAAGGCAGACACAACATTTCAGGTTGACTTTCGTTCATCCTGATTTTTGTTTTTTATCATGAATAAAACGGCGAATATGAGGAACCAAATAATGTTTTAAATTGTTTATATTAGTAGGGCTACGTATTTAGTTTTTCCTTTAAACATATATATAATAATCAATAAATAAACGATTTTTCCAGGAACAATTTATTTCCTTTCTGGGTGATCTTTCTTTAGTAAATATGGATAATGATATGACAGGAACCGACATATGAAATGTCTATTTTTTATTTGATCACTATTCCCAATTTATGTAGAGAAAACTAACCGTTTTTTTTTTTTATCTAAATTTCAAACTTATATCCACGTCCCTAATGAAACCGTCTTTTAGACGTGGCAGTGGTGTGTGTGTTTGTTCGTTTGTACATGCTCGAAAAATGTTCGGATCGTCAACTCTCCCACTCCATTGTGGACGTGAATCATCCTTTGTCAGCAGTATTAATTAAAGGACAAATCTTGTTTAATCTGTGATGATAATGCTATATACTGATTACTTAATGACCTGAGAGAGAGAGAGAGAGAGAGAGAGAGAGAGAGAGAGAGAGAGAGAGAGAGAGAGAGAGAGAGAGAGAGAGAGAGAGAGAGAGAGAGAGAGAGAGAGAGAGAGAATTAATCTCACCACGTATGACACAATAGATGGAGTCTTGTCTCGTGAAACCTGATTTTTTTTTTAAACCATCATGAACAATGAAACAGTATATGAGGAACTAAGTACTGTTTATTTATTGCACATCTCGGTACGGCTTTGTATTTTGTTTTTCCTTAAAATGAGTATAAAAAAAATGAAGATTTTCTTGAAAACCATTGTTTATCGGAGTGATTTTACCTTCGTAAATATGAATAATGATATGACACGAGCCGTCATACTGCGAGAATAATCTATATTATATATTTGATCAATATTCTAAGATAACGCTTTAAAGCCATAGTTATGTAGGAAAAACTATGATCAGTTCCATCTCTAAATTTCCCAATTTCTTTCATGTTCCCTGTGAAACTAAACTCAAATTGCCTCCTTCTTTACCTGTGAATGGATTTCATACTGCGTATTAGGCAATTTAGCATTGTTAAAGTTTTTTTTTTTTTTTTCGAGACAAAATGTTCCCACCGTCAGAAATATTTTCAGTAGTTTAGATACAAATTGGATTATTTCCCTGCTAGTTTAGAGTACATTTGTTAGAGTTGCATAGAGTTCTCTCCGTCAAATATGTGTTTTTGGCATCACTGAAATGACCCTCTTCATAACGTAAAAAAAAAATCAGCTTCCGACGACATTAATGAACTTTTCAGTGGTCCTTCAACCTTTATTTGTTTTTGTTGTCATGCACTTTATAGATTAGGAATATAGTCATAAATGGTAATTAGTTATATATATATATATATATATATATATATATATATATATATATATATATATATATATATATATATATATATATATATATATCATTATTACAAATATGTTTGTGCTTTCTCGTACAGAATGACAGGTGATTGTCAAAAGCTCATCAATACTCCTTATCAAGAGGTATTAAGAAATTTTACTTAGGTAAATGTGGCGTTTGGCTTAGCACAAATCTTCACGATGTTCATTTTTTTTGTTTTAATTATAAGAAAATTTTAAGGTGATTCTAATGGATACAAAAAGAGAATTCTCATTCAAGTTTTTTGACTGTCTCGGTGATCACTACATCTGTTCAAAGTTATCGTTCTTAAACCCTCACATGCCTGTTCACTCTACGTGTCAATTTCCAGTTTTATATTTTCTGAATACGATTTTTTTTTCACCTTCAGAAACGACTTCAGAGTTTTGGAAATAATTGTTTCCCAGACAGTTTTGAGTACATTTGTGGAAGTTGCCTATTTAGAAATTTCAACCAAAAATAAGTTTACACAGCCATCATTCCAGTAAAGTGGATTTGAACTACGCCCAAGGCGGATGCCATCAGCCCTAACTAGTTCACAACTGGCACCACCTTCTATCCGTGAAGTCAAGGCTAATATAAAGCCAATAGACTCATTGGAAATTGAAAATCCAGTTTATCTCAACACTGCAGACACACCAGTTCACGTCGAAGCTCCTGCAACCTGATTGTTTTGGACCCATAATGAAAACTAGTACTGCATACATGAGGACGCAAGAAATTTTTATAATTGTATATCTCAGTTTTCCTTAATAATGTATATATTAAAATCAGTAAGTAAGCTATTTTCCTGTAAACGATTTACTTCCTTTCGGAGTGATTTTTTTCTTGGTAAATATGGATAAGGATATCGCACGAACTGCGATATTTCATATTTAATATTGATCACTAGGCTCAAGGTGCCACTTTAGAGCCCTAGTTATGCTGGTAAAGATAACATCTGTTTTTATCTCTAAATTTCCAAGTTGTTTCCACATCCATAATGGAAAGAAACTCTTTGGGCTTGAAACCCTCAAATGCCAGCCTTCTTTACTTGTGAATCGATTTCTCCTAGGTAAGTATGGATAGTCATAGGCGAAAATATTGTTTATTTCAAATCTGATCACTATTCTCTAGAGGCCATCTCAAAGCCCTTTTTATGGAGAAAAAACTAACATCCGTTTTATCTCAATTTACAAGGTATTTCCAAGTCTCTATTGAAACAACACTTTTTTTGTTTGAAACCTTCAAATGGTAGCCTTCTTCACCTATGAATTGATTTCATCCGACATATTACCTCATTTAACCTTGAAACTGTTTTTCTTTTTTCATTTTCTATTTTTTTGGAACAATATTTCTGACATTCAGTAATGTTTAGTGAATTTTACATACATTCCGTAATGTTTACAAGCTAATTGGAGTACATTTGTGTAAATTGCAAAATTCAGCCTCTTCGCCCTCAATTATAAGATTTTTAGCCTCACTCATATGACCCTCTCAGCGTAAAAATCCAAACAGTACGGATACCACATTAATAGAGTTCGTTCAATGTTCCATCCTGTTATATATATATATATATATATATATATATATATATATATATATATATATATATATATATATATTGGTAATTATTATGTGTCTCCTAATCGATTTTGAGTACATTTGCTGATGTATATTTAACGAGTTCGCCCGTTTACATAGCCATCACCGCAATAAAATAGTTTTAAACTAGCCCCATGGAGAATGCTATCTTTTATCCGTGAACTCGACTAAAAAAAAAAAAGAGCCAGTAGACACATCAGAAATTAAAAATCCAGTTAATCTCAACGCTGCAGACACACCAGTTCAGGTATACGCTAGTGCAACCTGATTTTTTTAGAGCCACCATGAACAATAAAACTGCGTATATTAGGAAACAAATAAGATTTATAAATTGTATATCTCAGTACGGCTATGTATATGGTATTTCCAAAAGTTTATGCATTTTAATTAAAACTGTTGCCTTTCGGGTGATTTTACCTTCGTTATTATGGATAATGATAGGACACCCACCGTCATAGTGCGGAAATATGGCTGCCTTCTTTACGTATGAATCGATTTCATCTTAATTTTTACCTCATTTAGCCTTTTTTTTTTTTTTTTTGAGACGGAATGTTCTCTATCTATCTGTCTATATATTTATATATATATATATATATATATATATATATATATATATATATATATATCATCATCATCATCCGCCGTTTGAGTATCCACTGCAGGACCTGCCTATCCCGACAGAAGTCGGGACGATACAGCCAATGTATCTCTACCAAGTGGCTTAGGCTGTATTTTAGACATTGTGTGAGGAGTGCTTTTAAGTGTAAGTGGTGTTGGAGTGGCTTTGGATGTGTGTGTAGTCTGTGAACCAAGTGTAATCGGCCCGCTCAAGCTGACTGGGTGCAAGCATACTTTACAGTAAGCGACACTGGATCAACCACAGCACCTCTTGTGTCCGCCAATACAGTACGTGGCCGGGTGAACACTCCCAAAGTTTATTACCCTAGCGAAACGCACACTGTACCACTGTACCACAGAGGCATATATATATATATATATATATATATATATATATATATATATATATATATATATATATATATATATATGCCTCTGTGGTACAGTGGTACAGTGTGCAATTCATACACGGGTGAACAATTGTTCGCTCCCCGCCAGCGTAATAAACTTTGGGAGTGTTCACCCGGCCACGTATATATATATATATATATATATATATATATATATATATATATATATATATATATATATATATATATATATATATATATATATCGGTATAACAAAAGTTATAGATGAGAGTCGAAAGCTCATGAATATTCTTCCTCAGGAAATATGGCTTCCTTTGGAGCACAATGTGCAAATATACCTTTTTTTTTTATCTTTCTTTTATATTGTCATGTGGCTCGATGGTAAATTTAAGGTGCTTCTATTGCAGATAAGAAAGAATTCTTATTCGGTGTGTCTTGACTGTTTCGATGACCCCTACATCATTTCAAAGTTATCCTTGCCAGGGTACTTGACGATTCAATTAATTTTTTGTCATACTTTTTCAAATTAAGATTTCAACACCCCCAGAGACGTCCTTTGAGTTCTCGAAATATTTCTTAGTGTTTCGCAGTCAGTTTTGAATACATTTGTGGAAGTTGCATATTCAGCAATTTCGACCAATAATAAGTTTATACAGTCATCATTCCAGAAAAATAGTTTTAAACTACGCCTGAGGATGCTATCAGACGTAATCAGTTCAAAACTGGCGCCACCTTTTATCCGTTGTCACGGCTAAAATAAACCCAATAGACTCATCGGATATGAAAAATCCAGTTAATCTCAACACGGCAGACACATCAGTTCATGTCGACGCTCCTGCAACGTGATTTTTTTAGACCCATCATGAACCATAAAACTACATCAAGTAATGCTTTCAAATTTTATATCAAAGTACGGCCATGAATTTAGTTTTTTCTAATACCGTTTATATGATAATAAAAGCAATTTTCTTGTAAACGATTTATTACCTTTCTGAGTGATTGTGTCGGTAAATATGGATAATGATATCGCACGAACTGCGGAATAATCCATATTTAATATTTAATCACTTGGCTCAAGATGCAACTTTAAAGCCCTAGTTATGGAAATGAAAATGACCCGTTTTATCTCTAAATTTCAAAGTTGTTTCCTCATCGCTAATGAAACGATAATCTTTTGTCTTGGAATACTCAAATGGCAGCCTTATTCACTTATGAATCGACTTCATCAAACGTGTTACTCCATTTAGGATTGATTTTTTTTTTTTTTTTTTACATTATTTCCTGATATCAGAAAAGTTTTGTGGATTTTCTATACAATTGATAGCATTTTTCAGCTCCTTTTGGAGTACTTTTGTTGAAACTGAAAAATTTACCTTTTTCGTCCACAATTATGGGGTTTTTAGCATCACTCATGACCCTCTTCATAACGAAAAAAATCAAAGAATTTGGAGAATAAATTTATAGTCGATCGAGTGTTTTTTGAATCTGCATTTTTTTGTACCTTTAACGCACAATATGTCTACGGATGCTAGGAATAAATCAATAAATGGTAATTAATTGTGTAGTCTCGGTATTGCCAAAGAGTTTGTACAGTCGGGGAAGAAAGAAGCTGGACACAATTGGCGGCCTCTGGCAACAACTCCTATAGTAAACACGTAGGTGGTAGCGGATATGCATGAATGAAGGGGTAACGTTTGTATCGAAGTGTGTGATTGGTCGGCACACCACCGTCATTGCCATGTAGTCAAATATTGGAGAATGTTTTGAGTATGAATACGCTATGTGGTAGATATAATAGATATTCACCCTGTGTCATAGGATATATAATATCTTAATTTGACAGTTGATTAGCTGTATTGATTAATGTCACTCATATTTAAGGCACTGTGCAGCTGAAAGTATTTGTGGAGTCAAAGGCATCTGTCTTCAGAGTTGGTTCATTATGAGACCGAAGCCTCAGATCCTTGAATAAATTATAATTACTATCAAGCGCAATACATAATTTATTAGCGAGTTCGTTTGTATGCTTCATAAATGAATATGTCATTGAAATATAACGATGGTTCTGATAATCTTTATGACTTTGCTACGTTCTGAGTCAGTAGAAACGTTCCTTCCATGAACGTGGACAGAGCTTCATTGAGCACCATCCCTTACCGTGCTGGGGGTGGGAGGAACCGTGAACACACGCACGATTTATTAGTTTCTTCATTCAACTGCTAATGAAAAACTACTATGCAATTGCTAAACAAATGTTTGCTCCGTCCATGATAACAAGAGACTGCTCCTTGATAAGACAGATACCTCTGATACTGAAAACATTCCTTTTAGGTGATGTCCATCACACGTTTTCCCTCTCGAGTTGAGGTGGTGAGTTGGTAGGGTGAAGTATGGCCTTTTCAACGGCATTTCTGTCGCGATTGTTTCGCCCTACAACCTCTCTACCGAACTAGCCTCACATGAGCATCCCCTCCAATCACGATTTATTCAACTGCTAATGAAAAACTACTATGCAATTGCTAAACAAATGTTTGCTCCGTCCATGATAACAAGAGACTGCTCCTTGATAAGACAGATACCTCTGATACTGAAAACATTCAAAACACAAGCACTTTCCTCCGGCACAAGCACTTTCCTCCGGCATTCTCTTCCCTCACCTAGCCCAACCTTTCACATTAGCAACATGTCAAGATGATTCCTAACATCCAGTTCAGTCACAGAGCATGGCATGGTTTGCGTGCATGTTTCAGTGTTTATATGTATGTGTGATTAGTTATAACTGAAATATAAGAAACCATGTTATGATATTTTTAATTGGAACCTTTTTGTCATATTCGGACCAGCACAGATTTACAGGTGAATAAACTTCCCCTTTACCATACTGATGAATTCAAATGAAGGCCAACAAGTGAACTGTAGCTACATGATGGATTAAAGCAGGTCATTAGACTATAATCCGAGATATATCGCACCATAACAAATCGGAAACCAATGTTGTAATAATTATGGTAGAGCACGATTCCAAAGTTCGTGCTGAGGGCTGATTGGCTCAGCACCATAACTGTGTGGAGTATTTAAAAATCTGTTGTTTCGTGTTATCCGCATCATTCCCTGCAAACTACTGCTCGACGTTTATCACAATATCAATCCAACTGGTGTAGGAAGGCAATAATTCCTAATAATTACTCGTGCGTATCCTTTTTATGCTTCTACTGCGTCTGTTCTGTCCTCGGATACAAGGTGAATGCACACCCCTTCAGTCTCTTGACTTGCTAGCTTCATATTACCTCAATCTATTATGGTATGAAAAGAATGTGACCTATCATGAGTGAAGCACAATAAATGTTGTAGGACCCATAGACGTCATTTTCATGAACATAATTAAAAGAATCACACATAAGGCAATGCGATGATGTTAAAATCAATAGTTACAAGAATATAAGCTAAACACAGAAGTCAAGTGTAATACTGCAGCTCATTACTGCATCACTGGAAATACTCGTTTGTTGGTAACCTTATCCTTATCACCTTTATTCTTTGCCAGTCCTTACTGAAGGCGGATTGTTCCAAGGTATCAGCAAAATCGTCTACCGTTAAGAATATCAGTATATTAAACCTTTTGTTAGTTCAGTTGTAAGCTTATGAATATATTATGGAGAAGATGCTTCGAATGTAAAGGTTTTTGCATGCTATATTATACGAGTGAAAATGAATTTACTGTAATCCGTGTGTGGCATTTGTACTCAATGCATCACAAATTTAATTTTTATTTGGAAAGACATTGTGTGTGCTAAATGGAATTACCGTAATTTCAGTAACATGCTCAAGCTTACGTTACCTTTCATTTAGTGCTTAGGGCTTTACCGCACGTGACTAGTAATTACCAGAGAGATAGCAAACATGGCATTGTTTTCAATTTGTCTGTCTGTGTGTGTATCTGTTAGCATGATAACTTTGCAACCGCTCAAAATACCATCACAAAATTATACAGGTGTGTAATAGGGATGAAAATCTCCTACGAGTTCGGAATTGGAGAAATTAAGTCAAGGTCCGTGGGTCTGTTAGCACGATAACTTCGCAACCCCTCAGGATATCATAAAAAAAATACAGGTGTGTAATAAGGATGAAAATCTCCTACGAGTTCGAAATTGGTGGTAGTAGGTCAAGGTCAAGGTCATATTCCGAGCCGGGCTAGATATGTATAGGCTCGCGGATGGTGTGATTCCCCCTTACGGGGGGCCACTTGTTTACTCAAGCACCAAACACATCACAGGAAGAAAACTCGCAGCGAAAGAGTTAACCATAAATATGCAAGGATGCCCTATAAAGGAACTAGAATCGTGTAGCGTTAGTTAGTATAAAACGCTGACATACTCATCAGGTCTTTTGAGTTAATTATATTGTGTGTATAAATGGTATCACCTGATAACATGTAACCTATGAGTGTGGACATCTTCACTAACTTGAAAAAGCACTCACCATAAAATTAGTTAATTTGAATCTCCTTGATTTGAACTGTGGGGCAAAAGATCATTACTTAACGTGCAAATTCTGTGACTGAACTGGATGTTAGGAATCATCTTGACATGTTGCTAATGTGAAAGGTTGGGCTAGGTGAGGGAAGAGAATGCCGGAGGAAAGTGCTTGTGTGAGGCTAGCTTGGAGGGGATGCTCATGTGAGGCTAGTTCGGTAGAGAGGTTGTAGGGCGAAACAATCGCGACAGAAGTGCCGTTGAAAAGGCCATACTTCACCCTACCAACTCACCACCTCAACTCGAGAGGGAAAACGTGTGATGGACATCACCTAAAAGGAATGTTTTCAGTATCAGAGATATCTGTCTTATCAGGGAGCAGTCTCTTGTTATCATGGACGGAGCAAACATTTGTTTAGCAATTGCATAGTAGTTTTTCATTAGCAGTTGAATGAAGAAACTAATAAATCGTGCGTGTGTTCACGGTTCCTCCCACCCCCAGCACGGTAAGGGATGGTGCTCAATGAAGCTCTGTCCACGTTCATGGAAGGAACGTTTCTACTGACTCAGAACGTAGCAAAGTCATAAAGATTATCAGAACCAAGGTTGTATTTCAACGACATATTCGTTAATGAACCATACAAACGAACTCGCTAATAAATTATGTATTGCGCTTGATAATAATTATGATTTATTCAAGGATCTGAGGCTTCGGTCTCATATTGAACCTACTGTGAAGACAGATGCTTTTGACTCCACAAATACTTTCAGCTGCATAGTGCCTTAAATATGAGTGACATTAATCAATACAGCTAATCAACTGTCAAATTAAGATATGTCCTATGGCACAGGGTGAATATCAATTATATCTACCACATAGTGTATTCATACTCAAAACCCTCTCCAATATTTGACTACATGGCAATGACAGACGGTGGTGTGCCGACCAATCACACACTTCGATACAAACGTTACCCCTCCATTCATACATATCCGCTACCACCTACGTGTTTACTATAGGAGTTGTTGCCAGAGGCCACCAATTGTGTCCAGCTTCTTTCTTCCCCGACTGTACTTTCTCGTATAAACTCATAGATTAGTGTCAAAAGCTCAGGTGTCAGTTTTGAAAGATTTCACATAAGAAAATGTGGCTTGTGGTGTAACACGAACCTTCACTGGGTGCAAATATATTTTTTTAATGTTCTTTTACTGCAGATAAAATAGAATACTCATTGGAAATGTCTCACTTGTATTTGTGACCCACGCATCAAGTGAAACATTATTCGTAAAAACCTCAGATTCAACCTCGTCTTATGTGTCAATCATTTCCATTTTATATGTTTCCTAAATATGATTTTATCATCCTGAAAAGTATGTTCTGAGATTTGGTAAAGATTAGGTGTGTTCCCTAATCAATTTTGAGTATATTTGTGGAAGTTGTATATATATAAAGATATCGCGCAAAAATACGTTTATAAAGCCATCACTGCAGAAAAATAGTTTAGAACTATCTCCAAAAAGAATGCTATCAGCTATAACTATTTATCCGTGGTCAAGGCAAAACCTCTGGAAATAGAATCATCGGAAATTATAAACCCAGTTAATCTCAACACGGCATACACACCAGTTCATGTCAACGATCCTGCAACATAATTCTTTTCTGCGTGTGTGAGTAACAAAGTAATGTTTATTAATTGTATATCTCTGTACGGCTATGTATTTAGTTTTTCGTAAAAATGTATATATGGTAATCAATAAATCAGCAGTTTTCTTGAAGATCATTTATTGCCTTTCGGAGCGATTTTACCTTGGTAAATATGGATAGTACATGAACTGCGAAATAATATAATATATTTGATCAGTAGGCTCAAGATGCCACTTTAAAGCTCTAGTTATGCAGATTAAAATAACGTATGTTTTACCTCTAAATTTCTGTTTCCACGTCCCTAATGAAACGAAGCACTTTGTGCTCTAAACCCTCTAATGGCAGCCCTCTTTACTTTGTGAATCGATTTCATCTTACGTATTACCTCAATTAACACTGGGACTGGTTTTTTTTTTTTTTTTAAACCGAATCTTCTCATATTCAGAAATATATTCAGAATTTTAGATATAATCGGGAATGCTTCCAGTTAATTTGGAGTACATTTGTGGATGTTGCAAATATTACCATTCTCGTCCTCCCTCTCCAAAATGTAGAAATCCAAACAATCTGCACACGACGTTCATTTAGTTTTCCTTCAACCTGCATTATTTGTGTCTGTCATGTACTGTAGGTCTAAGGAGATTAGAAATATCATTATAAATGGTCATTAATTACATATCTCCTTATGGCGATTGTGTTTCTACTTTCTGGTATAAACTCATAGATGAGAGTTAAAAGCTCATTCAAAAGCTCATCAATATTCCATCTTACCAGGTATCAGATTTGAAAGATTTTACATAAGGAAATCTGTCTTATGGCGTAACGCGAACCTTAACAATGAGTAAATATTTTTTTTTTTACATAGTCATAATGCTTGATGATATTTTAAATTTCTTCTTTTGCAGAAAAATTGAAACTTTGTTCTTAAAAACCTGACTCCACCTCGTCTTAAGTGTCAAACGATTTATTTTGTTTCCTAAATGTTAATTTTTTCACCCTCAGTAATGTCTTCTCAATTTTGTTATAAATTAGGTGCGATTCCGAGTCAATATTGTGTACATTTGTGGAAGTTGCATATTTAACGGTTTCGACCATCACTGCAGTAAAATAGTTTTGAACTACACCCAAAGACAATGCTAACAGAGGCTGTAGAACCAGTAGAGCAGGGCAGTACTCCCAAGGTGGATGGAAGAGCTGGAGCTCTCGTTTCATCAGCCCTCGGGACTAGTTCCTGACCATCCCCCTTTGCTGAACTTTTTCAGTGTTTCAGTAAGACAGAGAGTAGGCCAGCATGCTCTTCAATACAAGTTTCTCTATCAACACTAAACTACATGCACAGTACACACTAAACTTCTTTTTCAAAATTAAAAGAAAAATGGCGCACTGCAACAATGCCTCGGAGTCTCCCTGGGGAGGGGGACCATAAATGCCACCACCATTCGCCCCTCTCCCGGTGACGATTCTTTGAGCTGCCTGGATCCAGTGTTAACTCACTTCTTCTTCATTTCTGCAGCATTCGCGGCCTTTTCTCTACCTTTCTGTCTGTTGAACACCACCTCACCTCCTCTAAACCTCACCTTCTCTTCCTTACTGAGACTCAGCTGTCTGAGGCAACTGACAGCAAACTCTTCTCTGTATCCTCCTACTTTATACTCATTTCAAAGCCAAAGGTGAATGTTGCGTATATGTACACAACGACCTATCTTGCTCTCGTGTTCCTGAACTTGATTCTTCTGAATTCTCTACACTCTGGCTTCGGCTCTCCTGTCATTCTCTGACTAAATATATCTGCGCTGTTTACGAATCTCCTAATTCTACTATCAAAAATTCTTCGATTACCTTACTTCTACGATGGGACACATTCTATCCATTTCTTCTTTCTCTGAAATCTCCATTCTAGGAGATTTCAATGTTCACCACCAACTTTGGCTCTCCTTTCCTTTCACTGATCCACCTGGTGAACAAGCCTTCATCTCTTCTATCCTTATTGACCTAGAGCAGATCCCTGACCGCCTTGGAGAGAGCTCCAACATACCTGAACTCCTCGTTACAACTAATCCTTCTACTTACACTGTTAATCTTTCCTCTCCGTTGGGCTTCTCCGATCACAACCTTTTTATCTTAACCTGTCCTATCGCTAAGGTAAGGCCTATGGACCCTGAGGCAGTTTGGAGCTGCAGATCGAGAAAACCTCAGGAAGTATATAATTCTTTGATTTTCCCTGAAATGATTATTGCTTCCATGGCCGGGAGCCATCTGGGTGTGCCTTGCGCATTACGGAGGTTATTCTCTCGGGCATGGAAGCATACATTCCATTCTCTTATCATCTGATTAATGGAAGAAAACCTTGATTTAATCACGCTTGTTAGAACAAGGAGGGGACCTATAAAAGGTATCGGAGCCAACCCACCCTGAATCACATCTATTTTATGTTTCTACCCGGAATCGTGCTGAGTCTGTTCTTCGCTCTGAAAAAAATAATTTCATCCGTTCATTTAGATCGGATTAAATAGCTTTTTTTCAACTCTCCAACTCGAATTCTTCCCTCTCCTTCTGGCACCTTGCCAAAAACGTTTCTAACAACATTCCTTCAACATCCTTCCCTCCTCTTTTCTACTCTGATGGCTCTGTAGCTATTTCTTCTATTGACATCTGTTTGCTCAGACATTTTCCTCCAATTTCACCTTAGACGATTCCGGTGCTGTTCTTCCCTCACTTCCCCCTTCTAACTTCTTCATGGCAGACATTAAAATCTCTTCAGCTGATGTATTTCCTGCCATCACTGGCCTCCATACTCGAGGAAGCTCCACTGGCATATGGGCCTGTTGTCCTCAAGAACTGTGCTTCTGTGCTTACACACTGCCTAAGTAAACTCTCGCCTTTGACTTTCTACTTGTACCTTTCCTCCTTGCTGGAAATTTGCTCTCATTCATCTGGTCCCAAAGAATGGTGACCGTTCTAACTACAGTCCAATTGCTTTAACACCCTGTGTTTCGGAAGTTCTTGGGTCCATTCTTAACAAAAATTTTTTGTTCCGTCAGGGACGCTCCACTGGCGATCTTCTCACCTTCCTTTCAGATTCTTCGTCATCCTCCTTTCGGGACTTTGGCGAAAGCTTTGCTATTGCACTTGACATTTCAAAGGCTTTCGATCGAGTCTAGCATAAATCTTTAATTTCCAAACTGCCCTCTTACGGTTTCTATCCTTCTATCTGTGCCTGCATCTATAGCTTCCTTTCCGGTCGTTCTATAGCTGCTGATGTAGACGGCAATCGTTCTTCTCCTAGATCTATCAACTTTGGTGTTCCTCAGGGCTCTGTCCAATCACCAGCTCTCTTCAATGATCTAAGCTGTACACCCACGGACAAATGTGTTGACGCTTCTCCGTCCTCACTCTGAACCATGAAACCTTGAAGCGCGAACCCGAATCACCCGGTAATCACACCAAACGGGCGCCATCCAGGTAGGGGGTGGGAGTGAGGAGACTGGTAAGTGTGGTGTAGGTTGGCTTGTTGGAGGGGAGTGGGAGAGGTGCGTTTCTATGATTCATCACAGCAGTATTGTAAGGTTGCCACGACTCACGAGTCGTATGACTATTTTGACATTTATTTTATGAAATGTATGGTTTGTTTTGTTATCGTGAAATGAAGTTTGATGTAAACTGCTATTAAATTCTAACAAACATGGTATGTCGTCAATATTACCCTACTGGTCGCACCTTCCTCCCTTCTCCCCCCACCCCCCCAAACCTGGGTTGCTCGATTAACATGTGTGTTCCCTTCCATTCTACACCTCACTTGGAACATTGCTGCATCTCATTTTTCAGGTGAATTAATTGGTGTGGCTGAGGTATTGCAATGCAAGTTAATGCACATACTACGACGGTAATACGAATTATAAATATACAGTAGGTGCACCAGAAAGCAGAGTTGATATTACAGTATTACCTAGGAAACAATAAATGCTGTTTAATACCATTAATGCACTACCCATTTGCATATGTTAAGTTAGCTTTTCATATTTGTGATATTGCTTAATTTGTTATTAGGTGTTTAGGTTGTGATTATTTTAATCAGTGGGCTATGATAGGATTGTCCACACGTCTGGATGGTGTGCTAGTCATAGCATCATAACGTCACGCAAGACAGTTTTTGTGATGTCTGATAACCTGATGAACAGCTGTTGCTTATTTCTGTAATGAAGATAATTTAGGATTTATAAACACAGCATATTACTTATCTGGAAAAGTAATGAAGATAATACCGGATATGATTATAAATACAGCATATTACTTATCCGTACTAACTTTCAAAAATATCCATGTAAATGATGCAGGGATCATACAGAACAGTATATTCACACACATAGCTATAAGGAAGCAGATATTATTAGATCGGTAACCTGTCCAGCCACTCTGTGCACCAATAACTTCATTTAGTCTTTTTGGCACAAACCCTCCCAGATTAATGCAAATGTTTGGTCTGCGTCTTACGGAGTCCCACACCTCATATTTTTTACGTTCAGTGGCAAGGCGGTTCCTTACTTCTCCCACATCCCAGTCTAGACTCATTATTGACTAAAGATTTTAAATAGGGTTAATGTCACACCCCTTATTGGGCAAGTCAATAACTTCTATCTCTGGGTGTTCTGCAAACCACTCTTTTACTACTCTGCTGTTATGGACGGGGCTGTTATAATGCACAAAGATGATAGGTTCAGGCTCAGGGATTGCCATAGCTCGCACAGAAGGCAGCATAACTTCTTCCAACACCTGAATATACAGTAGTCGTTGTGGTGAATCGCCAGTCAATCCTTGTTAGCTCTCCAGGCTACCCCTAGAAGTTCAAAGATGTCCTGCTACTGGTAGCTCTTTCCTGAATGTGTTTCTCTTTGAACCGGGTGTTTCATGGCCTCCAATATTGTTTGCCTGCAGCCTCAATACAAGTGAAGCATTTTTCTTTGCTAAAAAGAACGTTTCTCCGAAGGGTAGTATCGGTGCCAAAATACGGCAGAGCAAATCCAAGACGACATTCGTTGTGAGCTTAGGATAATTATTCTTTCTTCGCTGGGACATAGCAATGGATACATCTCTCGTGCAAACGTCGTCTTGTTGTCCTTGGATGACATTGAAGATGTCACACGAACAGCAGATAACTTCGGTGCATTGGCTATGGTGTGTAAAATATACGTGCATCCTCCTCAGGAATCGTAACCCTTCTTCTGCAACTCTTCCATCTGTTTAGGAGTGACTATCTTGCCACTACTTTATCCAACGTTGCACAGTCCTGACGGACACGCCAGTTTGCGTGGCGATGTGGCTTGTAGGCATACCACCCTCCCACAAACCAACAATACGGCCACGCTGCGTGGTGTCATTCACAGTGTTGTCTCTCCTCTGGGCCATACCTTCGGAAGACGTAAGTGTGATAAAAACAAGCTTAGTATAATCCCTATGGATAAACACAATGGAAAATTGCATTATGAACACACACACACACACACACACACACACACACACACACACACACACACACACGAAAAAGGAAACAGACACACACACACACACACGCAAACACACACACATGCAAACACACATACACAAGCAAACAACCAAACACACGCAAACACAAAAGCAAATACTCAAATACAAACACACACACACTTGCATACACACGCAAACACGCAAACACACGCAAACACTCAAATACAAACACACGCACATACACACACACACACACACACACACACGCAAACACACACACATGCAAACACACTCGCAAACACACGCACATACACACACACACACACACACACGCAAACACACACACATGCAAACACACTCGCAAACACACACTCGCAAACATAAGCAAACACACACGGAAACGGATACACGCAAACACACACGCAAACACACGTAAACACGCGAAAACACGCAAACACACACGTAAACATGCACGCACTTGCACGCAAACACAAGCAAACACACACACACACACACACACACACACACACACACACACACACACACACACACACACACACACACACACACACACACACACACACACACATATACACACACATAAACCAACACAAACACACACACATACACACATACACACACACACATTCACACACACACATACACGCAAACATACACAAACACACAAACATCGGATTACCGTCAGGGCTGCTACTGTTAGGACCAAGGCGACAATTACAAGTAAACGAGTGTGGTGTGACACGAGGTTTGGAAGATGTAAGGAGATTACAGCGAATGGTTTAACAGTTAAGGTAGAATAAAGACAAGTGACCCCGACAGATGGCCTGTTGTGAGGCAATGACAATGTCGGTGTTGATGTAAAAGGCGGTGTGGTGGGATAGTGTAACAGTGGTTAAAGTGTTGTGAGGGCGGTGGTGTAAAATGTTGGAGTAGACAGGACCAAGATCCATCAACATTTGTAGGATAATTAGCTGATGTTTTGTCCGTAAACATGCATCTCTGGCATTCATGAAGATTACCTCTACCTATTGTATGCAAATTTGGCTAATTTGGGATGAGTCATGTGTTTCTTGTCTTTAATGCTACAGTTGTCTTATATACAAAATTTTAGTCTGCTCAGAAAGGAAAACGTCACGGTAATGTATTTTACGTAATGCTGAACATAGACAAGTATACGAACTGTGGCTTACCAGCTGAATGTGTTGATGAATCTAGAGGAAGCCGTTGTCAAGTAATGTGGTAGCAAAATAATGTTAGAAAACACTTGTTCTGTGTCTACACAGCCACATGTTATCTCGTGCTTTATTACAACGATACAACAACTCTTTCCTGCAGCCCAGGAAGCGGTGTTGTGAATGTGCCTGGGTAGTCAGGGTTCGTCATCAAGTAGTCTCGACTTGGCTTCTCAAACTGTCCACAATTCACTCCCCCTCATTACTGCCGGCATACTATGTGTTTAGGAATTCAGCGGGAGTTTACGGCAAACTTTTATTTAAGACAACTAAACCAACCATACATTTCATAAAGCAAACGTGTCAGATAATAGAAATATAACTTTGTGCAGAGGCAAGTTTACAGAACTGCTGTGATGATTCACCTGACCCTACCGCTCCCCCTCTCCTCCAACATGCCAACCTCCCCCTCACTCACTGGTCTCCTCACTCCCACCCCCACCTCGGAGGCCCCTGTATGGTGTAATCTTTACATGGTGCTTCGGGTTCATGTGTCACGGTTTCATGGTTCAGAGTGAGGACGGAGAGGCGTCAACACATTTGTCCTTGTGTGTACATCAAACCCTATCCACTGGTACGCTGATGATTCCACCCTTCACCTTTCCATTCGGTTCTCGCAACGTCCATCTCAGCAGTTACTTCAACAAACAAGGGATGAGGCTATGGCACACCTTATGTCTGACTTGGCTCGTATCTCCGGGGTATAAATAATCTAGTTTTAATACATCAAAGACTCAATTTCTACACCTATCAACGGGTCAAAATCTTCCGCAGTAGTACCCACTAATATTTAATAATATCCAGCTTAATCCTGCATCATCCTTGAATATGCTTGGGGTTTCATTCACACGGGGCTTATCTTGGAAAGATCATATTGCATCTCTAGTAAAATCGGCTTCCATGAGATTGGGTGTGCTAAGCCGACTCTTTACTCCTGCACAATTGTTGAATTTATACACAGGTTTTATTCGCCCCTGTTTAGAGTACAACTCTCATGTGTGGGTAGACTCCCCACATACAGCTCTTCTCAGTAGAGTGGAGTCAAAGGCTATTCGTCTCAACAACTCTCCTACTCTCCCTGGCTCCCTTCAACCTTTGTTTGTTGCCTCTTTGTCTTTTCTATCGCTACTCCTCTGAACTGTCTGCTTGGATTCCTCCATCTCTACGACGGGCGCGTAGCACCCGTCTAGCAACAAACTCTCATCCCTTTGCTGTCCAACTCTCTAATGAATGAGTTAACCGTTACTCTCAGTCTTTCATTTATGCAATAGGTCAACTCTGAAACTGTCCCCCTCTGGCTGTATTTCCTACTTCCAATGATCAGTCTTTCAAACGCAGTGTGTTCAAGGCATCTCGAAATGAATGGATCTTGAATTTGGCTCTCTTTTGTACTGTTTTTGTTTCTTGGAAGGAACGTAAATGCGGGCTCAGCCTTTGATTCCTTCTTCCTCGCATAAAAAAAAAATAGTTCACCTTTTGCGCTACCTTTTATCCGTGAAGTCAAGGCTAAAAAAAAATAGCCGGGAGACTCTTCAGAAATAAAAAATCCAGTTAATCTGAACACGGCAGACACAACATTTCAGGTCGACGTTCCTGCAACCTGATTTTTTTTACAGCAATAATGAACAATAAAACTGCGTATATGTGAAACCAAGTAATATTTATAAATTGTATATCTCAGTAAGAAATCAATAATTCAATGATATTCTTGTAAATGATTTATTGTCTTTCGGAGTGATTTTACCATGGTAAATATGGATAATGATAATCACACGAACTGAGAAATGATCCATATTTTATATTTGATCACTCGGCTCAAGATGTCAGTTTAAAGCTGTAGTTTTGGAGATAAAAATAACCAGTTTTCTTAAAATTTCTAAGTAGTTTCCACGTCCCTACAGAAAAGAAACTCTTTGGAATTGAAACCCTCAAATGGCAGCCTTCTTTACTGGTGAATCAAATTCATTTTACGTATTGCTTCATTTAGCATTGAGGCTTTTTGTGGGGAGGGGGTGAGAGGGGAGACTGAATTTTCTAATGTTCAGGTATGTTTTCTGAATTTTATACACAATTGTTAATGTTTCCAAGCTAATTTTGAGTACATTTGTGGAAGTTGCAAAATTTAACGTTATCACCCTCAATTTTGCGCTTTTCAGAATCACTCACATGACCCTCTCCATAACGTAAAAATCCAAACAATCTGCATACGACATTAATACAGTTCATTCAATATTTCTTGAACTTGCATTTTTTGTATCCGTCATGCACTATATGTATACGGAGATGAATAAAGTTATAAATAGTAAAACTACAGCTTTAAACTGACATCTCAGTATTCCGATAGCGTTTGTACTTTGTCGTTTAACTTCATAGATGAGAGTCAAATGCTCATCAATATTTCATCATTGGAAGATTTTTCATAATGATATTTGGCTTAAGGTGTAACACGAACCTCTGTAATGTGGAAATATTTTTTTTTTTCTTTTTTTTTTACATGCAGACATAATGCTCGATGTAACCTTAATATTCTTTAAAAAAAAAAAAAAATGCTCATTCGAATTTTGTCGCTTGTTTCGGTGACCCACCCAGATATTGAAACATTTTTCTTAAACCCTTCAGATTCCAGCTCTTCTTATGTGTCAATAGGTTTCTTTTTATATGTCCTCTATATGTGACTTTTTCTCCCTAAGAAATATTTTCTGTTTTGGTAATAAGTAGGTGTTTCCTAATCAATTTTGAGTACATTTACGGAATTTGCATATACAACGATTTATCCCAAAATTACGTTTATGCAGTCATCACTTAAGTAAAACAGTTTTCAACTACCCCGAAATGGAATGCTCTCAGCTGCATCTAATTCACCTGTGGCAGTACCTTTTATCCAAGTCAAGGCTAAAAAAAAGTCAGTAGACTCATGGGAAATTAAAAATCCAGTTAATCTGAACACGGCAGACACAACATTTCAGGGTGACTCTCCTGCATCCTGATGTTTTTAGAGCCATCATGCGTATATGAGGACCCAAATAAATGTTAAAATTGTATATTCCGGAACGGCTATGTATTATTTTGTACTAGAAATGTATGTATGATAATAAATAAACGATTTACTTGAAAACCATTTATGTCCTTTCGGAGTGATTTTACCTACGTCAATATGGGTAACTATAAAGGACCATACTGTGAATTTGTTCTGTATTTTATATTTGATCACTATTCACTAGAAGTCACTTCGAATCTTAAGTTATGCAGAAAAAACTAACCCGTTTTATCTAAATTTCAAAGTTGTTTTCAAGTATTTAATGAAACGAATTTGTTTGGGCTTAAAACTCTTAAATGGCTGCCTTCATTACCTGTGAATTAATTTCGTCGTACATACTACCTTACATAACCTTGTTAGGGATGTTTTTTCCGAGACGGAATTTTCAACCGTCAGAAATGTTTTCTGAATTTTTGAGACAACTGTGGTTGTTTCGCAGCTTGCATGGAAAACATTTGTGGACGTTGTATATTTAGTATTTTTGTCAATTATTCGGTTTTTGTCATCACTGACATGACTCATCAGAACGTAAAAAAAAAAAAAAAAAAAGCCAAACCTAAAAAGAAAGCCGGTAGACTCATCAGAAATGTCAAAATCCAGTTTATCTCTACACGGCAGACACAACATTTGAGGTCAACTCTCCTGCATCCTGATTTCCATTTTTCCTGTCATGAATAAAACTGCGAATATGAACCAAATAATGTTTTAAATTGTATATCTAGATAGGGATATGTATTTAGTTTTTCCTAAAAATATATATATAATCAATAAGTAAACGATTTTTTTTATACACAATTTATTTCCTTTCGGAGCGATATTTCTATCGTAAATATGGATAATGATATGACACGAACCGTCATATTATGAAACAATTCTATATTTTTTACTTGATCACTATTCTGAAGTTATGTAGAGAAAACTAAACCGTTTAAATCTTAATTTCAAACTTGTTTGCACGTCCTTAATGAAACGAAACTCTTTAAGCCCTCAAAGGGCTAATTTCTTTACCTGTGAATCGATTTCATCGTATTTATTACTTGATTTACCCTTCTTTTTTTAAGCGGAATTTTCTCACCCTCAGAAATATTTGGTGAATTTTAAATACAATTATGACAGTTTCCAAGCTAGCTCGCAAAACATTAGTGAAAGTTATGTTTGTGTTTTTATTCGACAAGTATGCGGTTTTCAGCATCACTCACAAATGACCCTCTTTATAAGGTAAAAATAAAACAATCCAGACGACATTAATACAGTTCATTCAGTGTTCCTTGAACTTACATTTTTTGTAGCTGTCATGCACATGTCAACGAAAATAACGAATAAAGTTATAAATGGCAATTAATTATATATCTCGGAACTAGAAAAGTGTTTATGCTTTCTCGTATCACTTTATAAATAAGTAAATATTCCATCTCACGAGTTGTCAGTTTAGGGAAATATAGATATATATATATATATATATATATATATATATATATATATATATATATATATATATATTTAGTCATGAGGCTTCATAGTAATTTTAAAAAACTTCGTCAGCGAATAAAAAAGAATACTCAATCGAATTTGCGTGACTTTCTGTGACCACCACATCTGTTCAAACTCACATGCCAGTTCTCTTTTCGCGGTAATTGATTTCTTGTAATGTATTTTTTCTTAATAAGATTTTCTCACCCTCAGAAACGTCTAAGTTGAAAAAAAATCTGTTTTTGATAGCGAATTTTAAGCGCTTTCGACCAAACATGTTTATACAACCATCGTTCCAATAAAATAGATTTGAACTAAACCCAAGCGGATGCTATCAGCCGTAACCAGGTTCACATATTGCACTACGTTTTATCCGTGAAGTCGATTAAAATAATGTCAATAGACTCATCGGACATTAAAAATCTAGTTAATCTCAGCACGGCAGACACAACATTTCACGTCGACGCTCCTGCAACCTATTTCTTAGACCCAACACGAACGGTAAAGCTGCATATATCAGGAAGAAAGCAATGTTTATAAATTGTAAATCTCATTGCAGCTATGTATTTAGTTTTTCCTCAAAATATGTATAGGATAGTCAATAAATAAAAGAATATCTTGTAAACGATTCAATGCCATTCGAAGGAATTTTACATGGGTAAATTTGGATAATGATGTCACACGATGTCAAATAATTTGGATTATCTATTTGACTACTTGGCTCAAGATGAAACTTTAAAGCCTAAGTTATGCAGAAACTATGAATTTCAACTCTAAATTTTCAAGTTGGTTTCACATCCCTAATGAAAAGAAACTATTTGGGCTTAAAGCTTGAAATTATTGCCATCTTTACCTGTGAATTGATTTCATCCTACATATTAACTTATATAACCTTGGTAATTTTTTTTTTTTCGAATTTTCAGCCCTCAGAAACATTTTCAGAATTTTTTACACAACTGGTCCTGTTTCCCAGCTATAATGGAGAACATTCGTGGAAGTTGAGTATTTAGTGGTTTCTTCGTGAATTATAGGTTTTGGCATCAAACATGACTTCAGGGC
This sequence comes from Coenobita brevimanus, assembly GCF_032717465.1. Taxonomy (NCBI): domain Eukaryota; kingdom Metazoa; phylum Arthropoda; class Malacostraca; order Decapoda; family Coenobitidae; genus Coenobita; species Coenobita brevimanus. The sequence continues at coordinate 22,521,930 of NC_137043.1, read as the reverse complement.
TTAGATAAATTTACTCTTGCTAATTTCGTGATAATAGAGGCTATTTCAGTTAACCATATATTTAACCTGTTTTTTTGCCATTACATTATCGTTATGAGTCCTGAATGTTTTGTTGTTAGTTTGTAATTTTACATAACTCTTTGTTTTGAACCTGGAACGTTACGGGACAGTAGTGATTCATAGTATTCTCACAAAGTGTACATTATTTTTCTCTATTCCGTAACATAAATTTGGCGACCTCTCATCAGGATATTCAGAATATTAACGTAAGGATATTGCTTGATATTTTGTGACTGTTACTTATTCATGATGTCTACTATTACTACACTTGATGTAGCCAAAGATTTTTTGTCAAATGTGCAAACAGTGTGTGATGTAGAAAACAGAACAAAGAATGGAACTTAAACTTGTCGCTCAACAATTGGGAATTGCTGTTCGCTCTCATCATTCTAAAGATCAAATTGTTGACATGATTAATGAAAGCTTGTATAATGTAACTCCTCCAAATGAGCAAACGCAGATTGAATTAGCTAAGTTACAGGTAGCCCTGCAGGAGGCTCGTGCTAAGGAGGCTGAAGCACAAGTTGAACTTGCTAGGATTCAGGCAGACCATGAGTATCGCATGAAACAAGATGGAACTGGATCATCTAGCTCTGATGATTTTGATGTGGCTAAAAATGTTGAACTTGTCCCTCCTTTTAATGGATCTGATTTAACAAAGTATTTTCAGTTGTTTGAGAGGGTAGCTAGAGGTTTTAATTGGCCCAAAAAGTATTGGCCAGTACTCCTTCAAACTGTTCTCAACGGTAAAGCTCAAGTAACTTATGCATCTTTGCCTCAGGATCAATCTGATTATTATGATGTAGTTAAGAGCTTGATTCTTAAGGCCTATGAGCTTGTTCCTGAAGCCTATAGAGTAAAATTTAGGACAACTTATAAGCAAGATAAGCAATCCCATGCTGAGTATACAAAAATCAAAGAAGATCTGTTAGAGCAGTGGTTAAATTCTAAAAATGTGGATTCTAATTTTGGTAAATTTAAGCAGATGATTTTGCTGGAGGACTACAAGAGGTGTATTTATAAAGATGTAAGCCTATATCTTGATGAGAGAAGAATAGATAATTTGTCTGATGCTGCAGTTTTAGCTGATGAATATGTTCTCACTCACAAGAGATATTCTAAAGAAAAAGGGAAAGCTGAGAATAAGTACGTTGCCTCTACTCAGAGTACAGGTAACAGGAAAGAGAATAAAGATGATGTTTCTCAGGAAGTAAATACCAGCTTCACCTCTAGGTTTCAGAAAAGTAAATGTACTTATTGTAGTAAGCTTGGTCATACTACGGAGAGATGTTTCAGGAGACAGCGTGATGTGAACAAAAAGGAGTCTTTAAATATTCAGTCAATTGGTGTAGTGTCCACCCTTGAGAGTTCCCAGAATTCTTTAACTGAGTTTACTGAACCTGCTTTGAGAGGTAACTTAAATTCTCATGATGGAGCTCCTCTTTTGAGCAGTAACGTGGGTGACACTCTCAGGAGTTCATGTGCTAATTTCCTGTCTGATGGTTTTGTCAGTCCTCTGGACAGTAATGACAGGAAATCAGTTAAAATATATCGTGACAGGTGCTTGCCAATCCCTTATGTTGACCAGTGTTTTAGGCTCTAATGTTAATTCCTCTGATGAAACTGTAATATTACAACGTGTAGGGAATAATTCTATGTCCCTCTGTGCAGAGTGAATTTAGAGTCTGGTTTTGTTAATGGTTTCGTTATGGTTGGGTTGGTTGAGACACTCCCAATGTCAGGTGTAACTTTCTTACTTGGAAATGATATTGGTGGAAGTCAAGTGTGTCCAGCTCCTCAGTTGTCTAGTGAGCCAGTGACTGCGACCCAGGATTGTGATGTCCCTGATGTGTTCCCTGCATGTCCTGTCACTAGGGCTAAGTTTAAAGTTACTGGTGACTTAGAGGATAATGATGATGATGATGATGATGTTACCCTAGCTGACACTTTTCTTGCTAATTTGGACCACTCACCAGATGAGGCACTACCCCGTAGTGTTGCTAATTTCTCTCGTCAAGAGTTGGTTGAGTTGCAGGTTGCTGACCCTGAGTTGAAAGGTCTAGCTAACTCTGCTTGCAGTGAGGAAGAGTCAGCTGGTGCTTCTACTTGTTATTACATAAAGTCAGAAGTACTTATGAGGAAGTGGAGACCCCCAACAGCATCAGCCGACTGTGAATGGGAGGTTGTACATCAAGTTGTCATCCCTCGTGTTTGTAGGCACGATGTCATTAGAGTGGCTCATGATTCCAGTTTGGCGGGACACCTTGGAGTGAGGAAGACTGTGGCACGCATTTTGAAACACTTCTACTGGCCAGGTATCTTCAGAGATGTTTCCTGGTATTGTAAGTCTTGTCACACCTGTGAAGTTGTGGGGAAGTGTAATCAGACCGAAAAGGTTGCACCTCTAGTTCCCATTCCTCCTTTTGAGGCGCCTTTCACCCGTGTGTTGGTGGATATTGTGGGCCCTCTTCCTAAGACTTCTTCAGGATTTTCTTGTGTTGACCCTGATTGATATGGATACTCTTTATCCTGAAGCCATTCCACTAAGAAATATGTCAGCAAAGAACGTGGATAGGAAATGCTAGGGTTCTTCACAAAGTTTGGTCTGCCCAGGGAGGTACAGTCAGACCGGGGAAGTAATTTCTTGTCAAATGTTTTCAAGCAGTCTCTGAAAGAGTTGGGCATCACCCAGATCACGTCTTCAGCTTACCATCCCCAGACTCAAGGAGCGTTGGAGAGATATCATCAAACACTCAAATCGATGCTAAGGAATTACTGTTTGGAACATCAGAAAGACTGGGATAAAGGTCTTCCATTCGTTGTATTTGCCGCAAGAGAATCTCCAAATGAATCACTGGGCTTCTCACCTTTTGAAATACTGTTTGGCCATGAAGTAAGAGGACCCCTTAAGCTACTCAAGGAATGCTGGCTGTCGGAGGAAGATGACGTCAACCTGCTGGAGTATGTGATGAAGTTCAAAGAACGGCTGTCCGCTGCTTTACATCTGGCACGAGAGAATTTAGGAGCTGCTCAGAAGATGAAGACTTGGTATGATAAGTCCAGGTTGCGCCACTTTCAGCCAGGAGATCAGGATTTGATTCTGCTACCGGTGCATGGGCAACCTCTTCAAGCCAAGTTTAGTGGTCCTTATTTCGTGGAGAAGAAACTCAGTGATGTCAACTATGTCATCGCCACACCAGATCGTAGAAAGAACAAGCAACTTTGCCACAGCAACATGCTAAAGTTATATCACAGGCGGGACGAAAATAATCCAGTCTGCACAGTAGCTGTTCCACCCGAGTCTGCAAGTGAAGTTCTCCCATGCAGCATGAGCCTGAGTGATTGTTTGGGGAAGAATCCTGATATCATGAATGATCTCCAGACTAAGCTTTCTCATCTAACTCCCGAGGAAAGGCAGGAGTTTTCGGCGTTACTGCAGGAGTACCCGCAAGTGTTCCGTGCCACTCCAGGAAGAACCACTGTGTTGATGCATGATGTCGATGTTGGAGACGCAAAGCCAATTAAACTGCCTTCTTACCGTGTGAACCCAGTGAAAGTTCCTCTCATCGAGAAGGAGCTTTGCTACCTGTTGGACCACAAGATGATTGAGCCCTGTCAGAGCGAGTGGAGTTCTGTCACTCTAGTCCCTAAGCCAGGTGGGTCACAGCGGCTTTGCATCGACTACAGACGTGTTAATCAGATAACCAAAACAGATACTTACCCTCTCCCTCGCGTGGAAGATTGCATAGACAAGATCGGAAAGGCTAGGTACATAAGTAAGTTTGATTTGTTAAAGGGATACTGGCAAGTACCTATGACTGAACGTGCTAGGGAGATCTCATGTTTTGTAACACTAGGAAAGACTTTTGCATGTTCTGTAATGCCATATGGTATGAAGAATGCACCAGCCACATTTCAGAAGCTCATGAATGTTGTAACAGAGGGTTTGGCATGGTGTGTGGTTTATATTGATGATGTATTAATCTTCAATGACAACTGGAAAGATCACCTATGCCATGTCAGTAAATTTCTTGAGCGTTTGGTTCAGGCTAATCTTGTAGCTAATTTGTCAAAGTGTGAGTTTGGTCAAGCTAAAGTTCAGTATCTTGGGTACGTAATTGGTGATGGACATGTTGCACCACCAGGAGCTAAGGTTCAGGTTATAAGTGATTTTCCCAGACCTAAAAGCAGGAAAGAGCTACAAAGATTTTTGGGAATGGTAGGTTATTACCGGAGATTTGTTCTTAACTTTTCAATTCTTGTATCACCACTTACAGACCTACTGAAAAAGGGAGTTAAATTTGTCTGGACCGATAACTGTGAATCCTCTTTCAACAAACTTAAAGCTATCCTATTAAGTCAGCCAGTGCTCGCTACTCCAAATTTTGCTAAGCCTTTTAAGATGGCTGTTGACGCAAGTGATACAGGAGCTGAGGCTGTTTTGCTGCAAGAGGATGATCAGGGTATTGAACACCCTGTATCTTATTACAGTAAGAGGTTCACTCCACCTCAAAAGAACTACTCAATTATTGAGAAAGAGCTTTTGGCCTTGATTTTGGGTTTACAGCATTTTTCATTTTATTTGTGTTCTGGTTTTGACCCCATAGTCATTTATACCGATCATAACCCACTGAAATTCCTTAGTAAGTTTAAAGATAAAAATCAGAGATTGACAAGATGGAGTCTACTTCTTCAGGAGTATTCATAAGACATACAACATGTCAAGGGGAAAGAAAATGTTATTGCAGATTGCTTATCTAGACTTTAGACAGATTGTTTTAGAATAATAAGAAATTTCCTTTGTAAATTTCTTCTTCTTTGTGGGGAGGTGTTACATAGCCTATGATTTCATCATCCTTTGTGTAATTTTAACGCACAGTATGCTGCATGTTTGATCACGAGCCTGTTCTGCCTCAGTCCCCCTTTCTACCGTTATAGTAGAGTAAGTCGTTCTTTCTGTTGTTCAGAGCGGGATTGTCAACTCTTTGTCCCCATGGCTTCATTTTCGCGTCCTTCTTACAAGTTGTATCAAGCTCTGCCGGCCCCTATATAATGAGCTCAGTCTCTGCATTATTGCCACTTAGATCTACTCCTCATTTTGTTCACATCTCTGTCCTCCCCTGTAGTTATTATTATTGTGAATGCTCAGGAGGTCTCCAAGCATCTAGCAGCTGTGTAATTTGAGTATAACTGTTGTTACATTTTTTCTTGTACTGTGTAGCGTAAGGTGTTAATTCTTAGGCCTAGTAAGGTTTTTGTAATTTATATAAAGGTTCTTATTGTTAGCCATTGTTTATAATGGTTTGTATCTGTAATAATTTATCTTGCATTAACTGAGCATTACCCTGTGTATTTTTATTTTATCAGGGCTAACTTAGATAAATTTACTCATGCTAATTTCGTGTTAATAGAGGCTATTGCAGTTAACCATATATTTAACCTGTTTTTTTGCCATTACATTATCCTTATGAGTCCTGAATGTTTTTTTGTTAGTTTGAGCATTAAACTTTAACTTGTAATTTTACCTAACTCTTTGTTTTGAACCTGGAACTTTACGGGACAGTAGTGATTTTTAGTATTCTCACTTAAAGTGTACATTATCTTTCTCTGTTCCTTAACAATATATATATATATATATATATATATATATATATATATATATATATATATATATATATATATATATATATATATATGTGTGTGTGTGTGTGTGTGTGTGTGTGACTTTCTTTTTTCGAGACGGAACTTTCTCATATTTAGGGATGTTTTCAGACTTTTGGATATAATTGGGTGTGTTTTTTAGCGAATTTGGAATACATATGTGGAAGTTTATGCAGTTTTTAGCATCACTCACATGTCCCTCTGTGTATCGTAAAAATTTAAACAATCTCCAGACAACATTAATACAATAAATCTGTTAGTGTTTCGTGAACCTGCATTTCTTGTAGCGGACATACGCTATATGTCTACGGATATGAGAAATAAAGTAAGTAATGGTAATTATTTTCATATTTCAACCAAAAATAAGTTTATACAACCATCATTTCAGTAAATCAGTTTTGAACTACGTCCAATGTAGATGCTGTCAGCCGTATCTAGTTCACAACTGGGATCACTTTCTATTCGTGAAGTCAAGGCTAATATAAAGCAAATAGACTTCGGAATTTCAAAATCCAGTTAATCTCTACACGACAGACACAATATTCCGTTTCAACGCTCCTTCAACCTGATTTTGTTTTAGATCTACTGTAAATGAAATTTCATATATTAGGAATCAAGTAATGTTTATAAAACTATACCTGAGTACGGCTGTGTATAGAGTTTCCTATTAATGTATATATGATAATCAATAGAAAAACAATTTTCTTGAAAACGGTCTGGGTGATTTTACCTTGGTAAATAGGGATAATGATACCAAACGAAATTCAAAAAAATCCATACTATATATTTGAACACAAGGCTGAAGATGTCACTTTATAGGCCTATTAGGTAGATAAAATCAATTTCATCTCTAATTCTCCAAGTGTTTCCACGCCCTTAATGAAACGAAACTCTTTTTTGCTTCAAAACCTCAAATGATGTTTACTTAATTTTCTATACAAATTCGAGTGTTTCCCAGCTTATTTTGAGTACATTTGTGAAGTTGCAAAATATAGCGTTTTCGTCCTCAATTATGCTGTTTTTCGCATCAGTCACATGAACCTCTTCATGATGTAAAAATCCAAACAATCTGCACACGACATTAATACAATTTATTTATCGTTATTTCGACTAGCATTTTTTGTTTCTGCAATACACTGTATATCCACGGAGGTGAGGAATAATGTATTAAATGGTAATTAATTATATATCTCGGTATTGTCATAGGATGTACTTTTTCGTATTAACTCGCAGATGAGAGACAAAATCCTAGGAATGTTACTTCTCACCAAGTATCAGTTTTGAACGATTTTACATAAGGAAATGTGGCTTACCGTGTAACAAGAATAGGTTTGATGTATCCCTTAACTAGATCACCTTTTACGCTATCTTTTATCCGTGGTATTCCCCCCAAAAAAAAACAAAAAAAAAGCAGACATTGGAAACTATGACTTAATCTTAACATTTCGGACACAATAGATGAGGTCGTTTCCTGAAACCTGATTTTTTTCTTTTAGCGCCATTATGAACAATGAAACTGCGTATATGAGGAACCAAGTAATATTTATATATTGTATATCTAAGTACGGCTATGTATTTAGTTTTTCTTAACAATATGTAAATGATAATCAATAAATAATCGAATTTCTTAAAAAAAAATTTATTGGCTTTCGGAGTGATTTTGCTTTCGTAAATATGGATAACAATATGACACGCACCGTCATACTGCGAGAATAATCTATATTATATATTTAATCACTATTCTCATGTCCCCTGTCAAACTAAACTCTTTGGGTTTAAAACCCTCAAATTGGAGCCTTCTTTACTTGTGAATCAGTTTCATCCCACGTATTACCTAAAGATGTTTTTTTTTTTTTTTTGCGAGCGTTGTCAAGGCTAATATAAAGCCAATAGACGCATTGAAAATTAAAAATCGGTTTATCTCAACACGGCAAATGCAATTGCTCATATCGACGCTCCTGCAACCAGAAAACTAGAACTGCATGGAAGCAAGAAATGTTTATAAATTGTATATCTCTGTTTTCCTTAATAATGTATATATTACAATCCCTAAGTAAACTATTTTCTTGTAAATCATTTACTGCCTTTCGGAGTGACTTTTTCTTGGTAAATATGGATAGGGATATCGCACGAACTGCGAAATAATCCATATTTAACATTGATCACTTGGCTCAAGATGCCCCTTTAGAGCCCTAGTTATGCAGGTAAAGATAACACCGGTTTTATCTCTAAATTTCCAAGTTGTTTCCACGTCCCTAATGAAACGAAACTCTTTGAGCTTGAAACCCTCAAATGGCAGCCTTCTTTGCTTGTTAATCGATTTCATCCTATGTAAGTAGAGATAATGATATGATGCAAACCGTCGTAATGCGAAAATATTGTTTATTTCAAATCTGATCACTATTCTCCCGAGGATATTTAAAAGCCCTAGTTATGCAGAAAAAACTAACCTGTTTTATCTCAATTTCAAAGGTGTTTAAAAGTCCTTAATGAAAAAAAAAAAAACTTTATGATTGAAACCTTCTAATGGTAGCCTTTTTCACCTGTGAATTGATTTCATCCTACGTATTCCCTCATTTAGCCTTAGGATTTTTTTTTTCTTTTTTTTTGGAACCCAAATTTTCTCACATTCAGTAATGTTTTATGAATTTTACATACAATTCGGAATATTTCCCAGCTAATTTGGAGTATATATGTAGAAATTGCAAAATTTAGCCTTCTCTCCCTCAATTATGCGGATTTCCCCCTCAATCATATGACCCTTTCCTTTACGTAAAAATCCAAACAGGCCGCACAGAACATTAATACAGTCTATTCAGTGTTAATTAAGTAACACCATATTGCGATAGTGTTTGTACTTTCTCGGATAAACTCATAAATGGTCTTCAAACGCTTATCAATATTCCAACACACCAGGTATCAGTTTTAAAAGATTCTACATAAGGAAATGTGGCTTTCGGTGTAATACTAACCATAATTTGCAGATTTTTTTTTTTTCTATATATAGTCAGGATGCTTCATGTAATTATAAATATATTTTGGAGAAAAAAAAAAAATTCAGTTTCTCGCTTCTTACTGTGACCCACACATCAAATCAGTCATTACCTTCTTAAACACCACAGATTCCAGCTCTTGTTACTCTCAATATATATATATATATATATATATATATATATATATATATATATATAAAATGTGTGTGTGTGTGTGTGTGTGTGTGTGTGTGTGTATTACGAAACTATTTGTACTTTCTGGTATAAAGTTATACATGAGAGTCCAAAGCTCCTGAATATTCTTCCTGAAGAGGGATCAGTTTTGAGAAATTTTACCTAAGGAAATATGGTTCTCGGTGGAGAACAGACTTTCACAATGTTCAATTATTCCCTTTTTTTTTTTTTTTACATCGTAATAAGGTCCTTCTGTAAATATGAAAGATTACTTATTCGAAGTTTCTTGACTGTTTCGGTGACTCCTACATCATATATTTTTCTAAATAAGATGTCAAAACCCTCAGATTCGTCCTCAGTTTTCAAAATAATTATTATTCTTTCGCACTCAGTTTTGAGTACATTTGTGGAAATTGCATAATCAGCAATTTCGACCCATAAAAAGTTTATACAGTCATCATTCCGGTAAAATAGTTTTGAACTACGCCGAAGGAGGATGCTATCAGTCGTAATCAGTTCAAAACTGGAACCACCTTTTATCCGTTAAGTCACTGCTAAAATACAGATAATAGATTCATCGGAAATGAAAAATCCAGTTAATATCAACACGGCAGACCCAACACTTCATGTCGGCTGTCCTGCAACGTTACTTTTTTAGACCTATGATGAATAATAAAATTACATATATAAGGAACCAAGTAATGTTTTCAAATTGAATATCTGGGTACGGCCATGAATAATTTTTTTCTAATAACGTTTATATGATAATCAATAAAATACCAATTTTCTTGTAAACCATTTTATATTTGTAAATATGGATAATGATATCTCACGAAATGCGAAATAATCCATATTTAATATTTGACCAATGGGCTCAAGATGCCACTCTAAAGCCCTAGTTATGCAAATGAAAATTACCCGTTTTTCTCCTAATTTCCAAGTCGTTTCCTCGTCGCTAATGAAACGAAACCCTTTGTGCTTTAAATCCTCGAATGACAGCCTTATTTACTTGTGAATCGTGTAACATGAACCTTACCAATGTGTAATTTTTTTTTTTGTTTTTTGTTTAGCTTGAAATTTTAAATATCTTCTTTTGCTGAAGTTCTCGCTTTTTTCTGTCACACATCAAATGAGACGTTTTCCTTAAACACCACAGATTCCAGTCTTCTTTCTTTTTATTTTATTCGTTTTTTTGTTTCCTAAATGTGATTTTTTTTTTCACCCTCAGAATTATCTGGGTTTTCGAGTGTATTACGTGTTTTTTAAACTATTTTGAGCACAATTGCTGACGTTCTGTATATTTCCCAGATCACCAAAGAAATACGTTTTTTCTGCCATCACTGCAGTGAAAAAGTTTTGAACTGACCCCAAAGATAATGCTATCAACCGTAACTAGTTCACCTTCGGCACTATCTTTTATTGGTGAAGTGAAGGCTAGAGAAGAAGCCAGTAGGCTTATAGGAAAATGTAAATCCAGTTAATCTCAACGCTGTAGACACACCAGGTCAGGTATAAGCTCCTACAATGTGATTTTTTTAGAGCCATCATGAACAATGAAAGTGTGTTTATTAGGAAAAAAGTAAGACATAAATTGTATAACTCATTACGGCTATGTATTTAGCTTTTCCTAAATGAATGTATGATAATCAATAAGTAAATGATTTTCTTAATTTTTTTTTTTCTTAGTGATTTTACTTTCGTAAGTTTGGATGATGATATGGCACGAACCGTCATAGTGCGAAAATATTCTGTATTTTATATTAGAAGATTGTTCTCAAACTACCACTTTAAAGCCCTCTGCTTTATCTCTAAATTTCGCTGATGAATCTTTATTGGCTGAAAACCTCTAAATAACGGCCTTCTTTACCTGTGAATCGATTTCATCTCACGTATTACCTCATTTAGCCTTATTAAAGATTTCTTTTTCTTCCGAGACTGAATGTTCTCACCCTCAAATATATTCTGAATTTTAGATTCAATTAGAGTATGTTTTTGGAAGTTGCATATTTATAGTTCTCTCCGTGAATAATGCTTTTATAGCATCATTAAAATGACCCTAATCATAACGTAAAAATAAAACAATGTTCCGACGACAAATACAGTTCCGTGTTCCATCAATCTGCATTTATTGTAGTTCTCACGCACTTTATTTCTTAGTAGATTAAGAATGTTATAAATGGTAATTAATTATTTTTTTTCTGTATTACAAAAGTGTTTAAATTCTCGTATAAATGAATGGATGAGTCAAAATCTCATCAATATTCCATTGCATGAGCTATAAGTTCTGAAAAATTTAACTAAGGACGTGTTGCCTTTGGAGGGGCACGAACCTTCATAATGTGCATTCTTTTTTTCCTTTACATTGCAATGAGTCTCAATGGTATTTTAAAATTGCTTCTAGTGCATTTGAAGAAATAATACTCATTTCATGTTACTTGACTGTTTCGGTGACCTTGACATCAGTTCAAACTTGTCGTTCATGCCAGTTCTCTTTACGTGGGAATCGATTTCTTGTTAATTGTTTTCTATGAACTTTTCTCCCTCAGCATCGTCTTCTGAACTCTCGAAATAATTCTGTTTCGCAGTCAGTTTCGCTCGTACATTTGTGGAAGTTGCATATATAGCTATATTGATCAAAAATAAGTTTATACATCCGTCATTCCAATATAGTTTTGAACTATGCCCAAGGCGGATGCTATTAGCCGTACCTAGTTCACAAGTGACACCACCTTATATCCGTGAAGTCAAGGCAAAAATAAAGCCAATAGACTCACCGAAAATTGAAAATCAAGTTTATCTCGACACGGCGGATACAACAATTCATGTCAAAGCTTCTGGAACCTGATTTTCATTAGACCCATCATGAGGAAAAAAAAGAAAATTAGAATATGCAAGTACTGTTCAAAAATTGTATATCTCAGTACGGCTATGTGGTCTGTTTTATCTGATAATGTATATATGATACTTAAAAAATAAACGATTTTCTTGTAAACGATTTATAGCCTTTCAGAGTGATTTTACCTTATTGAACATTGATAATACCACACGAACTGCAAAATAATCCATATTTTATATATGATCACTCTTTTGGCTTGAAACCCTCAAATGGCAGCCTTCTTTACTTTTGAATCTGTTTCATCCTACACAAAACCTCATTTAGCCTTGAGACTTTTTTTGTTTTTCCGGGACGGATTTTTCTCATATTCAAAAATGTTTTCTGAATTTTAGATTCTATTGGGATTATTTCCCAGGAAATTTAGACTACATTTGTGGAGGTTGTAGAATTTACCGTTTTCGCCCTCAATTATGCTGTTTTTAGCGTCACTCCCATGACCCTCGACTTAAAAATTCAATCACTCGATGACAATAATAGTGTTCACTGAACTTGCATTTTTTGTAGCCGTCAGTCAGTATATGTTTACAGAGATGAGGAATAAAGTTATAAATCGTGATAAATCATATATCTCGGTACTGCGATAGCTATTGTCCTTTCTCGTATAATCGTGAAAAGCCCATCAATATTTCATTTGGATTAACGAGAACCTTCATAACTTGCAAATATTCTTTTTCTTCTTTTTACACCCAGTCAGGATGCCGATGTAATTTTGAAAGTTTTTATATCAGGTAGAAAAGAATACTCATTGGGATGTTTTGTTGACCCACACATTAATTGAAACATTGTTTTCCCTTGATCAGCAACCATCGGCCATATCTGGCCAAAGTTTATAAGTTTGACGCTATGGCGCCATGTTAAGAATTCGGCTCTCCATTCTCCTTTATACGTATATATGATAATAAATAAAGGATTTTTTTTTAGAAAATTTATTTCCTTTCGGAGTTATTTTTCTTTAGTAAATATGGATAATGATATGACACGAACCGACATATGAAAATTCTATATTTTTTATTTGGTCACTATTCTTAATGCATATAGAGAAAACTAACATCCGTGTTATATCTAAATTTCATACTTATTTTCACGTCTCTAATAAAACCAACCTCTTTTGGTCTTCAAATCCTTAAACGGCTGCCTCTATCTATGAATCGATTTCATCCTACGTATTACCTTTTATAACATATGGAGAATTTTTTTTTCGACACGGAATTTTCAGCCCTCAGAAATGTTTTCTGAATTTTTTATACAACTGATTCTGTTTCCCAGCTAGCATGAACATCGGTGGAAGTTGAGTATTTAGTGATTTCTTCGTGAATTATGCTGTTTTGGCATGACACATGACTGATCATAACGCAAAAAAAAAACAGACCAGACGACACTAATACAGTGCATTCAGTTTTCCTTCAACCTAAATTTTTTGTTCCTGTCATTTGTAGACTAGTAATTTATGCATGGTAATTAACAATATAAATATGTATTATAAAGGTGTTTGTACTTTCTCGTATAGATTTATAAATGAGGGCCAAAAGCTCATCAATTCTCACGTTATCAGTTTGAACAATTTTACCTAAGGAAATGTGGTTTCCTGTGGAGCACCAACTTTCCTAATGTGAAATATATATACAATATATATTTTTTTACATCATAATGGTCGATTGAATTTATGAAGAGCTTCGACTGCGGACAAAAAAGAATACTATTCCAAATTTCATGACTATCTCGATGACCCCACCTCAGTTGAAACTTGTCTGTCATGCCAGTTCTCTTTACATGTTTTTATTTTTTTTTCCCCTAGAAAAATCTTTTGGAAATAATTCTGTGACAGCCAATTTTATGTACATTTGAGGAAGTTTCATATTTAGAGCTTCCGACCAAAAATAACTTTATACAGCCATCATTATAGTAAACTAGTTTTGAAGTACGCCCATGGCGGATGGTATTAGCCGCAAATAGCTTACAACTGACACCACCTTTAACGCGAGAAGTCAAGACGATAGTAAACCAAAAAGTATCATCGGAAATAAAAAATTAAGTTTATCTCAACACGGCAGACACAACAGTCCATGTCGACCCTCCTGCAATCTTTTTTATATAGACTCATGAACAACTGCATATATGAGGAATCAGGAAATGTATATAAATTGTGTATCGCCGTACAGTTGTGGATTCAGGTTTTCCTAATAATGTATATAACGATATATTTGTAAACGATTTATTGCCTTTCGGATTGATTTGACCTAGGTAAATATGGATAATGATATCACAAGAACTGCGAATTACTCCATATTTTATATTTGATCACAAGGCACAATGTGCCACATTAAAGCCGCAGTTATGCAGATAAAAATAACCCGTTTTATCTCTAAATTTCCAAATCGTTTCCACGTCCCAGATGAAACGAAACTCTTAATGGCTGACTTCTTTATTCTTGAATCGATTTAATCCTTGGTATTACCTCATTTACCTATGAGTCTTTTTTTCGAGACGGAATTTTCTCATATTTAGTGATGTTTTATGAAATTTGAAGAGAATTTGGAGTGTTTTGTAGCTAATTTGGAGTACAGTTCGCCGCACAAATGGCGTTCCTCACCCTTCAGGTCAAATCGTATATTCGGCAACACCGCACCCAGATCCCCAACCCCCTCCTCACCCCACCTGGTAGTACTACCAACCTCCCCCACCTTCCACTGACTCATAGTTCCATCTCACGTGTATGAGATATAGGTTTCGTGAACCATCTACATCAGTTGCTAAACTTTTATTTCCGTGTCTCATAAGTAAATTTTAAATTAAAAAAGGATGGAACCACGTTCCGACGAGTTAAAAATACATTATGTATTCACTGTTCATAATACAAATCATGAATATGCTATGGATGAAGCATATTGCCGACAGTGCAGAGAGAGAGAGAGAGAGAGAGAGAGAGAGAGAGTATTGGGATAGGCAGTGTAGAACACCAGTGTTTGTTGACCAATGCGGTGCAGTGTCATAACTGAAATGCATCTTAGATTTCTACAACGTTTCTTATACAGGAGAAATCTATTATAATATCTTTCGAGAACTAAGCAATGCAGCTTGTGAAAATTCAATATCTGTATCCCACGCGGGCATCAAGCCTTGGACCCATGGAAATACAGGATTGGCGGAGTGGTTTGCGTGTTTACCTGCAATGCCATCAGTCCTTGTCCCGGTACTCTGGTGGGGTGTGGGTGGTTAATTCAACGGTATTAATTAAAAGGGCAAAGAAACCACTGGTTTTGTTTATTCCCTATTTGGTATTTTACTTTTATTTGCTTGCATATTACTGTCTTTTTTATTTATATACCCTGCCGTCAAGAGAGGCAAACTATTATGACAAATATTTGTACAGAAACGTAAATAGATGTTATGCTGTCTTACTATGACGGTGCTAAAGCTCAAAATATATTAATAGCTCCTAATGTAACAAAAGATATTATTTCCCAACACGCCTACACATTCCAGTGCATCGTCAGTAACCTCAATATTTTGTCCAGCCCCCATCTGCATCTATGACACCCTGTAACCTTTCCCGCATATTCGCTACATGATTATATATTACATTTTGGTCCCCTCGCAAATTCTCCCATTCGTGCAGTGTGTGGTCCAGTAGTTGCTGGGCGGTGCGTTCCTGGCCGTCCGTCCACGTATTTACTATGGTCCCCTACACGTTCTCCACGGGATTCAGGTCACACCCTTTACTAGGCCAGTCCAATAACTGCAAGTGACGCTGTTCTTGGAACCATCGCCTCACAATACGTGCTGTATGAATTGGCGAGTTGTCCTGCAATTGTAAATACTTAACACGTTAGCAATTTCATATTGGGTATGCATCGCATAATATAACAATACTCGTTTTTTTATGGTTAATGTTAAAAATCACTATGCAACTCCTACAATGAAATTATAATGCCAGTCACCACAAGATTACTACCAACAAACTGATATTATACGGGCAGGAGCAGGACATCTATTGGTCATGGGCAAGACAGTAAGGAGGAGCACTTGCACGTGGTTTAATATGCGGGTGTCTATCATGCTTTGTAGGTCTCTGTGATCCATCTGTCTATCTATCGGTCTATAAGCAAATCTGTATACTAACAAGTAACCAACCAGGATATTACAAATCATCATTACATTCTACTGGAGTTTGACACGTACCACAGCTACAACATACAGACTAACCTGCACAAAAACGATCTCCTCAGGGTAGGGCAAGGCATACTGGCGAACACTAGGCAGCATCACTTCATCGAGAATTTCGATGTATTCTGCGTTGAACCGGCCTTGGATCTCTGCTAGCTCGCCAACGCCATACAAATGTATCCAGCCCCAGACATTTGCGGTCACATGTCCACTTCTTGCTATTTCATAGATATTTCTTCTTTCATATCTTGTTCCATCAGCTCTCCAACAATGAGGTTTCCCATGGGTTGTTGAACAAAAAGTTTTTTCATCGCTGAAGATGACTTCCCCAGTATGTTAGATCATTATGGACATGTTGGCAAGCAAACTGCAACCTGGCTGCACGATGTCGTTCCTGAAGTTTTGGTTTTGTAGCAGGAGGATGGTGGTGAATTCCGGATTCATGTAAACGCCTTCGGATAGTGTCAGCTGAGAGGTTCAAATTCAGTGCTTCACGAAGAGCACATGCATTGGTGTGTGGGTTGTTCCGAACTTCATTTAAAATCCTCTGCTCGTCATCTGGGGTGGTTTTTCTTGGGTAGATCTAAGAGATTGCCAGACTCCTGCCATTTCCTGACCCACCGTCGAACTGTGGGTTTGGATATACCCATCATTGCTGCTATTTCTGCAACTCGAAAGCCAGCATCGCACATGCCAATAATCTGCCCGCGCTGAGCTACAGTCCTCTGGGCTCGGTCCATTACTGGAACAGCTGATATGATCACCTCTATGTCGAATTGAGGTGTGACCAGACATCATGCCGGGAACCTATACAACACCTCGGCTACACGAATGAAGGTGTTAAGGCTTCAATGCTTCGAGTGACAGCCTATCGTATCACCTTCATCACAAGTATCGCCGGTCCTATTATTGTAGACTAGGCTGAAAGTGTATGAATGTGCTTCGAGGGCCTAATAATGTTATTGTTTTCTTTGTATTTCTCGCTTCAAATAGAAACGTCAATCTGGTAAACTTAAGGTGAATTAGTGAATTGCTATTCTCTCTCTCTCTGCACTGTCGGCAATATGCTTCATCCATAGCATATTCATGATTTGTATTATGAACAGTGAATACATAATGTATTTTTAACTCGTCGGAACGTGGTTCCATCCTTTTTTAATTTAAAATTTACTTATGAGACACGGAAATAAAAGTTTAGCAACTGATGTAGATGGTTCACGAAACCTATATCTCATACACGTGAGATAAAACTATGAGTCAGTGGAAGGCGGAGGAGGTTGGTAGTACTACCAGGTGGGGTGAGGAGGGGGTTGGGGGTTTGGGTGCGGTGTTGTCGAATATACGATTTGACCTGGAGGGTGAGGAACGCAATTTGTGCGGCGAACTGTACATATGTGGAATTTTCAAAACAGTTTTGTCCCTCAGTTAACCGGTTTTTAGCATCACTTACATGACCTCTTCTATATTGTAAAAATCCAAACCTCTAGACGACATTAAGTTAGTGTTCCATGAACCTGCATTTCTTGTACGGAGATGAGGAACAAAGTAATAAAAGGTAATTATAAACATATCTCAATATTGCAAGAGTGTTCTTTCTCGTAGAACCTTCATAATGTCGAAATATTCTTTTTCTTTATTTTTTTTTTTTACATCGTCAGGATGGACATAATTTTAAATTTGTTTTAGTGCAGATAAAAGAGAATATTCATTCGAATTTTCCCGCTCAATAACTTCATTTATTTTTGGCACAAACTCTACCAGATTAATGTAAATGTTTGGTCGGCGTCTTACGGAGTCCCACACCTCATATTTTTTACGTTCAGTGGCAAGGCGGTTCCTTACTCCTCCCACATCCCAGTCTAGACTCATTATTGACTAAAGATTTTAAATGGGGTTAATGTCACACCCCTTATTGGGCAAGCCAATAACTTCTATCACTGGGTATTCGGCAAACCTCTCTTTTATTTCTCTGCTGTTATGGACGGGGCTGTTATCCTGCACAAAGATGATTGGTTCAGGCTCAGGCATTGCCATAGCTCGCACAGAAGGCAGCATAACTTTTTCCAACACCTAAATATACAGTAGTCGTTGGTGGTGAATCGCCAGTCAATCCTTGGTAGTTCTCCAAGCTACCCCTAGAAGTTCAAAGATGTCCTGCCACTGGTAGCTCTTTCCTGAATGTTTCTCTTTGTACCGAGTGTTTCGCGTCCTCCAATATTGTCTGCCTGCAGCCTCAATAGAAGTGGAGCATTTTTCATCGCTAAAAACAACGTTTCTCCAAAAGGTAGTATCGGTGCCAAAATACGGCAGAGCAAATCCAAGACGACATTCTTTATGAGCTTGGGATAATTATTCTTTCTTCGCTAGGGTATAGCAATGGATACATCTCTCTTGCAAACGTCGTCTTGTTGTCCTTGGATGACAATGAAGATGTAGCCCCTGGGTCACCCGAACAGCAGACTACTTCGGTGCATTTGCTACGTGCATCCTCCTCAGGAATCGTAACCCTTCTTCTGCAACTCTTCCGTCTGTTTAGGAGTGACTATCTTGCCACTAGTTTATCCAACGTTGCACAGTTCTGACGGACACGCCAGTTTGAGTGGCGATGTGGCTTGTAGGCATACCACCCTCCCACAAGCCAACAATACGACCACGTTGCTTGGTGTCATTCACAGTGTTCTCTCCTCTGGGCTATACCTTCGGAAGACGTAAATGTGTGATAAAAACAAGCTTAGTATAATGCCTATAGATAAACACATAATGGAAAATTGCATTATGAACACACACACACACACGAAAACGGAAACACACACAAACACACACACACACACACACACACACACACACACACACACACACACGCAAACACACACACATACAAACACACGCAAACACACACACATACAAACACACGCAAACACACACTTGCAAACACACACACGCAAACGGATACACGCAAACACACAGGCAAACACACACGCGAACACACACACACACACACACACACACACACACACACACACACACACACACACACACACACACACACACACACACACACACATTCACACACACATACACACATACACAAACACACAAACATCGGATTACCGTCAAGGCTGCTACTGTAACTAATTAGGACCAAGGCGACAATTACAAGTAAACGAGTGTGGTGTGACACGAGGTTTGGAAGATGTAAGGAGATTACAGCGAATGGTTTAACAGTTGAGGTAGAATCATTCATATAATAAAGACTCAGTTGTCAATAAAGACAAGTGGCCCGGACAGATGGCCTGTTGTGAGGCAATGACAATGTCGGTGTTGATGTAAAAGGCGGTGTGGTGGGATAGTGTAACAGTGGTTACAGTGTTGTGAGGGTGGTGGTGTAAAATGTCGGAGTAGACAGGACCAAGATCTATCAACATTTGTAGGATAATTGGCTGATGTTTTGTCCGTAAACATGCATCTCTGCCATTCATGAAGATTACCTCTACCTATTGTATGCAAATTTGGCTAACTTGGGATGAGTCATGTGTCTTATATACAAACATTTTAAATTAGTCACTGCTCGGAAAGGAGAACGTCACGGTAATGTATTTTACGTAATGCTGAACGTAGACAAGTATACGAACTGTGGCTTACCAGCTGTGTTGATGAATCCAGGGGAAGACGTTGTCAAGCAATGTGGTAGCAAAATAATGTTAGAAAACACTTGTGTCTACACAGCCACATGTTATCTCGTGCTTTATTACAACGATACAGCAACTCTTACCTGCAGCTCAGGAAGCGGTGTTGTGAATGTGCCTGGGTAGTCAGGGTTCGTCATCAAGTAGTCTCGACTCGGCTTCTCAAACTGTCCACAATTCACTCCCCCTCATTACTGCCGGCATACTATGTGTTTAGGAATTCAGCGGGAGTTTACGGCAAACTTTTATTCAAGACAACTAAACAAACCATACATTTCATAAAGCAAACGTGTCAGATAATAGAAATATAACTGTGCAGAGGCAAGCTTACAGAACTGCCGTGATGATTCACCTGACCCCACCGCTCCCCCTCTCCTCCAACAAGCCAACCTCCCCCTCACTCACTGGTCTCCTCACTCCCACCCCCACCTCGGAAGCCCCTGTATGGTGTGATCTTTACATGGTGCTTCGGGTTCATGCGTCACGGTTTCACGGTTCAGTGAGGACGGAGAGGCAACACATTTGTCCTTGGGTGTACATCTAACCCTATCCACTGGTACGCTGATGATTCCACCCTTCACCTTTCCATTCGGTTCCCGCAACGTTACTTCAACAAACAAGGGATGAGGCTATGGCACACTTAATGTCTGACTTGGCTCGTATCTCTGACTAGGGTAAAAATAATCTTGTTTTTAATGCATCAAAGACTCAATTTCTACACCTATCAACCCGTCAAAATCTTCCACAGTAGTACCCACTAATGTTTAATAATATCCAGCTTAATCCTGCATCATCCTTGAATATGCTTGGGGTTTCATTCACACGGGGCTTATCTTGGAAAGATCATATTACATCTCCAGTAAAAAAGGCTTCCATGAGATTGGGTGTGCTAAGGCGACTCTTTACTCCTGCACAATTGTTGACTTTATACACACGTTTTATTCGCCCCTGTTTAGATTACAAGTCTCATGTGTGGGTAGGCTCCCCCCATACAGCTCTTCTCAATAGAGTGGAGTCAAAGGCTATTTGTCTCAACTCTTCTCTTACTGGCTCCCTTCAACCTTTGTTTGTTGCCTCTTTGTCTTTTCTATCGCTACTCCTCTGAACTGTCTGCTTGCATTCCTCCACCTCTACGACGGGCGCGTAGCACCCAGCTAGCAACAAACTCTCATCCCTTTGCTGTCCAACTCTCTAATGAAAGAGTTAACCGTTACTCTCAGTCCTTCATTTATTGAACAGATCAACTCTGAAACTGTCTCCCTTTGGCTGTATTTCCTACTTCCTATGATCAGTCTTTCAAACGCAGTGTGTTCAAGGCATCTGGAAATGAATGGATCTTGAATTTGGCTCTCTTTTGTACTGTTTTTGTTCCTTTCTTGGAAGGAACGTAAATGCGGGCTCACCCTTTGGTTCCTTGTTCCTCGCATTAAAAAAAAAAAAAAAACTAGTTCACCTTTGGCATTACCGTGGTCAAGGCTAAAAAAAAAAAAAAGCAGGGAGACTCATCGGAAATAAAAAATCCATTTAATCTGAACACGGCAAACAACATTCAGGTCGACGTTCCTGCAACCTGATATTTTTAGAGCCATCATTAACAATAAAACTGCGTATATGTGAAACCAAGTAATATTTGTAAATTGTATATCTCATTAAGAAATCAATAATTCAACGATATTCTTGTAAAGGATTTATTGTTTTTCGGAGTGATTTTACCATGGTAAATATGGATAATGATATCACACGAACTGAGAAATGATCCATATTTTATATTTGATCACGAAAATTATCCATATTTTATATTTGATCACTAGGCTCAAGATGTCAGTTTAAAGCTGTAGTTATGGAGATAAAAATAACTGGTTATATCTCAAAATTTCCAAGTAGTTTCCATATCCCTAAAGAAAAGAAACTCTTTGGATTTGAAACCCTCAAATGGCAGCCTTCTTTACTGGTGAATCAAATTCATTTTACTTATTACCTCATTTAGCATTGAGGCGCTTTTGGGGGGGAAGAGGGAGAGGGGAGACGGAATTTTCTAATTTTCAGGTATGTTTTCTGAATTTTAGATACAATTGTTAATGTTTTCAAGCTAATTTTGAGTACATTTGTGGAAGCTGCAAAATTTAGCGTTTTCACCATCAATTATGCGCTTTTTAGAATCACTCACATGACCCTCTCCATAACCTAAAAATCCAAACAATCTGCACACGACATTAATACACTTCATTCAATATTTCTTGAAACTGCATTTTTGGTAGCCGTCATGCACTGTATGTCTACGGAGATGAGGAATAAAGTTATAAATAGTAATTAATAACATATCTCAGTATTGCGATAGTTTGTACTTTCTCGTTGAACTTCATAGATGAGAGTCAAATTATGGAAGATTTTACATAATGAAATGTGGCTCTTGTTGTAACATGAACCTCTGTAACGTGCAAATAATTTTTTTCTATTTTTTTTTTTTTACATGGTCATGATGCTTGATGTAATTTTAATGTTAAAATTGTATATTCCGGAACGTCTATGTATTATTTTTTTTACTAGAAATGTATATTTGATACTCAATAAATAAATGATTTACTTGAAAAATTTCAGAGTGATTTTAACTTCGTCAATATGGGTAGTGATTTGACAATAAAGGTCATACTGTGAAATTGTTCTGTATTTTATATTTGATCACTATTCACCAGATGTCACTTCAAATCCCAAGTTTTGCAGAGAAAACTAACCCGTTTTATCTAAATTTCAAAGTTTTTTTCAAGTATCTAATGAAACGAAATTATTTGAGCTTAAAACCCTTAAATGGCTGTCTTCATTACCTTTGAATTAATTTCGTCGAACATACTACGTTACATAACCTTGTTAATTATGTTTTTTCGAGACGGAATTTTCAAACCTTAGAAATGTTTTCTGAATTTTTTAGACAACTGTGGTTGTTTCGCAGCTTGCATGGAGAACATTTGTAGACGTTGTATATTGTGTTTTTGTCAATTATTCGGTTTTTGGCATCACTGACATGACTCATCAGAACGTAAAAATAAAAGACTCTTTAGACGACATTAATAAAGTCCATTCAGTGTTCCTTGCAATTACATTTCTTGTAGCTGTCATGCACTATATGTTTACCGAGAATCGGAATAATGTTATAAATGGTAATTTATTTATTTATCTCTGTACTACAAGTGTTTGTACTTTGTCGTATAAATTTATAGATGAGTTATTCCTTCTGACGAGTTATGAATTTTGAGCAGTTTTACCAAAGGAAACGTCATTTTTAAGCACGAACCTTCACAATGTACAAATATTTTTTTTTTTGTCATGAAGCTCAATGACAATTTAAGAGTTTGTCCCGCAGAAAAAAAAATAAAAAATCGAAATTTTTTGACCGTTTCGGTGACCCCCACATCATTTCAAGTTTACGTTCTTAAACCTCACATGACCGTTCTCTTCACGTGTCAATCGATTTCTTTTTATATGTTTTTCACCCTCAGAAACGTCTTCTGAGTCTTGGAAACAATTCTGAGTGTTTCGCAGGAATTTTTAAGTACATTGGTTGAAGTTGAATATTTAGCGCTTTCTGCCAAAATTAAGTTTATACAGCCATTATAAAAAAAATAGCACTGAACAACGCCCAAAGAGGATACTATCATCCGAAACTAGTTCACAACTTGCACTACCTTTTATCCGTGAAGTCAAGGCTAAAATAAAGCTAATAAGCTCATCGGAAATAAAACATTTTTATCTCAACAAGGCATACACAACAGTTCATGTAGACCCTCCTGAAATCTGATTTTTTTTTTTTTTAGACCCATGCACAATAAAACTGCATACATGATGAATCAAGAAATATTTATAAATTGTATATGTCAGTACAGCTCTCTAAATTTCTGTTTTTTTCCAACATCCCTAATGAGGCGAAACTCTTTGGGCTTGTAAACCTTAAATGCCGGCCTTCTTTACTCAATAATCTATTTCTTTCTTTTGCGACGGAATTCTCTCATATTTAGGATTCTTTCTGAACTTTGGATAGAATTGAATGTTTTCTAGCTAATAGAAATACATATGTGGAAGTTTCAAAACTTTGCTTGCAGGTCCTTAATTATGCTGATTTTAGTATTACTCAACCCTCTGTATATCGTAAAAATCCTAACAATCTCCAGACGACATCAATACATTTCAGTTAGTGTTCCATGATCCTGCATTTCTTGCAGAGGGCAGTATATGTCTAAGGATATGAAGAATAAAATAATGAATGGTAATTATTTACATATATCGGTATTGCGATAGTTTTTATACTTTCTCGTATTAAAGGTGGCTTATGGTATATCAGGAACCTTCATAATGTGGAAACATTATTTTTCTTTTTCTTTTTTTTTACATACAGCCAGGATGCTCGATGTAATTTTAAAGTTCCTTTACTGTAGATAAGATAATATTCGAATTTTCTCACTAGTTTCGGTGACCCACACATCAATTGGAACATTATTCTTAAAAACCTGAGATTCAAGCTCTTCTTACGTGTCAAATGATTTTTGTTTTTTTCGTTTTTTTTTTCATCAGAAGTATTTCCCGAGTTTTGGTTACCTAATCAGTTTTGAGAAAATTTTTGGAAGTTGTATATTTAAAGATTTCGCCCACAAATACTTTTATGTAGATCATTCCGGTAAAACAGTTTTGAACTAACCACAAAAAGAATGCTATCAGCCGTAACTAGATCACCATTTACACGACCTTTTATCCGTGGCTATGCATAAAAAAAAAAAATAAAAAATAAAAAAAAAACATTGGAAATTATGAGTTAATCTCAACACACGCTCACAATGGATGAGGTCTCGTGAAACCTAATTTTTTTTTTAAAGCTGTCATGAACAATGAATCTGTGTATATGAGAAACCGAACAATGAATCTGTGTATATGAGAAACCAAGTAATATTTATATACTGTACTTCCCACGATTGCCACAGCAGCCGGGACTCACACGACATTCTAAGTAAGAATGTTTTATAATACTTATATCTGACAAAAATTAACTGTTACATCTACTTTGAAATGAATGTTTTTCTCTAGTGATAACAGGCCCCGTTGTCCATAGATATAAATAAGCCTAGATGCTGCATGACACTACTTTAGATGCGTCTGGACGGCCGCCATCTTGGAACGGTCGAGGCAAACGATGTCGTGACCTGACGATGGTCAAAGCTGACCACTATTTACCAAGAAATGCAACAGCACTGTGTTGCTTTTGGGTGTAGAAAGCGTCGGAATGTATCTATGGTGACACCGTTAGCATGAGCGGCTCAACTCCGCTTCTCTATCTTCCGAAAGAAGGACGGTGGGTTGCAGAAGGGAAATATAAGCCTTCAGTCCACCGAGCTCACGTTTCAGATGAACCAGGAACCACAACCACTACTACCACAACAACAGCCACCACCATAGCAATCACAACCACAGCCACCACCATAGCAATCACAACCAGAGCCACCACCACAACCACCACCACCACCACAACAACAACAACAACAACCAGCACCACATCCACCACCACCACCACCACCACCACATCAACATCCATCCACCACCTTAACAACAATCACCACCAAAACATCAATCACCACAACAACAACCACCACCATCACAAAAACAACCACCACCGTCACCACGACCACCAGCACATCAACACCACCATCACAACAATAACCACCACCACCACAGCAACAAACAAAAACCACCACCACAACAACAAGTCTACCACAACAATAATTACCACCACCACCACCACCATCACAACAACCACCACAACAATAACCACAAAAACAACCACCACCATCAAAACAACCACCATCACTACAATACCCACCACCACAACAACCACCATCACAACAACAACCACAACAATAACCACCACAGCAACAACCACAACAACAATCACCACAACAACAACCAACATCACAACAACCATAACAATAACAACCACAACAACAATCACCACAACAATAATCACCATCACAATAATAATCACCATCAAAACAACAACCATCACCACAACAACATCCATCACCACAACAACAACTACCATCACAACCACCACCACCACAATAACCACCACAGCAACAACCACAACAAACACCAAAACAATAACCACCACCAAAACTACAACCACCATCACAAAACAACCACCACAATAACCACCGCAGCAACAACCACATCAATCACAACACTAACCACCATTACAACAACAACAACCACAACAACCACAACAACCATCACCAGTGCAACAACCACCAACACAACAATACCACCACCATAACAACAATAATAACAACAACAACCAACACAAGCACAACCACCACCACCACAAGAACAATCATCATCACCACCACAACAACAACAATGACAACAACCACAAAAAACATCACCACAACTACCACCACCACCACTACAACTATCACCACAATCACCACCATCACCACAACAACAGCAGCAACAACTATAACCAGCATCACAACAATGACCACCACAACAAACACCACCACAACTACAGCATCCACCGCCACCACTACCATAACCACCACAACAGCAACAACAACCACTCACCACCACAACAGCCACCATTATAACCACCATCACAGCAACTACCACCACCACCACAACAACCACCACTAACACAACAACCACAACACAACCACCACCACCACCAACACAATAACCACCAACACAACAACAACAACGAAAACCACCATCACCACCACCACCACCACAGCAGCAACCACCACTACCACTACAATAACTACCATCACCACCACAACAACATTAACAACCATCACCACCTCTACCACCACAACATTCAGTTTCATAGTCTGAAATCGCTCTAAAAAAAAAAAAAAAAGCCCCACTATTACATGCTTGACCGCTCCAAGATGGCGGGCGCAAAGACGCATAGCCGCTGTACTGAAGAATGGGCGATGAGGCATCTAGTCTTATTTATATCTATGCTGTTGCCATCCAGTGGGAATGGTTGCCTTATTCCTATGCGACGTCTTAGCTGCATGCCCCCTCTGGTCAAAATGTGTGCCAGTTAATGCCGCTAATTCATAAATAATTATTACGGTATATATGATGCCAATACCCACATATAGTGGCAAATGTTTTTTTTTTTCTAGGAAATTGCTAAATTGCAGACTGATTGAAGAAATGTCAGCCCCTGTCAATAAACACAAATATTATGGAGGAGAAACCATTAGAATATGGTAATATTAATGATATGAGTAGTACGCTTCAGATCACCTGCTTACAGTTCTTTGCCCCCCCTCCCACTAGTGCGGAGGCTGTGTTCGAATGCGTGGCTCGTGTGTGGTCATAACAGTGCCCGCCACGCGTCCCTGGTCATTGATTAGTAATCATGATTGTACATTTGTCGAATTTGCATATCCAACGATTTCGCCCAAAGAGAATGCTATCAGCCGGATCTAGTTCACCCTTGACACTGTCTTTTATCCGTGGTCGACTAAAAAAAATAAGCCAGTAGACTTATCGGAAATTAAAAATCCACGGCATACACACCAGTCCAGGTATACGCTCGTGCAACCTTTTTTTTTTTTTTAGAGCCATCATGAACAATAAAACTGCGTATATTAGGAACAAGTTAGATTTATAAATTGTATACCTCAGTACGGCTATGTATTTAGTTTCCCCAATAGTGTATGTACCATAATCAATATGTAAACGATTTTCTTTAAAACTTGGGTGATTTTTCCTTCGTTATCATGGATAATGAAATGACACGCACCGTCACACTACGGAAATATTCTATATTTTATATTACTGTAGATTACTATTCTCAACATAGAAAAAACTAACCGGTTTTATCTCTAAATTTCGAAGTTGTTTTCAAGTCCCTAATGAAAATAAACTCAGGAATTAAAAATTTTAAATGGCTGCCTTCATTCCCTGTGAATCGGTTTCATCCTCCTTATTACCTCATTTAGCCTTGTTATGTTTTTATTTTTTTATTTTCTTTGAGACGGAATGTTCTCATCCTCAGTGATGTGTGCTGAATTTTATATACAACTGGGACTGTATCCTAGCTAGATTAGAGTACAATTGTGGAAGTTGCATATTAAGAATTCTTTCTTTCAATTCCGCGGTTTTAGCATCATTGAAATGACCATTATCATAACGTAAAAATAAAACAAGCTCTTCAACCTTCATTTTCGTGCACTATATATTTATATAGATTAGGAATAAAGTTATAAATGTTGTTTATATAAATAAATGAATGAATATATATATATATATATGTTTGTACTTTATCGTATAAATTTATAGATGAGAGTTCAAAGCTTATCAATATTCTTCCTCAAGAGGGATCAGTTTTGAGAAATTTTACCTAAGGAGATGTGGCTTTCGGTGATGCACAGACCTTCACAATGTGCAAACATTTTTTTTTTTTTTTTTTGTATGAGCCTCGATGGTAAATTTAAAGTGCTTCTACTGCATATAAGAAAGAATACTTATTCGAAGTTTCTTGATTGTTTCGGTGACCCCTACATCATTTCAAAGTTATCGTTCTTGAACCCTCGCCAGTTCACTTGACGTATCAATCAATTCCTTGTCATATTTTTTCTAAGATTTTTACACCCTCAGCGGCGTCCACTGTTTTGAAAATAATTAACGTTGCGCAGTCAGTTTTGAGTACATTTGTGGAAGTAGCATATTCAGCAATTTCAACCAATAATAAGTTTATACAGTCATCATTCCAGTAAAGTAAAATTTTTGCTTTTTTGTCCACAATCATGTGTTTTTTAACATCACTCATATATAGAAAAAAAAATTCCAAGAATTTAGACAGGACATTAATACAGTTCATTCAATTTTCTTTGAACCTGCATTTTTTCGTAGCTGTAATGCACAATATGTCTACTGAGGTTAGGAATGAAGCAGTATATGGTAATTAATTATTTTGTCTTGGTATTGCCAAAATGTTTGTACTTTCTCATATAAACTCATAGATTAGAGTCAGAAGCTCATCAATATCCCTACTCACCAGGTGTCAGTTTTGAAAGATTTCACGCAAGAAAATGTGGCTTATGGTGTAACACGAACCTTCATAGTGTGCAAATATATATATATATATTTAAATTCTGTTCTTTTACTGCAGATAAAATAGAATACTCATTCGAAGTGTCTCGCTTGTTTCTCGAAGTGTCTCGCTTGTACTTCGAATGAGTATTCTATCAAGTGAAACTTATTTTTCTTAATAACCTCAGATTCATCCTCGTCTTACGTGTCAATCGTTTCCGTTTTATGTTTCCTAAATGTGATTTTATCATCCTCAAAAGTATGTTCTGAGTTTTTGGAATAATTAGGTGTGTTCCCTAATCAATTTTGAGTTCATTTGTGGAAGTATATAAAAAGTTTTCGTTGAAAAGTGCGTTTATATAAGGCCATCAATGCAAAAAAAAAAAAAAAAAAAAAAAAAGCTTTGAACTACCCCCAAAGAGGAAGCTATCAGCGATAACTATTTCACGGTTAGCGCTACCATTTATCCGTGAAGACAAGGCTAAAGACACTGGGAGTAGAATCATCGGAAATTATATACCCAGTTAATCTCAACACGGCATACACACCAGTTCAGGTCGACGCTCCTGCAACATAATTTTTCTCTGTGTATATGAGGAATCAAGTGATGTTTATAAATTGCATATCTCAGTACGGCTATGAGTTTAGTTTTTCCGAAAAATTTATGTGATAAGCAGTATATCACCGATTTTCTTGATAACCATTTATTTTTCAGTGACTATATCTTCGTAAGTATGGCTAATGATATGACACGAACGTCACACTGCGAAAATATTGTTTACTTTATATTTGATCACTATTCTTCAAATGCCACTATAAAGCCTTAATTATACAGGAAAAACTACCGTTTTCTCAAAAATTCAAAGTCGTTTTCACGTCTCTAGTGAAACGAATCTCTTTTGGCTTAGAACCCTCAAACTTGAGCCTTCTTTATGTGTGAATTGATCTCAGAAATTTTTTCTCATACATACAATTGGGATTGTTTCCCAGCTGGTTAGGGGTACATTTGTGGAAGTGGGATATTTAATGTTTTCTCGTTCAATTATGCGTTTTTTTTGCATCATTCATATGACCCTTTTCACAACGTGAAAAGAAAACAAACCAGACGACATTAATACAGTTCATTCAGTGTTCCTTCAACCATTTTTTTTTTTTTTTTTAGCTGTCATGCACTATATGTTTATGGAGAATAGGAATAATGTTATAAATGGTAATTAATTATATATCTAGGTATTACGAAAGTGTTTCTTTCTCGTATAAATTTATATATCAGAATCGAAACCTCATCAATATTCCTCCGCAAGAGGGATCAGTTGTAAGAAATTTTCCCTAAGGAAATATGGGTTATTGTGGAGCACGAACCTTCACAATGTGCAAATATTCTTCGTTTTTTTTTTTTATTCTTTTTTTTTAGTCATGAGGTTCAATGGCAATTTTAAAGTGCTTCTACTGCAGAAAAACAAAACAAAATACTCATTCGAAGTTTCTTGACTTTCGGTGACCCGCACATCAGTTCAATCGTATCGTTCTTAAACCGTCACATGCCAATTCTCTTTACGTGTCAATCGATTACTTCTTGTATGTCCTCTAAATAGGACTTCATCATCCTCAGAAACCTCTTCTGAGTATTAGAAACAATTCTTCGTGTTTCGCAGTCAATTTTGAGTACATTTGTGGAAGTTGCACATTTAGCACTAACGACCGAAAATAAATTTATAGAGATCCATCCGAACAACTACTTCATGAGAGCTAATAAATTCGCCAACCCTAATTTTGATCCTACAAAACTCCAAAATTTTTGTTATTATATCTCTGTAATGACAGAATCGCTTCGCACTGATGATATAAAGAAGCTTAGTGAGAAGAAGAAAACATTTCTTGATAAAGGAACTGAAAGGCAACCTACTGACGGTACGATTGGGTACTGGGTTCTTTGTGACACTCTATAAATGTCTGCAGAGGTTGCTCAGTTAACATATGATTTTCCTCGGCTATGAGCAACAACAAAAAAAATAAAAAATTACTTATGATGAGCTTTCATCCGATTCTAAAGATATTAGAAAAGGAAGAGAGAAAATATCCTAAATTTAATTTAAAAAAAAATTGTAGCTTCTCACTCAACAAAGTACATACAACTGTCTCATAGCCCTGCCTTTTTCTGCAGTTATATATGAGTCATGTGCTGAGATTATCTAGAGTGATCTCAGTGTTCATTTTTGAAAGAAACCATATTTAAAAGACTACATAGAACTAAACATTCACCTAAGAAATAATGCCTCAGCAAGAGACTATGAACTAGCTATGAACTAGCCATGAACTAGCTAATGTCAAATTCACTGTTTGGGAAAACTTTATTCAATCCCTGGAGATATGCTACCAAAACTAAAGTTCGCGAAATAGGACAGAATTCCTAAAGTGTTAGGAATCCTTTCTTCAGAAGGGTGATATCTTTAAAAGAATATCGAGTAATAACCATATCCCAGTCTCCAAAAATAGAACTATCCCAGGTTTGTGATACTTAAAATTCTTGAGTTGGGCAAGTTGAAGATGTATCATTTTTGGTGTGATGTTCTCAAAAAGCACAATGGGGGAAGAGTAAAAGCAGTGTACTCAGATACAGTTTTGTATTTTCACATGTGAATTACAAAGGTGGCAAAATCGGTAGAAAGGCGGCCTGCAGTCCTAATGGACCCAGGTTCGAATCCCGGCTGGGGCAGGGAACAGTTCAAAGATTTGAATTTCTTAGAAAAGCAGACTTTTCTGATCTACGAGACGATCCGCGAACGTCATAAAAGTACCTCCGCTAATACCAGTAAACAAGTCCTGTATGAGACAGCCCAAGCATGTATTCAATATGGATGGTGGGTGTTAGCGCGAAGTGTGGAGATGTAGGAGGACTACTGGGCCCCAAGGAGGACTACTGGGAAGCCCAGAGTCGGACACGTAAAAAAAAAAATCTTTTGTGGACTGGATAGATATATCTAATTTCAGTCACCAGCATCATTTGTACAGCTATGCTACTAATGGACAGTTGGGTCTGTTAAAAAGTGAGGGAAGGGAGAAACTGAGAGTTGATGCATATTGTCTGAAGCCAAAATTATAATCCTAACTCTTGCAGTCAGGCACAGAGATGATAACTGGAAAGAGTATTCCTAGTTTTCACAGGAAAAAACTTAAACATCAAGAATACAAAGACATTCTTCTGGGGACCAATAAAATTAATAATATTAAAGCCATCAGTATATCTAACCGTCATGGACAGATCACCAAGCCAGGA
The DNA here is from genome assembly GCF_032717465.1 of Coenobita brevimanus. Classification (NCBI taxonomy): domain Eukaryota; kingdom Metazoa; phylum Arthropoda; class Malacostraca; order Decapoda; family Coenobitidae; genus Coenobita; species Coenobita brevimanus. Next base: position 22,489,938 of record NC_137043.1, on the reverse strand, counting down.
AACAAGAGAGGGTTGAGTGAATTTGAAGATAAAAGTTATTATTTGTCCCCTGCTCACTCAGTCAGCTATGGTCATCCTTTGGCTAACAACACTCTAGTAAATGCAGGGCAAAAAGAATAAGAGGAAGATGATCATTATGACCATGATGAAGAAGAAAAAGTAGAAGTAGAAGAAGAAAGAGATGATAAGGAGCTTCCATCTCTGTGGGGTTCACGACTCATCCCCGTTACCCAATAGTATTTTCCATGCAAGCGAAATCAGGGTCCAGTGTTGTATGACAAAAGGAAAAAATTTTTTTTGGAAAATATTTACTAGATAGGGAAGCCACTTCTTGATCTATTTGGGTGTTTGTATTACTCTTCTCATAGATAATTTGTATGCACATCCTATATATTGTACCTTTGCTGATAATAAAATATCTGCGGTGTTCATGTTTTGTTTATTAGGTGAGGACAGTTTAGTTTTCTTTCAGTAAGTGCTTAAACACCATGGAGAACGTTTATACATCAGAACACAAATATATTTCGTGATCCTGTCAGAATTATTGTCTCGGGGTTTTCAAACTCAGGAAACACCGTACTGATATCTAAACTCATCAAATACTATGCAGAAAAGTTTTCAGAAATGTCTGGTGTAAACTATCCCCCTTTTCGAAATGATCGAATCATTGGCCGTAAATTTTCTGTTCACAAAGATATAATTGACCCTTCAGGACACTCAAGTTCACAAGGAAAATCATTACTCAGATGATTTGTATTCAAAGGCTGTGCAAATTCAGACTGGAGCCGAAGCTTTCATTAAGGGACGTCATTCAAACCTGAGTGTTGTATTATCTCAAAACCTTTTATGACAGGTCTCTTTTCTCGACGTATCCCTTAATGCTACATATATTTTACTCCGACCAACCCGTGACTTGGGACAGGTGGAATGTTTAGATCGTCAGATATTTGGTAAACGTGCAAGATTTTCTTGAAATATACAGGCGAGCCGTTATCAATAAACTTTATGGGTATTTGCTTTTTGATTTAGCTGTAAAAACTCCCCGACAACTGCAATTTAGGTCAAATATTGCTGGAGAGCCTCCTTGTGAAGTAGTATATACCTACAGAAATTAATAGCTTACTTCAAAACATATACTATGATCCTACATATCCTGCACCCTTGGGTAGTACTGAAAAATTATATCTGGCTGCCAAAAAAAATAAGCACTCGTGACTAAAACAGATGTAAGAGATTTTTAAAAAAGGTTATAGTGTTTATACTCTGCATAAATTACAAAGAATATTTCATCGACGAAACATTGTAGCAGCAGGTCCCCGTATTGTTCTGATATGTGGTCTGGCGATTTGAGGCACTTACAGAGAGAAAATAACGGAGTACAATATTTACTGGTATGTGTAGATGTCTTTCACGTTTCATGTTTGTCCATCCCGTTCAACGAAAAATCTGGAGCTACCGTAACGAATACTCCTTCAATCATATTAAGTAAACAAGAATCACAGGGCTAATCAGGACTTCATAGACAGGGGAACAGAATTTTATAATAAAACGCTGGAATCTTACTTGAAGAGGAAGAATATTACTCTGTATAGTGTTTACTCACAAAATACAAAGGCTAGCCTCTGTGAGCGTGCCATAAGAACTCTGAAGCACAAAATCTGTCGACATTTAACTGCATACAACACTAAACTACCTACCCATACCAAGTACACTGGTAAGCACTTACAATCTCACCCCTCATTGAGGCTTGAATGACAAGACACAGTAAAATTTATAAGCTAACAGAGCCCGGAGACTGACGAAAGCAGTTTACATTAATGTATAAAAAGCCTATCAAATGTAAAAAAAAAAAAAAAAAAAAAAATTCAGACGACTGTAGGGGACTTAGTACGAATTATGACTTCGTCCAGGAGTAAGAACTTTGCAAAAAAAGGATTTACCATACAGAATACAGAAAAAATATATCGTAATACTAAAATACATAGGATTAAGTAAGGAATTTATGCCTATGAGCTGGAAGACTGGGGCAGAGAAGCAATCGAGGGAATACTTAACAGAGAAGAAATAATTCCTACATTAGCTCCAGAAACCTACCCCATTCAAATATTAAAGAGACGGAAAAAGAAAGACAGCTCTTTGCAGTATTAGATTCACTGGAAATCATATCCAGATCGCTTTAACGAGTGGACAGATGCCTCGGAGATTCAGAAAACCATTAATCTCCCACCATCGTGAATTTATTCAGTTTCTTAAAGAAACCAAACCAGACCTGAGGAGGAAATTAATTTCCATGCGTCGCAAACCAGTTAGACAACTTATCAGAGATATTAGCAGATTTCCTGAAGCAATACTTAACAAGAAATGGGAAGGGAATAAGGAAGCTTCGTCCACACCAGTCTGTAATTCGAGAGTGCTTTGAAACCAAAACCATTAAAAAGAAAAAGGCAGATCCCTACCTCTGCTACTGGAGGGTCTATTCTAAGCACCTTGCTACCCATAGCCACTACTGTGTTTGGGAGTCTTCTTAAATAATGACAGTCAAAGAATTCTGCCTAGTACCAAGGTCTCTAGCGGAAACCATTCTTTATACATCTGCCATTCAAAGACCCCAGGAAACTGCTTATCTTAAATCTTCCCATGTAATTGCTCCCAGTCAGCCTTCAAATACAGAACCTCGTCACTTACTTGAGGACACAATCAAAATACTACTCAAACCAGAAGTCCATCAGTATGCTCTTGGGATCTTATATTTACATCTTTAGTACACTGGGATGATATGGGTAATTTAATGTCTCCAATTCACAACATTAATATTATAGATGTAATTCAGTAATGAGTAATCCGAAACACGTTTGATTCAGGTAAAATAACTGCCTTACGAACTTTGGTGAAACTTGCAGATTTACCCGAGGCTTATATCAAGAATCCAAAGGCAAAGAAAAAAGTAATTGGGGGTGGGGTCCACATACAAAAAAAATAAAATAAAATAAAGCAAAGCCATAGTGGTGGGACCAATATTAAGTCTTTCATTACAGCCTGCAGGAAGAGTCTCCCTTGAGATCTTGAGCTCAATGGATGTCCGTGGGATAGGCTTGCAAGTCCATTATCGATTAAGGGAAATACGCTTGGCCCATGCTCTTGCTAGACATAGAACGATTATCAACTTCCTTTTTGAGACTTATAACACACTAGTTGGAAATCTAACTATTACTATAAGCAAGATATAGATTTAGATGTTTCCAGTCTAAGTCTGAATGATAAGGATATAGACTCTCAACTTCAGTATTATCAACAATACCATAGTCATAGGGAAGCGGCTCTCCAATTTTTTTCCGTCAAGTCTTTACTGGATGATTTTCAATCCATATGACTATCTATCTATCTATCTATTGCCAGACGCCTTGATCCCATACGGGGTGACTACAAACAAAGTGCCTCCACGTCGTCCTGTCCCCCACCATTTCACTGCCTGCTCCCAGCTCACCCCCCCCCCCTCATATACCTCTCCACTCCATCCCTCCATCTCATCCTTGGCCTCCCCCTCCCTCTCTCCCCTCCCCCTCCTCGTTAGTCTCTCACTCTCCATCCTCTCCACATGGCCAAACCACCTCAATGTGTTTCTCCTAATGCTCCCTATCACATGCACATCCACACCACAACACTACTTCATATCCTCATTTGTCAGTCTGTCTCTCCATGTGACTCCACATGCTCCTTTCAAATAACTCATTTCCACTGCTCTCACTCTTGACTTGTGTCCCTCCAAGAAGGTCCAAGCTTCTCTTCCATACGTTAGAGTTGGTATCACAATACTGTCATGTAACTTTTTCACTTCCATGCTCACATCCCTGTTTCTTATCACTGCTTTCAAGGAACCAGCAACCTTTCTTCCTTTTCGTACCCTTTCAAGCACTTCATCCTCCAAACTTCCATACTTACTCATCATACTACCCAAGTACTTAAAGGTACTCACATTTTCCATTACCTCCTCACTGTACAACCTCACTGTACATTCACTGACCACTTCTCTCGAAGACCATGCTACGTTCACCTATAGATTCCGTTTCTTACACACTCTCCCAAACTCATCCACCAAGCCTTGCAGCTCCCCTTCGTCTTAACAACACAGAATGATCTGCAAATAACAGTACAGGGAGTTTCCAAACACTGCCCACTGTCATTAGGGCCACTCCAACATCCACTGTCCTACCTTGTATCTCTTTTATAACCCCATCCATATATAGACTGAACAACCATGGAGACGTGACATATCCCTGTTTCAAACCAACCTTCAAATAGAAAAATTCACTCAGTTCACATACACATGCACCGCAGCCTTGACCCCCCTCAAACAAACTCTTCACTGCATTCAACAACTTCCCATCTACTCCATATATTCTTAATCCTTTCCACAATCCTTGTCTATCCACCCTGTCATATGCTTTCTCCAGTTCCATGAAGGCAGCATTCAGCTTCTTTCCCTTCTCTAGAAATTTTTTCAGTAAAGATCTAAGAATGAATATCTGATCTACACAATCTCTTCCCTTCCTAACACCTCCCAATTCATCTCCAACTAATTCCTCTGTAATTTCCCTTACACTGTCAATAAGTACCCTACCATATACTTTTCCTATTACACTAAGAAGACAAATGCCCCTATGATTACCATACATTTCTTTTTCCTCTTTTCCTTTGTACAAGGGAATAATTATATCTGACTTCCAATCCTCCGGAACTCTACCTTCCTCCCATGCCAATCTGCACATCTTCCACATCCATTCTACTACTCTCCCCATCCTTCAGCATTTCACCACACACTATCAGTTCCTGGGGCTTTACCCATTTTGACTTTCTTCATTGCTTCTACAACTTCCATCCTACTGATTCCTTCCTCTCTTCTCACATCCCTCCTTCTCCCAGCCATTCCCCAGCCACTTATACTCGCATTACTTTCATTCTCTATGCTCAACAATTATTAAAGTGTTCTCTCCATCTGCTCACCTTTTCTCCCTTCTCCACTAGTAATCTACCTTTTTTATTTTTCATTCCTCGACTAACATCACTGCCACCCAGAACATTTTCTTACAGTCCCTCCACTATACACTCAAATTCCTCATTCATCCTCCTTTTACTCTCACTAATCTTTTCACCTCTTCTTCTCTTCAGTCTCTTAACTTCTTCCACACCCCTATTTCTCATCCACTCACTATATGCTTTCTTCTTTTGTGCCACAGCCTGTCTCACTTCTTCATTCCACCATGCTGTTCCCTGCACACCCTTTCGTCCTCTTTTAATCCCACACATCACCTCACATGCTGCACAGATTTCTTCTGTAAATATCTTGCACATAACTTCCACGTCCTCCATCTGGTCCAATCCATATTTACCCAATCTCTCCTCCACTTCTCTCTTATACTCTGCCTTTTTCTCATATTCTTGTAACCTTTCCACTGTCCTTGTCCCTACTCCTTCCCCGTGTCCTTCCCTTCTTCTATTTCTCCATTTTACTTGGACCTTAATTCTGACCACCACCAAGTGGTGGTCAGAAAGTCCACTCTCCCAACCTCTACATGCTCTTGCATCCATTACACACCTTCACACCCTTTCATCCACACACACACAATCAATCATTGCCTTCCTTTCATTCAGTTCATCACCCACCCTTCTCATCACATGCCATGTATACCTGTGGATCATTTTATGCCTGAAGAAGGTATTGGCTATCACGAACCCCCTCATGGTACAAGTGTCCACTAAAGCACTGCCATTCTCATCTATCTCAGCAGGCACATCCCACTCACCAACTACTCCATCCACTTGCACATTCCCTCTGTAACCATTCACATCACGAATCAAAAACATATTCCTTCCAAATTTTTCCATACACACTTCCATATTTGTCCAGAACTCTTCTCTCACTCTGCGCGATTTTGCGTTGGCGCATAAACGCACACAATTGCCCTCATTTGTATTCCAACTTTCATTCTTACCCTCACAAGCCTTGAGCCAACTGATTCATACTCCCCTATATTCTCCTTTCGTCTATTCCAACAATACACACTCCTTTTGCCCTCTCATTCTCACCTACTCCTGCACATCCATACTCCCATTCTCTCACACTCTCACCTCTTCATTTAGTTTCAGTTAACCTCGTCACGTCCCAACCGATTTCGCACCTCCGATACCCCCCAATGCCCTAGCTATTTTGGATTTTTTTTTTTTTTTTTTTGCTAAAACCTCCGCTTTTGTTAAGTAACAAAGGAAAATCACCAAGAAAGGGCTTTCCGGGGTCCGTAAGTGATCGGAACAGGTGACGTGTGAGGCTCTCACGTTTTCTATGGTAGGTAATTTTGGGAGAAACAACAAAGAACACCTCTATATTTATTGAATTTGAACCAATAAACAGTCACAATAATATAATGGTTTTCAATGATATATATGAAAAATAAGCATTGTTCCATCGTGTGAACATAGCGAGTGTGGTCATATTGGTCATATTTCTTGTTTCAGCAAACATAATTTTTTCTACTTGTGTAATATTGTTTCCATTCCATTTTACCATTTTTTACTGAATGTAAATGTTTTCAGCTGTTTACAGTCATTATGAAGACATGCAACAACTATAGCGCGCATCTGCATAATCAGCGCACTTGCTATGGCTCTTATCTCAACATACCATATTATCTTATCACTTTCATAGTATTGTTTTTGTTACATTGAACCTTTCCTAATCCAATGTAAATGTTTTCCATTATTTACATTCATTACGAGGGTATTTAGGGAAATGCTAGCGCATATTCAGATAGCAAGCACACTCGCTACCACTCGTGTTTCAACTTCTACTTTATTTCTTCACTCCCAATATACCTCCCAACTTACATTACACCCGTTTCCAACTTATACTACTATTTACATATTTACGGGCCTTATTTATTCCACTGAGCAGAATATCGCATCTATATACACTTGCTAGGAATATTTTGACAATAAATTTATGCACTTACATAACTTTCCACTTATATTACACCCGTTTCCACTTTTCATACTCATATTTACATATTTACGGGCCTTATTTATTCCACTGAGCATCAGAATAGCGCATCTACATACACTTGCTGGGAAGGTTTCCACTTAGAATATATTTATGCCCTTACAGATTTTTCCACATAATACATCCGTTTCCACTTCCATACTACTATTTACAGATCTACGGCCTTATAATTACACTGAACGTCTGTTTGTCGCATTTCTTTCTGAGTATGAGCACCATATCAGGAGTGCATCAAGGTGTGATACTAAAACAAAGGTGAATGCAGAGACCCACGTCACACTCAACGCAATGGTAGCGGGTGTCCTTTCTCTGAGTGGTGGGTCTCACACGGGAATTGCTACACACATGACACCTCCGGTGGGGCCTAGGTCTGTTTGGCTGGGAAGGTATAGGAGTGGGGAATGGCGAACGAATATTCTCAGGGGAATTTGGGCGGTAGGGGCAGTGTGTGTGCAGTGTTGGGGCCTCTCAACCACATACCTGGCAAAAATCTCACGTGTAAGTTCCCTCACAAACCCTTCAAAGATTTCCTGCACTCCTGTTGTCATGGCGTGTAGGTGGTGGCAATTCAGGGCAGTTATATCTAGTAGGTGAAAGAAGAGCTTCTTGTACCACTTCATCGTGGTCCTGGCACACTCGACAGTGGATATCATGAAGTCTGGTCCACCAGGCGCATGTTGATGTTATAATCAAGGACACACTCAGGTTTCCATATGTGGCTCCTCCTCTCGCTGTGGTAATCCGCGGACTCTGTACGGTGCATCAAGGGACAAGAGGCTGACTTCTCTGTTGTGGTTCCAAACTGTAGCTAGTATATTGTTAGGCTGGAAGAAGACCACCTCATTTCTTTCAAGTTTCCGCCCCACCTTGACCATGTGACGCCGGTTCACCTCGCCGGTACCACAGATTCCCGTGTCATGCCTGTGTAGATAACGAGCGAGAAGAGGGCTAGTGTACCAGTTGTCCAGGTAAAGGACGTGACCACGATGAAGGTAGTCTTCAATCATTGTCTCTACCACTGCTCCAGACAGTCCAATACTCTGATCTATTATGTATGTCTGTGCACCGGTGTACAAGACTTTGTCTTGCACATAACCAGTCCTACAAACATAAAAAGATCTTGAACCCAAAACGGTTCCTTTTGCTGGGTATGTACTGCCGAAAGGAAATATTGCCTCTCCACAACACGAGACTCTTGTCTATGACAAGATCTCTATAGGAATAAAATGAGGAATGGAATGTTTGACGTAGGTGATCAAAAACGAACATAATTCGCATCATCTTATCAGTGTCATTTGCATTGGCAGGATCATCAGCATCGTAAAAGTGGAGCAGGCCTAGAATTTGCTGAAAGCGATTTCGGCTCATGATTTGGCTAAATATTGGTGTCTGCACGATAGGGTCCTTTGTCCAGTATACCGGAATTCTGTTTTTATGTACAATACCCGTCAAAAGTACCAGGTCAAAAAATAAAAACATTCTGCAAGGGAGACAGGGTAATCATAAATGATGGAATGCCTGTTTCTTGTGCCCAGTCTTTCACTCTCATGGCACTGGCTGCTAGGGAAACGGTTTGTTTGTTCCACTATTTGCTCCACAAAGCCCTCACTGAAAAACAGGTGGAAAAAATCCAGCCTGGTGGAACTAGGGTGAATTCCTGGAGCAGTGCAGCCAGCGCGCCGCTGCTTAGTGAAGGGGTGAATGATGGGAGAAAAATCACTCTCATCCTCCCAATTCCGAGTCACAAAACACTTGCCCCCATCATCCCCATCGTCACCTTCGTCGCGGTAGGAAGGAGATGCTGGTGGGGGAGGTTGGGGAGGAGTGGGGAGGGCTTCCCCACTGGCACTCCTCTTCCCTCGGCCTTTCCCTTACCCTTACGGCCTTGTGGAACATTAGGGGGCTGTTGGGATGAAGTCTGGGAATACTGGAGAGCATAAGACGTGCTTTGGAGTGGCTCCTCCACACCTCCCCCCTCCATCACAATACCACGTGATTCATCACGCACCCTCACTGGCCCACATCTCTGGGAATATTGGGGAGCATAAGACTTGCTGGGGAGTGGCTCCTCCTCACCTTCCCCCTCCATCACCACACTACGGGATTCATCACTGCTCCACGTGATACTCCCCGCCACGTCACACCACCACGGGAGAGCGATGACTCCCGCGACTCTCACTTTCTATACTTGCCTCTGCACTTTCCATTTCACTCCCCACTCCGTCCACCCCACTTCCACCATCCCCAAACAAAACACTAGGCCCATACCTGCTTGTACGAAATGCTGTGCACTCGGGGCAGCGATGGGTGATTATCTCGCGGCCGTACCACGTGGCAGCACGTCCCACGGCTCCGTCCTCATCCTCGTCCTCGTCCTCGAATTTGGGCTCAACATCACGTAGGGGCTGACGAGAGGTGGTTGCACGATGTTTTTGTGCAGGCTGGCCCTCTCTAGCAGCACGATAATTCACGTAGCGCCACTTCCTAGGGGACGGGACCTCCTCATCACTGCTGCTGGTTTCCTCCTCCTCTGGTTGGACATAATCTTTGTCCACCACCTTGTCATCGAGTGGCGAATGACTGCCGCCTGTGAAGGCGTCCAGGGCAGCTTGGATTTCCTCCTCTGAGAGACCTCTATGTGCCATGTCTGACCAGGGCCACTGCTAACAGGTGACTGAGCTGAGGGTGAGCATGGGTCATGCGGGGTCGCTGAGTGTCCCCACCTGGTGGCAGGTAGGGGAAGGTTGACCCTAAGTACCAAAAATCAAGCGCGAGATTTGAAAATTGTGCAAATTCTGCACCTTGGAAATTGCACGACATACCAGTACGTCGACGTTACGAGTAATTACATAATGTTGCAATGTACTCATACGTCGACGGGACGCCTCGGGTTAATCCACACACATCGACTTTCGCACTCTCAAGCACCCTGAACAATCTAACTCTCACCTCATCATTTGCACCCCTTATATTCCGCGTCGCCATCCATATCATGTCCTCTATTTGGTCCTTAGTCATCTTTTGGTCTGTCCTGGTCTGAGACTTCTTGTTCATATTTTTAGTTAGTTCTTTTCTGGGGAAGGGCACTAACCCACCGCCAACCCACTTGCTGTCACGTAGGGAACACGTGTTGTTTGGTTATAAGGTTACCACCCAGTATTGTAAATGGTTTCCTGGTTTACAGGAAATCATTTAGCTTGCCACTCAGTGTAGAGCTACCCTAAAAAATAGAGTACCACTACACTAAGTGGGTGGATGATGGGCACCCCCACCTACCACATATGACAAGATTTATAATTAATCCACTTAAGAAACTTTGGAATGGTATCGTGTTTTTTGTAATGATAATGGTATCGTCGGGTGTGACATACCCAATAGGAAAAAAATTCATAACTATTTTTCTAATGACAATGTAATGGAAATAACCATAATTCATGATCTTTGGAATGTGCTTAACCTATTGAAACAGGAAAATAAAAGAAAGTAAAAAGGGACCCTCTATCTGAAATATATGAAAAATATTCTGAAAATTTTTTGAAAAATAAAGCTTCACCAACAACTACAGACAAAAAACTAATAAACACAAGATGAGGAGTTTGACTGGGACAGGGAAGGTTTGGAGCCAGCAGATCCAGTTGTTAGAATGACTATATTTGTAGTCGCCACAGTCAGTGCAAAATTTAAGTCGTGTGTGTGTGTGTGTGTGTGTGTGTGTGTGTGTGTGTGTGTGTGTGTGTGTGCAGTTTATAAGCCCAGCTACCCAACTATGTGAAGTGGAACGGTCACTCTAATAAAAATTACGAATATTGGTCTGGTGTTCTCTATTTGAACTTGGCACATAAGGAGAAATACAATTATATATGTAAAAAAAAAAAAAATTAGCTTTCCATACATCTGACCTAAGTGTGTGTGATAAATGTTGCCTGGACACGATATACGAAGGAGCGGTGACGGTATAACTGACTGCTGATCAGGCCTAAGGTGGGGGGAGGGGAGGGGTGAGAGGCGGGGAAGACTTAAGACAAAGAACGAGAGAGAAGGGGGAGAGGGGGAGAGAAGCAAAGAGAAAGTTATATAATTATAAAAAGAGTGAGTGGGAAAAGTAAAGAGAGAGAGAGAGAGGGAGAGAGCTGGGGGAAGTGAAAAGGTAAGTACTGGAACCCAGAATTGTGCAGCGGACGACACTGGATTACAATGATGGTGAATATTTTCAATCTGAGAATGCAGTTCAATACGGTAATAATTTATTCTAAAAATATAGTCCAAATCTTGGCCGTTGAAAGCGTGTGCGACGACAGTTTAGTCATGTTTACAGGACATGAGAAAATTTGGGTCTAATCAGTAACTGGCAGCTGGAGGTGGAGGGTGGGGGAGTTGGGGGCAGAAGGCGGGGTAGACTTGTTCGCGATTCCCCCCTTCCCTCTGTCCAGGGTAGAGGGGGGAAGGAAGGGGTAACCCCTGAGCAGAAATTAGTACGCGTGACTGTACAGTCGTCAGCACAAATTCGCTGCAAACCTGCTCGTGTGATGTTGGTCGTTTTGTCTGGCAACGGTGTATGGGAACTAGTTGCCACGTCAGCTTTTTTACGCTCTAAAGACGTTTGTAAAAATTAGTACTGTAAATCGCCCAGAATGAAATATTCTTTATTTCTGATTAGCAAAATAATGTGCTAAAGACGAAAGAAGAATGTTGTGGAATGATGAAACTTCCGCTCTCTCCCCGTACCCCTCCTGGTGATCCGCCTCAGCCTACCTCTTACCACACCTCCCTCCCTGCTGTCCTTCATTTCCACTTCCCTCTTTCCCCACCCTGTCTACCTTATATTATCCACGGCGCTAATAGACGCAATAAACCGCACTTTTCTTTATTTCTTGTCTACTCCTGTAACCTTTTTGTTTCTCTACTTTCGTGAAATTCTTGCCAGGCCTGTCTTTTTCTCCCACCTTTTACTTCAAACATGATGCAGCAATTCGAATCATTATGATTCTGATACTGCTTCATGAATCAGTGAACAGTATGATGCGAATGGGAACATTTTCTGTGGAAAGAGAGAGACAGTAGGAGGAATGGGCACGAAGGTTTGTTTAATTCCGCCTACCGAAATAATAGCCACCGACTGCCAGGCTCACTCAAAAAAAAAAAAAAAAAAAAAAAAAAAAAAAAAAAAAAAAAAAGAACAAGGAAACAAGGAATACATCATAAGCACGAGACCTCAAACGTTTCTGTATCTAGTGGCTGTTGGTGGTGACAAAGTTTCGGTACCCCCCCCGATGGAAGGAAGTGGAAGTCAGGGTTAGAGAGAGGGCAGGTGAACGGACAACCGTGAGTGGTACTTTGGAACTGAGCTACGAGGCGAATAGTGAGAAGCCTATTGACACTGGATTCGAAACATTTCCATGCTATTCACTTGCAAAACATTATGTGTTCGTAACATACTGTAACATATAACATAGACTACTGCGTTATCATGGTGTCCTGTGATACTGACCCATCTTTTTCGGATCATCACAAAAATAAAGCACCGAGCCAGTTGTATATAAGTTGCAACTTGCCATTATAACTGCAGTCATAATTTATGTGAATGTTATCCCT
>NC_137043.1:22434211-22477195 GCF_032717465.1 Coenobita brevimanus | reverse complement strand
ATAAGTGATTTTCCCAGACCTAAAAGCAGGAAAGAGCTACAAAGATTTTTGGGAATGGTAGGTTATTACCGGAGATTTGTTCTTAACTTTTCAATTCTTACAGACCTACTGAAAAAGGGAGTTAAATTTGTCTGGACCGATAACTGTGAATCCTCTTTCAACAAACTTAAAGCTATCCTATTAAGTCAGCCAGTGCTCGCTACTCCAAATTTTGCTAAGCCTTTTAAGATGGCTGTTGACGCAAGTGATACAGGAGCTGAGGCTGTTTTGCTGCAAGAGGATGATCAGGGTATTGAACACCCTGTATCTTATTACAGTAAGAGGTTCACTCCACCTCAAAAGAACTACTCAATCATTGAGAAAGAGCTTTTGGCCTTGATTTTGGGTTTACAGCATTTTTCATTTTATTTGTGTTCTGGTTTTGACCCCATAGTCATTTATACCGATCATAACCCACTGAAATTCCTTAGTAAGTTTAAAGATAAAAATCAGAGATTGACAAGATGGAGTCTACTTCTTCAGGAGTATTCATAAGACATACAACATGTCAAGGGGAAAGAAAATGTTATTGCAGATTGCTTATCTAGACTTTAGACAGATTGTTTTAGAATAATAAGAAATTTCCTTTGTAAATTTCTTCTTCTTTGTGGGGAGGTGTTACATAGCCTATGATTTCATCATCCTTTGTGTAATTTTAACGCACAGTATGCTGCATGTTTGATCACGAGCCTGTTCTGCCTCAGTCCCCCTTTCTACCGTTATAGTAGAGTAAGTCGTTCTTTCTGTTGTTCAGAGCGGGATTGTCAACTCTTTGTCCCCATGGCTTCATTTTCGCGTCCTTCTTACAAGTTGTATCAAGCTATGCTGGCCCCTATATATTGAGCTCAGTCTCTGCATTATTGCCACTTAGATCTACTCCTCATTTTGTTCACATCTCTGTCCTCCCCTGTAGTTATTATTATTGTGAATGCTCAGGAGGTCTCCAAGCATCTAGCAGCTGTGTAATTTGAGTATAACTGTTGTTACATTTTTTCTTGTACTGTGTAGCGTAAGGTGTTAATTCTTAGGCCTAGTAAGGTTTTTGTAATTTATATAAAGTTTCTTATTGTTAGCCATTGTTTATAATGGTTTGTATCTGTAATAATTTATCTTGCATTAACTGAGCATTACCCTGTGTATTTTTATTTTATTAGGGCTAACTTACATAAATTTACTCATGCTAATTTCGTGTTAATAGAGGCTATTGCAGTTAACCATATATTTAACCTGTTTTTTTGCCATTACATTATCCTTATGAGTCCTGAATGTTTTTTTTTTAGTTTGAGCATTAAACTTTAACTTGTAATTATACCTCTTTGTTTTGAACCTGGAACTTTACGGGACAGTAGTGATTTTTAGTATTCTCACTTAAAGTGTACATTATCTTTCTCTGTTCCTTAACAATATATATATATATATATATATATATATATATATATATATATATATCTATATATATATATATATATATATATATATATATATATATATATGTGTGTGTGTGTGTGTGTGTGTGTGTGTGTGTGTGTGTGTGTGTGACTTTCTTTTTTCGAGACGGAACTTTCTCATATTTAGGGATGTTTTCAGACTTTTGGATATAATTGGGTGTGTTTTTTAGCGAATTTGGAATACATATGTGGAAGTTTATGCAGTTTTTAGCATCACTCACATGTCCCTCTGTGTATCGTAAAAATTTAAACAATCCAGACAACATTAATATAATAAATCTGTTAGTGTTTCGTGAACTTGAATTTCTTGTAGCGGACATACGCTATATGTCTACGGATATGAGAAATAAAGTAAGTAATGGTAATTATTTTCATATTTCAACCAAAAATAAGTTTATACAACCATCATTTCAGTAAATCAGTTTTGAACTACGTCCAATGTAGATGCTGTCAGCCGTATCTAGTTCACAACTGGGATCACTTTCTATTCGTGAAGTCAAGGCTAATATAAAGCAAATAGACTTCGGAATTTCAAAATCCAGTTAATCTCTACACGACAGACACAATATTCCGTTTCAACGCTCCTTCAACCTGATTTTGTTTTAGATCTACTGTAAATGAAATTTCATATATTAGGAATCAAGTAATGTTTATAAAACTATACCTGAGTACGGCTGTGTATAGAGTTTCCTATTAATGTATATATGATAATCAATAGAAAAACAATTTTCTTGAAAACGGTCTGGGTGATTTTACCTTGGTAAATAGGGATAATGATACCAAACGAAATTCAAAAAAATCCATACTATATATTTGAACACAAGGCTGAAGATGTCACTTTATAGGCCTATTAGGTAGATAAAATCAATTTCATCTCTAATTCTCCAAGTGTTTCCACGCCCTTAATGAAACGAAACTCTTTTTTGCTTCAAAACCTCAAATGATGTTTACTTAATTTTCTATACAAATTCGAGTGTTTCCCAGCTTATTTTGAGTACATTTGTGAAGTTGCAAAATATAGCGTTTTCGTCCTCAATTATGCTGTTTTTCGCATCAGTCACATGAACCTCTTCATGATGTAAAAATCCAAACAATCTGCACACGACATTAATACAATTTATTTATCGTTATTTCGACTAGCATTTTTTGTTTCTGCAATACACTGTATATCCACGGAGGTGAGGAATAATGTATTAAATGGTAATTAATTATATATCTCGGTATTGTCATAGGATGTACTTTTTCGTATTAACTCGCAGATGAGAGACAAAATCCTAGGAATGTTACTTCTCACCAAGTATCAGTTTTGAACGATTTTACATAAGGAAATGTGGCTTACCGTGTAACAAGAATAGGTTTGATGTATCCCTTAACTAGATCACCTTTTACGCTATCTTTTATCCGTGGTATTTCCCCCCCCAAAAAAAAAAAAAAAAAAAGCAGACATTGGAAACTATGACTTAATCTTAACATTTCGGACACAATAGATAAGGTCGTTTCCTGAAACCTGATTTTTTTCTTTTAGCGCCATTATGAACAATGAAACTGCTTATATGAGGAACCAAGTAATATTTATATATTGTATATCTAAGTACGGCTATGTATTTAGTTTTTCTTAACAATATGTAAATGATAATCAATAAATAATCGAATTTCTTAAAAAAAAATTTATTGGCTTTCGGAGTGATTTTGCTTTCGTAAATATGGATAACAATATGACACGCACCGTCATACTGCGAGAATAATCTATATTATATATTTAATCACTATTCTCATGTCCCCTGTCAAACTAAACTCTTTGGGTTTAAAACCCTCAAATTGGAGCCTTCTTTACTTGTGAATCAGTTTCATCCCACGTATTACCTAAAGATGTTTTTTTTTTTTTTTGCGAGCGTTGTCAAGGCTAATATAAAGCCAATAGACGCATTGAAAATTAAAAATCGGTTTATCTCAACACGGCAAATGCAATTGCTCATATCGACGCTCCTGCAACCAGAAAACTAGAACTGCATGGAAGCAAGAAATGTTTATAAATTGTATATCTCTGTTTTCCTTAATAATGTATATATTACAATCCCTAAGTAAACTATTTTCTTGTAAATCATTTACTGCCTTTCGGAGTGACTTTTTCTTGGTAAATATGGATAGGGATATCGCACGAACTGCGAAATAATCCATATTTAATATTGATCACTTGGCTCAAGATGCCCCTTTAGAGCCCTAGTTATGCAGGTAAAGATAACACCGGTTTTATCTCTAAATTTCCAAGTTGTTTCCACGTCCCTAATGAAACGAAACTCTTTGAGCTTGAAACCCTCAAATGGCAGCCTTCTTTGCTTGTCAATCGATTTCATCCTATGTAAGTAGAGATAATGATATGATGCAAACCGTCGTAATGCGAAAATATTGTTTATTTCAAATCTGATCACTATTCTCCCGAGGATATTTAAAAGCCCTAGTTATGCAGAAAAAACTAACCTGTTTTATCTCAATTTCAAAGGTGTTTAAAAGTCCTTAATGAAAAAAAAAAAAACTTTATGATTGAAACCTTCTAATGGTAGCCTTTTTCACCTGTGAATTGATTTCATCCTACGTATTCCCTCATTTAGCCTTAGGATTTTTTTTCTTTTTTTTGGAACCCAAATTTTCTCACATTCAGAAATGTTTTATGAATATTACATACAATTCGGAATATTTCCCAGCTAATTTGGAGTATATATGTAGAAATTGCAAAATTTAGCCTTCTCTCCCTCAATTATGCGGATTTCCCCCTCAATCATATGACCCTTTCCTTTACGTAAAAATCCAAACAGGCCGCACAGAACATTAATACAGTCTATTCAGTGTTAATTAAGTAACACCATATTGCGATAGTGTTTGTACTTTCTCGGATAAACTCATAAATGGTCTTCAAACGCTTATCAATATTCCAACACACCAGGTATCAGTTTTAAAAGATTCTACATAAGGAAATGTGGCTTTCGGTGTAATACTAACCATAATTTGCAGATTTTTTTTTTTCTATATATAGTCAGGATGCTTCATGTAATTATAAATATATTTTGGAGAAAAAAAAAAAACAATTGTTTCTCGCTTCTTACTGTGACCCACACATCAAATCAGTCATTACCTTCTTAAACACCACAGATTCCAGCTCTTGTTACTCTCAATATTTATGTATATATATATATATATATATATATATATATATATATATATATATATATAATGTGTGTGTGTGTGTGTGTGTATTACGAAACTATTTGTACTTTCTGGTATAAAGTTATACATGAGAGTCCAAAGCTCCTGAATATTCTTCCTGAAGAGGGATCAGTTTTGAGAAATTTTACCTAAGGAAATATGGTTCTCGGTGGAGAACAGACTTTCACAATGTTCAATTATTCTTTTTTTTTTTTTTTTTTTTTTTTACATCGTAATAAGGTCCTTCTGTAAATATGAAAGATTACTTATTCGAAGTTTCTTGACTGTTTCGGTGACTCCTACATCACATATTTTTCTAAATAAGATGTCAAAACCCTCAGATTCGTCCTCAGTTTTCAAAATAATTATTATTCTTTCGCACTCAGTTTTGAGTACATTTGTTGAAATTGCATAATCAGCAATTTCGACCCATAAAAAGTTTATACAGTCATCATTCCGGTGAAATAGTTTTGAAGTACGCCGAAGGAGGATGCTATCAGTCGTAATCAGTTCAAAACTGGAACCATCTTTTATCCGTTAAGTCACTGCTAAAATACAGATAATAGATTCATCGGAAATGAAAAATCCAGTTAATATCAACACGGCAGACCCAACACTTCATGTCGGCTGTCCTGCAACGTTACTTTTTTAGACCTATGATGAATAATAAAATTACATATATAAGGAACCAAGTAATGTTTTCAAATTGAATATCTGGGTACGGCCATGAATAATTTTTTTCTAATAACGTTTATATGATAATCAATAAAATACCAATTTTCTTGTAAACCATTTTATATTTGTAAATATGGATAATGATATCTCACGAAATGCGAAATAATCCATATTTAATATTTGACCAATGGGCTCAAGATGCCACTCTAAAGCCCTAGTTATGCAAATGAAAATTACCCGTTTTTTCTCCTAATTTCCAAGTCGTTTCCTCGTCGCTAATGAAACGAAACCCTTTGTGCTTTAAATCCTCGAATGACAGCCTTATTTACTTGTGAATCGTGTAACATGAACCTTACCAATGTGTAATTTTTTTTTTGTTTTTTGTTTAGCTTGAAATTTTAAATATCTTCTTTTGCTGAAGTTCACGCTTTTTTCTGTCACACATCAAATGAGACGTTTTCCTTAAACACCACAGATTCCAGTCCTTTCTTTTTATTTTATTCGTTTTTTTGTTTCCTAAATGTGATTTTTTTTTTCACCCTCAGAATTATCTGGGTTTTCGAGTGTATTACGTGTTTTTTAAACTATTTTGAGCACAATTGCTGACGTTCTGTATATTTCCCAGATCACCAAAGAAATACGTTTTTTCTGCCATCACTGCAGTGAAAAAGTTTTGAACTGACCCCAAAGATAATGCTATCAACCGTAACTAGTTCACCTTCGGCACTATCTTTTATTGGTGAAGTGAAGGCTAGAGAAGAAGCCAGTAGGCTTATAGGAAAATGTAAATCCAGTTAATCTCAACGCTGTAGACACACCAGGTCAGGTATAAGCTCCTACAATGTGATTTTTTTAGAGCCATCATGAACAATGAAAGTGTGTTTATTAGGAAAAAAGTAAGACATAAATTGTATAACTCATTACGGCTATGTATTTAGCTTTTCCTAAATGAATGTATGATAATCAATAAGTAAATGATTTTCTTAATTTTTTTTTTTCTTAGTGATTTTACTTTCGTAAGTTTGGATGATGATATGGCACGAACCGTCATAGTGCGAAAATATTCTGTATTTTATATTAGAAGATTGTTCTCAAACTACCACTTTAAAGCCCTCTGCTTTATCTCTAAATTTCGCTGATGAATCTTTATTGGCTGAAAACCTCTAAATAACGGCCTTCTTTACCTGTGAATCGATTTCATCTCACGTATTACCTCATTTAGCCTTATTAAAGATTTCTTTTTCTTCCGAGACTGAATGTTCTCACCCTCAAATATATTCTGAATTTTAGATTCAATTGGGACTGATTCCTAGGTAGTTTAGAGTATGTTTTTGGAAGTTGGATATTTAGAGTTCTCTCCGTGAATAAAGCTTTTATAGCATCATTAAAATGACCCTAATCATAACGTAAAAATAAAACAATGTTCCGACGACAAATACAGTTCCGTGTTCCATCAATCTGCATTTATTGTAGTTCTCACGCACTTTGTTTCTTAGTAGATTAAGAATGTTATAAATGGTAATTAATTATTTTTCTTCTGTATTACAAAAGTATAAATGAATGGATGAGTCAAAATCTCATCAATATTCCATTGCATGAGCTATAAGTTCTGAAAAATTTAACTAAGGACGTGTTGCCTTTGGAGGGGCACGAACCTTCATAATGTGCATTCTTTTTTTCCTTTACATTGCAATGAGTCTCAATGGTATTTTAAAATTGCTTCTAGTGCATTTGAAGAAATAATACTCATTTCATGTTACTTGACTGTTTCGGTGACCTTGACATCAGTTCAAACTTGTTCATGCCAGTTCTCTTTACGTGGGAATCGATTTCTTGTTAATTGTTTTCTATGAACTTTTCTCCCTCAGCATCGTCTTCTGAACTCTCGAAATAATTCTGTTTCGCAGTCAGTTTCGCTCGTACATTTGTGGAAGTTGCATATATAGCTATATTGATCAAAAATAAGTTTATACATCCGTCATTCCAATATAGTTTTGAACTATGCCCAAGGCGGATGCTATTAGCCGTACCTAGTTCACAAGTGACACCACCTTATATCCGTGAAGTCAAGGCAAAAATAAAGCCAATAGACTCACCGAAAATTGAAAATCAAGTTTATCTCGACACGGCGGATACAACAATTCATGTCAAAGCTTCTGGAACCTGATTTTCATTAGACCCATCATGAGGAAAAAAAAGAAAATTAGAATATGCAAGTACTGTTCAAAAATTGTATATCTCAGTACGGCTATGTGGTCTGTTTTATCTGATAATGTATATATGATACTTAAAAAATAAACGATTTTCTTGTAAACGATTTATAGCCTTTCAGAGTGATTTTACCTTATTGAACATTGATAATACCACACGAACTGCAAAATAATCCATATTTTATATATGATCACTCTTTTGGCTTGAAACCCTCAAATGGCAGCCTTCTTTACTTTTGAATCTGTTTCATCCTACACAAAACCTCATTTAGCCTTGAGACTTTTTTTGTTTTTCCGGGACGGATTTTTCTCATATTCAAAAATGTTTTCTGAATTTTAGATTCTATTGGGATTATTTCCCAGGAAATTTAGACTACATTTGTGGAGGTTGTAGAATTTACCGTTTTCGCCCTCAATTATGCTGTTTTTAGCGTCACTCCCATGACCCTCGACTTAAAAATTCAATCACTCGATGACAATAATAGTGTTCACTGAACTTGCATTTTTTGTAGCCGTCAGTCAGTATATGTTTACAGAGATGAGGAATAAAGTTATAAATCGTGATAAATCATATATCTCGGTACTGCGATAGCTATTGTCCTTTCTCGTATAATCGTGAAAAGCCCATCAATATTTCATTTGGATTAACGAGAACCTTCATAACTTGCAAATATTCTTTTTCTTCTTTTTACACCCAGTCAGGATGCCGATGTAATTTTGAAAGTTTTTATATCAGGTAGAAAAGAATACTCATTGGGATGTTTTGTTGACCCACACATTAATTGAAACATTGTTTTCCCTTGATCAGCAACCATCGGCCATATCTGGCCAAAGTTTATAAGTTTGACGCTATGGCGCCATGTTAAGAATTCGGCTCTCCATTCTCCTTTATACGTATATATGATAATAAATAAAGGATTTTTTAAAAAAAAATTTATTTCTTTTCGGAGTTATTTTTCTTTAGTAAATATGGATAATGATATGACACGAACCGACATATGAAAATTCTATATTTTTTATTTGGTCACTATTCTTAATGCATATAGAGAAAACTAACATCCGTGTTATATCTAAATTTCATACTTATTTTCACGTCTCTAATAAAACCAACCTCTTTTGGTCTTCAAATCCTTAAACGGCTGCCTCTATCTATGAATCGATTTCATCCTACGTATTACCTTTTATAACATATGGAGAATTTTTTTTTCGACACGGAATTTTCAGCCCTCAGAAATGTTTTCTGAATTTTTTATACAACTGATTCTGTTTCCCAGCTAGCATGAACATCGGTGGAAGTTGAGTATTTAGTGATTTCTTCGTGAATTATGCTGTTTTGGCATGACACGTGACTGATCATAACGCAAAAATAAAACAGACCAGACGACACTAATACAGTGCATTCAGTTTTCCTTCAACCTAAATTTTTTGTTCCTGTCATTTGTAGACTAGTAATTTATGCATGGTAATTAACAATATAAATATGTATTATAAAGGTGTTTGTACTTTCTCGTATAGATTTATAAATGAGGGCCAAAAGCTCATCAATTCTCACGTTATCAGTTTGAACAATTTTACCTAAGGAAATGTGGTTTCCTGTGGAGCACCAACATCATAATGGTCGATTGAATTTATGAAGAGCTTCGACTGCGGACAAAAAAGAATACTATTCCAAATTTCATGACTATCTCGATGACCCCACCTCAGTTGAAACTTGTCTGTCATGCCAGTTCTCTTTACATGTTTTTATTTTTTTTTCCCTAGAAAAATCTTTCGGAAATAATTCTGTGACAGCCAATTTTATGTACATTTGAGGAAGTTTCATATTTAGAGCTTCCGACCAAAAATAACTTTATACAGCCATCATTATAGTAAACTAGTTTTGAAGTACGCCCATGGCGGATGGTATTAGCCGCAAATAGCTTACATTGACACCACCTTTAACGCGAGAAGTCAAGACGATTGTAAACTAAAAAGTATCATCGGAAATAAAAAATTAAGTTTATCTCAACACGGCAGACACAACAGTCCATGTCGACCCTCCTGCAATCTTTTTTATATAGACTCATGAACAACTGCATATATGAGGAATCAGGAAATGTATATAAATTGTGTATCGCCGTACAGTTGTGGATTCAGGTTTTCCTAATAATGTATATAACGATATATTTGTAAACGATTTATTGCCTTTCGGATTGATTTGACCTAGGTAAATATGGATAATGATATCACAAGAACTGCGAATTACTCCATATTTTATATTTGATCACAAGGCACAATGTGCCACATTAAAGCCGCAGTTATGCAGATAAAAATAACCCGTTTTATCTCTAAATTTCCAAATCGTTTCCACGTCCCAGATGAAACGAAACTCTTAATGGCTGACTTCTTTATTCTTGAATCGATTTAATCCTTGGTATTACGGAATTTTCTCATATTTAGTGGTTTTATGAAATTTGAAGAGAATTTGGAGTGTTTTGTAGCTAATTTGGAGTACAGTTCGCCGCACAAATGGCGTTCCTCACCCTTCAGGTCAAATCGTATATTCGGCAACACCGCACCCAGATCCCCAACCCCCTCCTCACCCCACCTGGTAGTACTACCAACCTCCCCCACCTTCCACTGACTCATAGTTCCATCTCACGTGTATGAGATATAGGTTTCGTGAACCATCTACATCAGTTGCTAAACTTTTATTTCCGTGTCTCATAAGTAAATTTTAAATTAAAAAAGGATGGAACCACGTTCCGACGAGTTAAAAATACATTATGTATTCACTGTTCATAATACAAATCATGAATATGCTATGGATGAAGCATATTGCCGACAGTGCAGAGAGAGAGAGAGAGAGAGAGAGTATTGGGATAGGCAGTGTAGAACACCAGTGTTTGTTGACCAATGCGGTGCAGTGTCATAACTGAAATGCATCTTAGATTTCTACGACGTTTCTTATACAGGAGAAATCTATTATAATATCTTTCGAGAACTAAGCAATGCAGCTTGTGAAAATTCAATATCTGTATCCCACGCGGGCATCAAGCCTTGGACCCATGGAAATACAGGATTGGCGGAGTGGTTTGCGTGTTTACCTGCAATGCCATCAGTCCTTGTCCCGGTACTCTGGTGGGGTGTGGGTGGTTAATTCAACGGTATTAATTAAAAGGGCAAAGAAACCACTGGTTTTGTTTATTCCCTATTTGGTATTTTACTTTTATTTGCTTGCATATTACTTTTTTATTTATATACCCTGCCGTCAAGAGAGGCAAACTATTATGACAAATATTTGTACAGAAACGTAAATAGATGTTATGCTGTCTTACTATGACGGTGCTAAAGCTCAAAATATATTAATAGCTCCTAATGTAACAAAAGATATTATTTCCCAACACGCCTACACATTCCAGTGCATCGTCAGTAACCTCAATATTTTGTCCAGCCCTCATCTGCATCTATGACACCCTGTAACCTTTCCCGCATATTCGCTACATGATTATATATTACATTTTGGTCCCCTCGCAAATTCTCCCATTCGTGCAGTGTGTGGTCCAGTAGTTGCTGGGCGGTGCGTTCCTGGCCGTCCGTCCACGTATTTACTATGGTCCCCTACACGTTCTCCACGGGATTCAGGTCACACCCTTTACTAGGCCAGTCCAATAACTGCAAGTGACGCTGTTCTTGGAACCATCGCCTCACAATACGTGCTGTATGAATTGGCGAGTTGTCCTGCAATTGTAAATACTTAACACGTTAGCAATTTCATATTGGGTATGCATCGCATAATATAACAATACTCGTTTTTTTATGGTTAATGTTAAAAA
Organism: Coenobita brevimanus; assembly: GCF_032717465.1. NCBI lineage: Eukaryota > Metazoa > Arthropoda > Malacostraca > Decapoda > Coenobitidae > Coenobita > Coenobita brevimanus. The sequence continues at coordinate 22,465,807 of NC_137043.1, read as the reverse complement.
TCACTATGCAACTCCTACAATGAAATTATAATGCCAGTCACCACAAGATTACTACCAACAAACTGATATTATACGGGCAGGAGCAGGACATCTATTGGTCATGGGCAAGACAGTAAGGAGGAGCACTTGCACGTGGTTTAATATGCGGGTGTCTATCATGCTTTGTAGGTCTCTGTGATCCATCTGTCTATCTATCGGTCTATAAGGAAATCTGTATACTAACAAGTAACCAACCAGGATATTACAAATCATCATTACATTCTACTGGAGTTTGACACGTACCACAGCTACAACATACAGACTAACCTGCACAAAAACGATCTCCTCAGGGTAGGGCAAGGCATACTGGCGAACACTAGGCAGCATCACTTCATCGAGAATTTCGATGTATTCTGCGTTGAACCGGCCTTGGATCTCTGCTAGCTCGCCAACGCCATACAAATGTATCCAGCCCCAGACATTTGCGGTCACATGTCCACTTCTTGCTATTTCATAGATATTTCTTCTTTCATATCTTGTTCCATCAGCTCTCCAACAATGAGGTTTCCCATGGGTTGTTGAACAAAAAGTTTTTTCATCGCTGAAGATGACTTCCCCAGTATGTTAGATCATTATGGACATGTTGGCAAGCAAACTGCAACCTGGCTGCACGATGTCGTTCCTGAAGTTTTGGTTTTGTAGCAGGAGGATGGTGGTGAATTCCGGATTCATGTAAACGCCTTCGGATAGTGTCATCTGAGAGATTCAAATTCAGTGCTTCACGAAGAGCACATGCATTGGTGTGTGGGTTGTTCCGAACTTCATTTAAAATCCTCTGCTCGTCATCTGGGGTGGTTTTTCTTGGGTAGATCTAAGAGATTGCCAGACTCCTGCCATTTCCTGACCCACCGTCGAACTGTGGGTTTGGATATACCCATCATTGCTGCTATTTCTGCAACTCGAAAGCCAGCATCCCACATGCCAATAATCTGCCCGCGCTGAGCTACAGTCCTCTGGGCTCGGTCCATTACTGGAACAGCTGATATGATCACCTCTATGTCGAATTGAGGTGTGACCAGACATCATGCCGGGAACCTATACAACACCTCGGCTACACGAATGAAGGTGTTAAGGCTTCAATGCTTCGAGTGACAGCCTATCGTATCACCTTCATCACAAGTATCGCCGGTCCTATTATTGTAGACTAGGCTGAAAGTGTATGAATGTGCTTCGAGGGCCTAATAATGTTATTGTTTTCTTTGTATTTCTCGCTTCAAATAGAAACGTCAATCTGGTAAACTTAAGGTGAATTAGTGAATTGCTATTCTCTCTCCTCTGCACTGTCGGCAATATGCTTCATCCATAGCATATTCATGATTTGTATTATGAACAGTGAATACATAATGTATTTTTAACTCGTCGGAACGTGGTTCCATCCTTTTTTAATTTAAAATTTACTTATGAGACACGGAAATAAAAGTTTAGCAACTGATGTAGATGGTTCACGAAACCTATATCTCATACACGTGAGATAAAACTATGAGTCAGTGGAAGGCGGAGGAGGTTGGTAGTACTACCAGGTGGGTTGAGGAGGGGGTTGGGGGTTTGGGTGCGGTGTTGTCGAATATACGATTTGACCTGGAGGGTGAGGAACGCAATTTGTGCGGCGAACTGTACATTTGTGGAATTTTCAAAACAGTTTTGTCCCTCAGTTAACCGGTTTTTAGCATCACTTACATGACCTCTTCTATATTGTAAAAATCCAAACCTCTAGACGACATTAAGTTAGTGTTCCATGAACCTGCATTTCTTGTACGGAGATGAGGAACAAAGTAATAAAAGGTAATTATAAACATATCTCAATATTGCAAGAGTGTTCTTTCTCGTAGAACCTTCATAATGTCGAAATATTCTTTTTCTTTATTTTTTTTTTTTTACATCGTCAGGATGGACATAATTTTAAATTTGTTTTAGTGCAGATAAAAGAGAATATTCATTCGAATTTTCCCGCTCAATAACTTCATTTATTTTTGGCACAAACTCTACCAGATTAATGTAAATGTTTGGTCGGCGTCTTACGGAGTCCCACACCTCATATTTTTTACGTTCAGTGGCAAGGCGGTTCCTTACTCCTCCCACATCCCAGTCTAGACTCATTATTGACTAAAGATTTTAAATGGGGTTAATGTCACACCCCTTATTGGGCAAGCCAATAACTTCTATCACTGGGTATTCGGCAAACCTCTCTTTTATTTCTCTGCTGTTATGGACGGGGCTGTTATCCTGCACAAAGATGATTGGTTCAGGCTCAGGCATTGCCATAGCTCGCACATAAGGCAGCATAACTTTTTCCAACACCTAAATATACAGTAGTCGTTGGTGGTGAATCGCCAGTCAATCCTTGGTAGTTCTCCAAGCTACCCCTAGAAGTTCAAAGATGTCCTGCCACTGGTAGCTCTTTCCTGAATGTTTCTCTTTGTACCGAGTGTTTCGCGTCCTCCAATATTGTCTGCCTGCAGCCTCAATAGAAGTGGAGCATTTTTCATCGCTAAAAACAACGTTTCTCCAAAAGGTAGTATCGGTGCCAAAATACGGCAGAGCAAATCCAAGACGACATTCTTTATGAGCTTGGGATAATTATTCTTTCTTCGCTAGGGTATAGCAATGGATACATCTCTCTTGCAAACGTCGTCTTGTTGTCCTTGGATGACAATGAAGATGTAGCCCCTGGGTCACCCGAACAGCAGACTACTTCGGTGCATTTGCTACGTGCATCCTCCTCAGGAATCGTAACCCTTCTTCTGCAACTCTTCCGTCTGTTTAGGAGTGACTATCTTGCCACTAGTTTATCCAACGTTGCACAGTTCTGACGGACACGCCAGTTTGAGTGGCGATGTGGCTTGTAGGCATACCACCCTCCCACAAGCCAACAATACGACCACGTTGCTTGGTGTCATTCACAGTGTTCTCTCCTCTGGGCTATACCTTCGGAAGACGTAAATGTGTGATAAAAACAAGCTTAGTATAATGCCTATAGATAAACACATAATGGAAAATTGCAGTATGAACACACACACACACACGAAAACGGAAACACACACAAACACACACACACACACACACACACACACACACAGACACACGCAAACACACACACATACAAACACTCGCAAACACACACACGCAAACGGATACACGCAAACACACACGCAAACACACACGCGAACACACGCAAACACACACGCAAACATGCAGGCACTTGCACCCACACACACGCAAACATAGACACACACAAGCGCGCGCACACACACACACACACACACACACACACACACACACACACACACACACACACACACATTCACACACACATACACACATACACAAACACACAAACATCGGATTACCGTCAAGGCTGCTACTGTAACTAATTAGGACCAAGGCGACAATTACAAGTAAACGAGTGTGGTGTGACACGAGGTTTGGAAGATGTAAGGAGATTACAGCGAATGGTTTAACAGTTGAGGTAGAATCATTCATATAATAAAGACTCAGTTGTCAATAAAGACAAGTGGCCCGGACAGATGGCCTGTTGTGAGGCAATGACAATGTCGGTGTTGAAGTAAAAGGCGGTGTGGTGGGATAGTGTAACAGTGGTTACAGTGTTGTGAGGGTGGTGGTGTAAAATGTCGGAGTAGACAGGACCAAGATCTATCAACATTTGTAGGATAATTGGCTGATGTTTTGTCCGTAAACATGCATCTCTGCCATTCATGAAGATTACCTCTACCTATTGTATGCAAATTTGGCTAACTTGGGATGAGTCATGTGTCTTATATACAAACATTTTAAATTAGTCACTGCTCGGAAAGGAGAACGTCACGGTAATGTATTTTACGTAATGCTGAACGTAGACAAGTATACGAACTGTGGCTTACCAGCTGTGTTGATGAATCCAGGGGAAGACGTTGTCAAGCAATGTGGTAGCAAAATAATGTTAGAAAACACTTGTGTCTACACAGCCACATGTTATCTCGTGCTTTATTACAACGATACAGCAACTCTTACCTGCAGCTCAGGAAGCGGTGTTGTGAATGTGCCTGGGTAGTCAGGGTTCGTCATCAAGTAGTTTCGACTCGGCTTCTCAAACTGTCCACAATTCACTCCCCCTCATTACTGCCGGCATACTATGTGTTTAGGAATTCAGCGGGAGTTTACGGCAAACTTTTATTCAAGACAACTAAACAAACCATACATTTCATAAAGCAAACGTGTCAGATAATAGAAATATAACTGTGCAGAGGCAAGCTTACAGAACTGCCGTGATGATTCACCTGACCCCACCGCTCCCCCTCTCCTCCAACAAGCCAACCTCCCCCTCACTCACTGGTCTCCTCACTCCCACCCTCACCTCGGAAGCCCCTGTATGGTGTGATCTTTACATGGTGCTTCGGGTTCATGCGTCACGGTTTCACGGTTCAGTGAGGACCGAGAGGCAACACATTTGTCCTTGGGTGTACATCTAACCCTATCCACTGGTACGCTGATGATTCCACCTTTCCATTCGGTTCCCGCAACGTTACTTCAACAAACAAGGGATGAGGCTATGGCACACTTAATGTCTGACTTGGCTCGTATCTCTGACTAGGGTAAAAATAATCTTGTTTATAATGCATCAAAGACTCAATTTCTACACCTATCAACCCGTCAAAATCTTCCACAGTAGTACCCACTAATGTTTAATAATATCCAGCTTAATCCTGCATCATCCTTGAATATGCTTGGGGTTTCATTCACACGGGGCTTATCTTGGAAAGATCATATTACATCTCCAGTAAAAAAGGCTTCCATGAGATTGGGAGTGCTAAGCCGACTCTTTACTCCTGCACAATTGTTGACTTTATACACGTTTTATTCGCCCCTGTTTAGATTACAAGTCTCATGTGTGGGTAGGCTCCCCCCATACAGCTCTTCTCAATAGAGTGGAGTCAAAGGCTATTTGTCTCAACTCTTCTCTTACTGGCTCCCTTCAACCTTTGTTTGTTGCCTCTTTGTCTTTTCTATCGCTACTCCTCTGAACTGTCTGCTTGCATTCCTCCACCTCTACGACGGGCGCGTAGCACCCAGCTAGCAACAAACTCTCATCCCCTTGCTGTCCAACTCTCTAATGAAAGAGTTAACCGTTACTCTCAGTCCTTCATTTATTGAACAGATCAACTCAGAAACTGTCTCCCTTTGGCTGTATTTCCTACTTCCTATGATCAGTCTTTCAAACGCAGTGTGTTCAAGGCATCTGGAAATGAATGGATCTTGAATTTGGCTCTCTTTTGTACTGGTTTTGTTTCTTGGAAGGAACGTAAATGCGGGCTCACCCTTCGGTTCCTTGTTCCTCGCATTAAAAAAAAAAAAAAAAACTATCGTGGTCATGGCTAAAAAACAAAAACAAAAACAGGGAGACTCATCGGAAATAAAAAATCCATTTAATCTGAACACGGCAAACAACATTTCAGGTCGACGTTCCTGCAACCTGATCTTTTTAGAGCCATCATTAACAATAAAACTGCGTATATGTGAAACCAAGTAGTATTTGTAAATTGTATATCTCATTAAGAAATCAATAATTCAACGATTTTCTTGTAAAGGATTTATTGTTTTTCGGAGTGATTTTACCATGGTAAATATGGATAATGATATCACACGAACTGAGAAATGATCCATATTTTATATTTGATCACGAAAATTATCCATATTTTATATTTGATCACTAGGCTCAAGATGTCAGTTTAAAGCTGTAGTTATGGAGATAAAAATAACTGGTTATATCTCAAAATTTCCAAGTAGTTTCCATATCCCTAAAGAAAAGAAACTCTTTGGATTTGAAACCCTCAAATGGCAGCCTTCTTTACTGGTGAATCAAATTCATTTTACTTATTACCTCATTTAGCATTGAGGCGCTTTTGAGGGGGAAGAGGGAGAGGGGAGACGGAATTTTCTCATTTTCAGGTATGTTTTCTGAATTTTAGATACAATTGTTAATGTTTTCAAGCCAATTTTGAGTATATTTGTGGAAGCTGCAAAATTTAGCGTTTTCACCCTCATTTATGCGCTTTTTAGAATCACTCATATGACCCTCTCCATAACGTAAAAATCCAAATAATCTGCACACGACATTAATACACTTCATTCAATATTTCTTGAAAAAGCATTTTTGGTAGCTGTCATGCACTATATGTCTACGGAGATGAGGAATAAAGTTATAAATAGTAATTAATAACATATCTCAGTATTGCGATAGTTTGTACTTTCTCGTTTAACTTCTTAGATGAGAGTCAAATTATGGAAGATTTTACATAATGAAATGTGGCTTATGTTGTAACATGAACCTCTGTAACGTGCAAATAATTTTTTTCTATTTTTTTTTTTTTTACATGGTCATGATGCTTGATGTAATTTTAATGTTAAAATTGTATATTCCGGAACGTCTGTATTATTTTTTTTTACTAGAAATGTATATTTGATACTCAATAAATAAATGATTTACTTGAAAAATTTCGGAGTGATTTTACCTTCGTCAATATGGGTAGTGATTTGACAATAAAGGTCATACTGTGAAATTGTTCTGTATTTTATATTTGATCACTATTCACCAGATGTCACTTCAAATCCCAAGTTTTGCAGAGAAAACTAACCCGTTTTATCTAAATTTCAAAGTTTTTTTCAAGTATCTAATGAAACGAAATTATTTGAGCTTAAAACCCTTAAATGGCTGTCTTCATTACCTTTGAATTAATTTCGTCGAACATACTACGTTACATAACCTTGTTAATTATGTTTTTTCGAGACGGAATTTTCAAACCTTAGAAATGTTTTCTGAATTTTTTAGACAACTGTGGTTGTTTCACAGCTTGCATGGAGAACATTTGTAGACGTTGTATATTGTGTTTTTGTCAATTATTCGGTTTTTGGCATCACTGACATGACCATCAGAACGCAAAAATAAAAGACTCTTTAGACGACATTAATAAAGTTCATTCAGTGTTCCTTGCAATTACATTTCTTGTAGCTGTCATGCACTATATGTTTACCGAGAATCGGAATAATGTTATAAATGGTAATTTATTTATTTATCTCTGTACTACAAGTGTTTGTACTTTGTCGTATAAATTTATAGATGAGTTATTCCTTCTGACGAGTTATGAATTTTGAGCAGTTTTACCAAAGGAAACGTGTCATTTTTAAGCACGAACCTTCACAATGTACAAATATTTTTTTTTTTTTTTGTCATGAAGCTCAATGACAATTTAAGAGTTTGTCCCGCAGAAAAAAAAATAAAACGAAATTTTTTGACCGTTTCGGTGACCCCCACATCAGTTCAAGTTTACGTTCTTAAACTCTCACATGACCGTTCTCTTCACGTGTCAATGATTTCTTTTTTTTATATGTTTTTCACCCTCAGAAACGTCTTCTGAGTCTTGGAAACAATTCTGAGTGTTTCGCAGGAATTTTTAAGTACATTGGTTGAAGTTGAATATTTAGCGCTTTCTGCCAAAATTAAGTTTATACAGCCATTATAAAAAAAATAGCTGAACAACGCCCAAAGAGGATACTATCATCCGAAACTAGTTCACAACTTGCACTACCTTTTATCCGTGAAGTCAAGGCTAAAATAAAGCTAATAAGCTCATCGGAAATAAAACATTTTTATCTCAACAAGGCATACACAACAGTTCATGTAGACCCTCCTGAAATCTTATTTTTTTTTTTTAGACCCATGCACAATAAAACTGCATACATGATGAATCAAGAAATATTTATAAATTGTATATGTCAGTACAGCTCTCTAAATTTCTTTTTTTTTCAACATCCCTAATGAAGCGAAACTCTTTGGGCTTGTAAACCTTAAATGCCGCCCTTCTTTACTCAATAATCTATTTCTTTCTTTTGCGACGGAATTCTCTCATATTTAGGATTCTTTCTGAACTTTGGATAGAATTGAGTGTTTTCTAGCTAATTAGGAATACATATGTGGAAGTTTCAAAACTTTGCTTGCAGGTCCTTAATTATGCTTTTAGTATTACTCAACCCTCTGTATATCGTAAAAATCCTAACAATCTCCAGACGACACCAATACATTTCAGTTAGTGTTCCATGATCCTGCATTTCTTGCAGAGGGCAGTATATGTCTAAGGATATGAAGAATAAAATAATGAATGGTAATTATTTACATATATCGGTATTGCGATAGTTTTTATACTTTCTCGTATTAAAGGTGGCTTATGGTATATCAGGAACCTTCATAATGTGGAAACATTTTTTTTTTTTTTTTTTTTTTTTTACATACAGCCAGGATGCTCGATGTAATTTTAAAGTTCCTTTACTGTAGATAAGATAATATTCGAATTTTCTCACTAGTTTCGGTGACCCACACATCAATTGAAACATTATTCTTAAAAACCTGAGATTCAAGCTCTTCTTACGTGTCAAATGATTTTTGTTTTTTTCGTTTTTTTTTTATCAGAAGTATTTCCCGAGTTTTGGTTACCTAATCAGTTTTGAGAAAATTTTTGGAAGTTGTATATTTAAAGATTTCGCCCACAAATACTTTTATGTAGATCATTCCAGTAAAACAGTTTTGAACTAACCACAAAAAGAATGCTATCAGCCGTAACTAGATCACCATTTACACGACCTTTTATCCGTGGCTATGCATAAAAAAAAAAAAAAAAAAAAAAAAAAATTGGAAATTATGAGTTAATCTCAACACACGCTCGTGAAACCTAATTTTTTTTTAAAAGCTGTCATGAACAATGAATTTGTGTATATGAGAAACCAAGTAATATTTATATACTGTACTTCCCAGTACGGCTTTTTATTTAGTTTTTCATAAAAATGTGTATATGATAATTTGTATATAAAAGATTTTCTTGAAAATAATTTGTTGTTTTTCGGAGTGATTTTACCTCTGTAAATATAAATAATGATATGACACGACCCGTCATACTGCGAGAATAGTTTATATTATATATTTGATTACCATTCTATTATACCGCTTTAAAGCCATAGTTATGTAGAAAAAACTATGTCCGTTTTATCTTTAAATATCCAATTTGCTTTCATGTTCCCTGTGACACTATACTCTTTGGGCTTAAACTCATAAATTTCATCCTTCTTTACATGTGAATTGATTTCATTCTACGTATCACCTACCTTAGCCTTCTTAAAGATTTTATTTTTTTCTAGACGAAATGTTCTCACCCTCAGAAATGTTTTCTGAATTTTAGATAGAAATGGGATTATTTCCCAGCTAGTTTAAAGGACAATTGTAAAAGTTGCATATTTAGAGTTCTCTCCATCAATTATGCCTTTTTAGGAACACTGAAATGACTTCGTAACGTAAAGTAAAACAAGCTAACGACGATATATATATATATATATATATATATATATATATATATATATATATATATATAGATAGATAGATAGATAGATAGATAGATAGATAGATAGATAGATGGATATAGATAGATAGATAGATGGATATAGATAGATAGATGGATAGATAGATATAGATAGATTTTTACAAAAGTGTTTTTACTCTCGTATTAATTTATAGATGAGTCAAAAGCTCATCAATATTCCTTCTTAAGAGGTATTGAAGAAATTTTACTTAAGGAAATTTGGTTTTTGGTTGAGCACCAACCTTCCCGATGTGCAATTTTTTTTTTTTTACGTTATGAGGTTAGATGGTAATTGTAAGATGTTTCTACTGGACAAAAAACAATACTCATTCGAAGTTCAAAGTTATCGTCCATGTGTCTATTTCAAGTTGTTTTTTGAATCAGATTTTTTCACTTTCAGAAATGTCTTCCGAGTTTTGGAAATAATTCTGTCTCGTAGACAGTTTTGAGTAAATTTGTGGAAGATACCTATTTAGAGATTTCAACCAAAAATAAGTTGATACAGCCACCATTCCAGTAAAGTAGTTTTGAACTACGTACACTCGTGATCACTAATTTCTGACCAGAGAGTTAGCCAAACTTGTGTCCTGGCGTAGGCTACACAGTCAGACACACTCCACCATCGTTTCAGAAAGGTTTAGTGCTTCAAAGAAAAATTTTCTAAGCATCACTGAAGCACTTTTGTTTGACATATTATATTACTTTCTCAAGTAATATATGCATGGAAAGAAATAGACAAATTTGGTCATTTGTTATTTTTAGTCTGTAATGAGTGCGTGATATTTGAATTTCATACTGTTTCATTAATCTGTTTATTATTTCACTGACCTATTTCTTGAAGCGAGCGTTTAGCCGAGCTGTTGGTAGGTGATAGCAGAGAAATATCCACGATTGCCACAGCAGCCGGGACTCACACGACATTCTAAGTAAGAATGTTTTATAATACTTATATGACAAAAATTAACTGTTACAACTACTTTGAAATGAATGTTTTTCTCTAGTGATAACAGGCCCCGTTGTCCATAGATATAAATAAGCCTAGATGCTGCATGACACTACTTTAGATGCGTCTGGACGGCCGCCATCTTGGAACGGTCGAGGCAAACGATGTCGTGACCTGACGATGGTCAAAGCTGACCACTATTTACCAAGAAATGCAACAGCACTGTGTTGCTTTTGGGTGTAGAAAGCGTCGGAATGTATCTATGGTGACACCGTTAGCATGAGCGGCTCAACTCCGCTTCTCTATCTTCCGAAAGAAGGACGGTGGGTTGCAGAAGGGAAATATAAGCCTTCAGTCCACCGAGTTCACGTTTCAGATGAACCAGGAACCACAACCACTACTACCACAACAACAGCCACCACCATAGCAATCACAACCACAGCCACCACCATAGCAATCACAACCAGAGCCACCACCACAACCACCACCACCACCACAACAACAACAACAACAACCAGCACTACATCCACCACCACCACCACCACCACCACCACATCAACATCCATCCACCACCTTAACAACAATCACCACCAAAACATCAATCACCACAACAACAACCACCACCATCACAAAAACAACCACCACCGTCACCACGACCACCAGCACATCAACACCACCATCACAACAATAACCACCACCACCACAGCAACAAACAAAAACCACCACCACCACAGCAACAAACAAAAACCACCACCACAACAACAAGTCTACCACAACAACAATTACCACCACCACCACCACCACCATCACAACAACCACCACAACAATAACCACAAAAACAACCACCACCATCAAAACAACCACCATCACTACAATACCCACCACCACAACAACCACCATCACAACAACAACCACAACAATAACCACCACAGCAACAACCACAACAACAATCACCACAACAACAACCAACATCACAACAACCATCACAATAACAACCACAACAACAATCACCACAACAATAATCACCATCAAAACAACAACCATCACCACAACAACATCCATCACCACAACAACAACTACCATCACAACCACCACCACCACAATAACCACCACAGCAACAACCACAACAAACACCAAAACAATAACCACCACCAAAACTACAACCACCATCACAAAACAACCACCACAATAACCACCGCAGCAACAACCACATCAATCACAACACTAACCACCATTACAACAACAACAGCCACAACAACCACAACAACCATCACCAGTGCAACAACCACCAACACAACAATACCACCACCATAACAACAATAATAACAACAACAACCAACACAAGCACAACCACCACCACCACCACAAGAACAATCATCATCACCACCACAACAACAACAATGACAACAACCACAAAAAACATCACCACAACTACCACCACCACCACTACAACTATCACCACAATCACCACCATCACCACAACAACAGCAGCAACAACTACAACAATGACCACCACAACAAACACCACCACAACTACAGCATCCACCGCCACCACTACCATAACCACCACAACAGCAACAACAACCACTCACCACCACAACAGCCACCATTATAACCACCATCACAGCAACTACCACCACCACCACAACAACCACCACTAACACAATAACCACCAACAACAACAACAACGAAAACCACCATCACCACCACCACCACCACCACCACCACCACAGCAGCAACCACCACTACCACTACAATAACTACCATCACCACCACAACAACATTAACAACCATCACCACCTCTACCACCACAACATTCAGTTTCATAGTCTGAAATCGCTCTAAAAAAAAAAAAAAAAGCCCCACTATTACATGCTTGACCGCTCCAAGATGGCGGGCGCAAAGACGCATAGCCGCTGTACTGAAGAATGGGCGATGAGGCATCTAGTCTTATTTATATCTATGCTGTTGCCATCCAGTGGGAATGGTTGCCTTATTCCTATGCGACGTCTTAGCTGCATGCCCCCTCTGGTCAAAATGTGTGCCAGTTAATGCCGCTAATTCATAAATAATTATTACGGTATATATGATGCCAATACCCACATATAGTGGCAAATGTTTTTTTTTTTCTAGGAAATTGCTAAATTGCAGACTGATTGAAGAAATGTCAGCCCCTGTCAATAAACACAAATATTATGGAGGAGAAACCATAAGAATATGGTAATATTAATGATATGAGTAGTACGCTTCAGATCACCTGCTTACAGTTCTTTGCCCCCCCTCCCACTAGTGCGGAGGCTGTGTTCGAATGCGTGGCTCGTGTGTGGTCATAACAGTGCCCGCCACGCGTCCCTGGTCATAGATTAGTAATCATGATTGTACATTTGTCGAATTTGCATATCCAACGATTTCGCCCAAAGAGAATGCTATCAGCCGGATCTAGTTCACCCTTGACACTTTTATCCGTGGTCGACTAAAAATAATAAGCCAGTAGACTTATCGGAAATTAAAAATCCACGGCATACACACCAGTCCAGCCATCATGAACAATAAAACTGCGTATATTAGGAACAAGTTAGATTTATAAATTGTATATCTCAGTACGGCTATGTATTTAGTTTCTCCAATAGTGTATGTACCATAATCAATATGTAAACGATTTTATGTATTTAGTTTCTCCAATAGTGTATGTACCATAATCAATATGTAAATGATTTTCTTTAAAACTTGGGTGATTTTTCCTTCGTTATCATGGATAATGAAATGACACGCACCGTCACACTGCGGAAATATTCTATATTTTATATTAGATTACTATTCTCAACATAGAAAAAACTAACCGGTTTTATCTCTAAATTTCGAAGTTGTCCCTAATGAAAATAAACTCAGGAATTAAAAATTTTAAATGGCTGCCTTCATTCCCTGTGAATCGGTTTCATCCTCCTTATTACCTCATTTAGCCTTGTTATGTTTTTATTTTTTTATTTTCTTTGAGACGGAATGTTCTCATCCTCAGTGATGTGTGCTGAATTTTATATACAACTGGGACTGTATCCTAGCTAGATTAGAGTACAATTGTGGAAGTTGCATATTAAGAATTCTTTCTTTCAATTCCGCGGTTTTAGCATCATTGAAATGACCATTATCATACCGTAAAAATAAAACAAGCTCTTCAACCTTCGTTTTCGTGCACTATATATTTATATAGATTAGGAATAAAGTTATAAATGTTTATATAAATAAATGAATGAATATATATATATATATATATATATATATATATATATATATATATATATATATATATATGTTTGTACTTTATCGTATAAATTTATTGATGAGAGTTCAAAGCTTATCAATATTCTTCCTCAAGAGGGATCAGTTTTGAGAAATTTTACCTAAGGAGATGTGGCTTTCGGTGATGCACAGACCTTCACAATGTGCAAATATTTTTTTTTTTTTTTTTTTTTTGTATGAGCCTCGATGGTAAATTTAAAGTGCTTCTACTGCATATAAGAAAGAATACTTATTCGAAGTTTCTTGATTGTTTCGGTGACCCCTACATCATTTCAAAGTTATCGTTCTTGAACCCTCGCCAGTTCACTTGACGTATCAATCAATTCCTTGTCATATTTTTTCTAAGATTTTTACACCCTCAGCGGCGTCCACTGTTTTGAAAATAATTAACGTTGCGCAGTCAGTTTTGAGTACATTTGTGGAAGTAGCATATTCAGCAATTTCAACCAATAATAAGTTTATACAGTCATCATTCCAGTAAAGTAAAATTTTTGCTTTTTTGTCCACAATCATGTGTTTTTTAACATCACTCATATATAGAAAAAAAAATTCCAAGAATTTAGACAGGACATTAATACAGTTCATTCAATTTTCTTTGAACCTGCATTTTTTCGTAGCTGTAATGCACAATATGTCTACTGAGGTTAGGAATGAAGCAGTATATGGTAATTAATTATTTTGTCTTGGTATTGCCAAAATGTTTGTACTTTCTCATATAAACTCATAGATTAGAGTCAGAAGCTCATCAATATCCCTACTCACCAGGTGTCAGTTTTGAAAGATTTCACGCAAGAAAATGTGGCTTATGGTGTAACACGAACCTTCATAGTGTGCAAATATATATATATATATTTTTAAATTCTGTTCTTTTACTGCAGATAAAATAGAATACTCATTCGAAGTGTCTCGCTTGTTTCTCGAAGTGTCTCGCTTGTACTTCGAATGAGTATTCTATCAAGTGAAACTTATTTTTCTTAATAACAGATTCATCCTCGTCTTACGTGTCAATCGTTTCCGTTTTATGTTTCCTAAATGTGATTTTATCATCCTCAAAAGTATGTTCTGAGTTTTTGGAATAATTAGGTGTGTTCCCTAATCAATTTTGAGTTCATTTGTGGAAGTATATAACTTCCCCCAAAGAGGAAGCTATCAGCGATAACTATTTCACGGTTAGCGCTACCATTTATCCGTGAAGACAAGGCTAAAGACACTGGGAGTAGAATCATCGGAAATTATATACCCAGTTAATCTCAACACGGCATACACACCAGTTCAGGTCGACGCTCCTGCAACATAATTTTTCTCTGTGTATATGAGGAATCAAGTGATGTTTATAAATTGCATATCTCAGTACGGCTATGAGTTTAGTTTTTCCGAAAAATTTATATATGATAAGCAGTATATCACCGATTTTCTTGATAACCTTTTATTTTTCAGTGACTATATCTTCGTAAGTATGGCTAATGATATGACACGAACGTCACACTGCGAAAATATTGTTTACATTATATTTGATCACTATTCTTCAAATGCCACTATAAAGCCTTAATTATACAGGAAAATACCGTTTTCTCAAAAATTCAAAGTCGTTTTCACGTCTCTAGTGAAACGAATCTCTTTTGGCTTAGAACCCTCAAATTTGAGCCTTCTTTATATGTGAATTGATCTCAGAAATTTTTTCTCATACATACAATTGGGATTGTTTCCCAGCTGGTTAGGGGTACATTTGTGGAAGTGGGATATTTAATGTTGTCTCGTTCAATTATGCGTTTTTTTTTTTGCATCATTCATATGACCCTTTTCACAACGTGAAAAGAAAACAAACCAGACGACATTAATACAGTTCATTCAGTGTTCCTTCCATTTTTTTTTTTTTTTTTTAGCTGTCATGCACTATATGTCTATGGAGAATAGGAATAATGTTATAAATGGTAATTAATTATATATCTAGGTATTACGAAAGTGTTTCTTTCTCGTATAAATTTATATATCAGAATCGAAACCTCATCAATATTCCTCCGCAAGAGGGATCAGTTGTAAGAAATTTTCCCTAAGGAAATATGGGTTATTGTGGAGCACGAACCTTCACAATGTGCAAATATTCTTCGTTTTTTTTTTTATTCTTTTTTTTTAGTCATGAGGTTCAATGGCAATTTTAAAGTGCTTCTACTGCAGAAAAACAAAACAAAATACTCATTCGAAGTTTCTTGACTTTCGGTGACCCGCACATCAGTTCAATCGTATCGTTCTTAAACCGTCACATGCCAATTCTCTTTACGTGTCAATCGATTACTTCTTGTATGTCCTCTAAATAGGACTTCATCATCCTCAGAAACGTCTTCTGAGTATTAGAAACAATTCTTCGTGTTTCGCAGTCAATTTTGAGTACATTTGTGGAAGTTGCACATTTAGCACTAACGACCGAAAATAAATTTATAGAGATCCATCCGAACAACTACTTCATGAGAGCTAATAAATTCGCCAACCCTAATTTTGATCCTACAAAACTCCAAAATTTTTGTTATTATATCTCTGTAATGACAGAATCGCTTCGCACTGATGATATAAAGAAGCTTAGTGAGAAGAAGAAAACATTTCTTGATAAAGGAACTGAAAGGCAACCTACTGACGGTACGATTGGGTACTGGGTTCTTTGTGACACTCTATCAATGTCTGCAGAGGTTGCTCAGTTAACGTATGATTTTCCTCGGCTATGAGCAACAACAAAAAAAAAAAAAAATTACTTATGATGAGCTTTCATCCGATTCTAAAGATATTAGAAAAGGAAGAGAGAAAATATCCTAAATTTAATAAAAAAAAAAAATTGTAGCTTCTCACTCAACAAAGTACATACAACTGTCTCATAGCCCTGCCTTTTTCTGCAGTTATATATGTCATGTGCTGAGATTATCTAGAGTGATCTCAGTGTTCATTTTTGAAAGAAACCATATTTAAAAGACTACATAGAACTAAACATTCACCTAAGAAATAATGCCTCAGCAAGAGACTATGAACTAGCTATGAACTAGCCATGAACTAGCTAATGTCAAATTCACTGTTTGGGAAAACTTTATTCAATCCCTAGAGATATGCTACCAAAACTAAAGTTCACGAAATAGGACAGAATTCCTAAAGTGTTAGGAATCCTTTCTTCAGAAGGGTGATATCTTTAAAAGAATATCGAGTAATAACCATATCCCAGTCTCCAAAAATAGAACTATCCCAGGTTTGTGATACTTAAAATTCTTGAGTTGGGCAAGTTGAAGATGTATCATTTTTGGTGTGATGTTCTCAAAAAGCACAATGGGGGAAGAGTAAAAGCAGTGTACTCAGATACAGTTTTGTATTTTCACATGTGAATTACAAAGGTGGCAAAATCGGTAGAAAGGCGGCCTGCAGTCCTAATGGACCCAGGTTCGAATCCCGGCTGGGGCAGGGAACAGTTCAAGGATTTGAATTTCTTAGAAAAGCAGACTTTTCTGATCTACGAGACGATCCGCGAACGTCATAAAAGTACCTCCGCTAATACCAGTACACAAGTCCTGTAAGAGACAGCCCAAGCATGTATTCAATATGGATGGTGAGTGTTAGCGCGAAGTGTGGAGATGTAGGAGGACTACTGGGCCCCAAGGAGGACTACTGGGACTTGGGAATAGGCCCTAATGTCTTTGCCCAGAGTCGGACACGTAAAAAAAAAAATCTTTTGTGGACTGGATAGATACATCTAATTTCAGTCACCAGCATCATTTGTACAGCTATGCTACTAATGGACAGTTGGGTCTGTTAAAAAGTGAGGGAAGGGAGAAACTGAGAGTTGATGCATATTATCTGAAGCCAAAATTATAATCCTAACTCTTGCAGTCAGGCACAGAGATGATAACTGGAAAGAGTATTCCTAGTTTTCACAGGAAAAAAACTTAAACATCAAGAATACAAAGACATTCTTCTGGGGACTAATAAAATTAATAATATTAAAGCCATCAGTATATCTAACCGTCATGGACAGATCACCAAGCCAGGAAACAAGAGAGGGTTGAGTGAATTTGAAGATAAACGTTATTATTTGTCCCCTGCTCACTCAGTCAGCTATGGTCATCCTTTGGCTAACAACACTCTAGTAAATGCAGGGCAAAAAGAATAAGAGGAAGATGATCATTATGACCATGATGAAGAAGAAAAAGTAGAAGTAGAAGAAGAAAGAGATGATAAGGAGCTTCCATCTCTGTGGGGTTCACGACTCATCCCCGTTACCCAATAGTATTTTCCATGCAAGCGAAATCAGGGTCCAGTGTTGTATGACAAAAGGAAAAAATTTTTTTTGGAAAATATTTACTAGATAGGGAAGCCACTTCTTGATCTATTTGGGTGTTTGTATTACTCTTCTCATAGATAATTTGTATGCACATCCTATATATTGTACCTTTGCTGATAATAAAATATCTGCGGTGTTCATGTTTTGTTTTATTAGGTGAGGACAGTTTAGTTTTCTTTCAGTAAGTGCTTAAACACCATGGAGAACGTTTATACATCAGAACACAAATATATTTCGTGATCCTGTCAGAATTATTGTCTCGGGGTTTTCAAACTCAGGAAACACCGTACTGATATCTAAACTCATCAAATACTATGCAGAAAAGTTTTCAGAAATGTCTGGTGTAAACTATCCCCCTTTTCGAAATGATCGAATCATTGGCCGTAAATTTTCTGTGCACAAAGATATAATTGACCCTTCAGGACACTCAAGTTCACAAGGAAAATCATTACTCAGATGATTTGTATTCAAAGGCTGTGCAAATTCAGATTGGAGCCGAAGCTTTCATTAAGGGACGTCATTCAAACCTGAGTGTTGTATTATCTCAAAACCTTTTATGACAGGTCTCTTTTCTCGACGTATCCCTTAATGCTACATATATTTTACTCCGACCAACCCGTGACTTGGGACAGGTGGAATGTTTAGATCGTCAGATATTTGGTAAACGTGCAAGATTTTCTTGAAATATACAGGCGAGCCGTTATCAATAAACTTTATGGGTATTTGCTTTTTGATTTAGCTGTAAAAACTCCCCGACAACTGCAATTTAGGTCAAATATTGCTGGAGAGCCTCCTTGTGAAGTAGTATATACCTACAGAAATTAATAGCTTACTTCAAAACATATACTATGATCCTACATATCCTGCACCCTTGGGTAGTACTGAAAAATTATATCTGGCTGCCAAAAAAATAAGCACTCGTGACTAAAACAGACGTAAGAGATTTTTAAAAAAGGTTATTGCATAAATTACAAAGAAATATTTCATCGACGAAACATTGTAGCAGCAGGTCCCCGTATTGTTCTGACATGTGGTCTGGCGATTTGAGGCACTTACAGGGAGAAAATAACGGAGTACAATATTTACTGGTATGTGTAGATGTCTTTCACGTTTCATGTTTGTCCATCCCGTTCAACGAAAAATCTGGAGCTACTGTAACGAATACTCCTTCAATCATATTAAGTAAACAAGACTCACAGGGCTAATCAGGACTTCATAGACAGGGGAACAGAATTTTATAATAAAACGCTGGAATCTTACTTGAAGAGGAAGAATATTACTCTGTATAGTGTTTACTCACAAAATACAAAGGCTAGCCTCTGTGAGCGTGCCATAAGAACTCTGAAGCACAAAATCTGTCGACATTTAACTGCATACAACACTAAACTACCTACCCATACCAAGTACACTGGTAAGCACTTACAATCTCACCCCTCATTGAGGCTTGAATGACAAGACACAGTAAAATTTATAAGCTAACAGAGCCCGGAGACTGACGAAAGCAGTTTACATTAATGTATAAAAAGCCTATCAAATGTAAAAAAAAAAAAAAAAAAAAAAATTCAGACGACTGTAGGGGACTTAGTACGAATTATGACTTCGTCCAGGAGTAAGAACTTTGCAAAAAAAGGATTTACCATACAGAATACAGAAAAAATATATCGTAATACTAAAATACATAGGATTAAGTAAGGAATTTATGCCTATGAGCTGGAAGACTGGGGCAGAGAAGCAATCGAGGGAATACTTAACAGAGAAGAAATAATTCCTACATTAGCTCCAGAAACCTACCCCATTCAAATATTAAAGAGACGGAAAAAGAAAGACAGCTCTTTGCAGTATTATATTCACTGGAAATCATATCCAGATCGCTTTAACGAGTGGACAGATGCCTCGGAGATTCAGAAAACCATTGATCTCCCACCATCGTGAATTTATTCAGTTTCTTAAAGAAACCAAACCAGACCTGAGGAGGAAATTAATTTCCATGCGTCGCAAACCAGTTAGACAACTTATCAGAGATATTAGCAGATTTCCTGAAGCAATACTTAACAAGAAATGGGAAGGGAATAAGGAAGCTTCGTCCACACCAGTCTGTAATTCGAGAGTGCTTTGAAACCAAAACCATTAAAAAGAAAAAGGCAGATCCCTACCTCTGCTACTGGAGGGTCTATTCTAAGCACCTTGCTACCCATAGCCACTACTGTGTTTGGGAGTCTTCTTAAATAATGACAGTCAAAGAATTCTGCCTAGTACCAAGGTCTCTAGCGGAAACCATTCTTTATACATCTGCCATTCAAAGACCCCAGGAAACTGCTTATCTTAAATCTTCCCATGTAATTGCTCCCAGTCAGCCTTCAAATACAGAACCTCGTCACTTACTTGAGGACACAATCAAAATACTACTCAAACCAGAAGTCCATCAGTATGCTCTTGGGATCTTATATTTACATCTTTAGTACACTGGGATGATATGGGTAATTTAATGTCTCCAATTCACAACATTAATATTATAGATGTAATTCAGTAATGAGTAATCCAAAACACGTTTGATTCAGGTAAAATAACTGCCTTACGAACTTTGGTGAAACTTGCAGATTTACCCGAGGCTTATATCAAGAATCCAAAGGCAAAGAAAAAAGTAATTGGGGGTGGGGTCCACATATAAAAAAAATAAAATAAAATAAAGCAAAGCCATAGTGGTGGGACCCATATTAAGTCTTTCATTACAGCCTGCAGGAAGAGTCTCCCTTGAGATCTTGAGCTCAATGGATGTCCGTGGGAGAGGCTTGCAAGTCCATTATCGATTAAGGGAAATACGCTGGGCCCATGCTCTTGCTAGACATAGAACGATTATCAACTTCCTTTTTGAGACTTATAACACACTAGTTGGAAATCTAACTATTACTATAAGCAAGATATAGATTTAGATGTTTCCAGTCTAAGTCTGAATGATAAGGATATAGACTCTCAACTTCAGTATTATCAACAATACCATAGTCATAGGGAAGCGGCTCTCCAATTTTTTTCCGTCAAGTCTTTACTGGATGATTTTCAATCCATATGACTATCTATCTATCTATCTATTGCCAGACGCCTTGATCCCATACGGGGTGACTACAAACAAAGTGCCTCCACGTCGTCCTGTCCCCCGCCATTTCACTGCCTGCTCCCAGCTCACCCCCCCCCCCTCATATACCTCTCCACTCCATCCCTCCACCTCATCCTTGGCCTCCCCCTCCCTCTCTCCCCCTCCCCCTCCTCGTTAGTCTCTCACTCTCCATCCTCTCCACATGGCCAAACCACCTCAATGTGTTTCTCCTAATGCTCCCTATCACATCCACATCCACACCACAACACTACTTCATATCCTCATTTGTCAGTCTGTCTCTCCATGTGACTCCACATGCTCCTTTCAAATAACTCATTTCCACTGCTCTCACTCTTGACTTGTGTCCCTCCAAGAAGGTCCAAGCTTCTCTTCCATACGTTAGAGTTGGTATCACAATACTGTCATGTAACTTTTTCATTCCATGCTCACATCCCTGTTTCTTATCACTGCTTTCAAGGAACCAGCAACCTTTCTTCCTTTTTGTACCCTTTCAAGCACTTCATCCTCCAAACTTCCATACTTACTCATCATACTACCCAAGTACTTAAAGGTACTCACATTTTCCATTACCTCCTCACTGTACAACCTCACTGTACATTCACTGACCACTTCTCTCGAAGACCATGCTACGTTCACCTATAGATTCCGTTTCTTACACACTCTCCCAAACTCATCCACCAAGCCTTGCAGCTCCCCTTCGTCTTAACAACACAGAATGATCTGCAAATAACAGTACAGGGAGTTTCCAAACACTGCCCACTGTCATTAGGGCCACTCCAACATCCACTGTCCTACCTTGTATCTCTTTTATAACCCCATCCATATATAGACTGAACAACCATGGAGACGTGACATATCCCTGTTTCAAACCAACCTTCAAATAGAAAAATTCACTCAGTTCACATACACATGCACCGCAGCCTTAACCCCCTCAAACAAACTCTTCACTGCATTCAACAACTTCCCATCTACTCCATATATTCTTAATCCTTTCCACAATCCTTGTCTATCCACCCTGTCATATGCTTTCTCCAGTTCCATGAAGGCAGCATTCAGCTTCTTTCCCTTCTCTAGAAATTTTTTCAGTAAAGATCTAAGAATGAATATCTGATCTACACAATCTCTTCCCTTCCTAACACCTCCCAATTCATCTCCAACTAATTCCTCTGTAATTTCCCTTACACTGTCAATAAGTACCCTACCATATACTTTTCCTATTACACTAAGAAGACAAATGCCCCTATGATTACCATACATTTCTTTTTCCTCTTTTCCTTTGTACAAGGGAATAATTATATCTGACTTCCAATCCTCCGGAACTCTACCTTCCTCCCATGCCAATCTGCACATCTTCCACATCCATTCTACTACTCTCCCCATCCTTCAGCATTTCACCACACACTCTATCAGTTCCTGGGGCTTTACCCATTTTGACTTTCTTCATTGCTTCTACAACTTCCATCCTACTGATTCCTTCCTCTCTTCTCACATCCCTCCTTCTCCCAGCCATTCCCCAGCCACTTATACTCGCATTACTTTCATTCTCTATGCTCAACAATTATTAAAGTGTTCTCTCCATCTGCTCACCTTTTCTCCCTTCTCCACTAGTAATCTACCTTTTTTATTTTTCATTCCTCGACTAACATCACTGTCACCCAGAACATTTTCTTACAGTCCCTCCACTATACACTCAAATTCCTCATCCATCCTCCTTTTACTCTCACTAATCTTTTCACCTCTTCTTCTCTTCAGTCTCTTAACTTCTTCCACACCCCTATTTCTCATCCACTCACTATATGCTTTCTTCTTTTGTGCCACAGCCTGTCTCACTTCTTCATTCCACCATGCTGTTCCCTGCACACCCTTTCGTCCTCTTTTAATCCCACACATCACCTCACATGCTGCACAGATTTCTTCTGTAAATATCTTGCACATAACTTCCACGTCCTCCATCTGGTCCAATCCATATTTACCCAATCTCTCCTCCACTTCTCTCTTATACTCTGCCTTTTTCTCATCTTCTTGTAACCTTTCCACTGTCCTTGTCCCTACTCCTTCCCCGTGTCCTTCCCTTCTTCTATTTCTCAATTTTACTTGGACCTTAATTCTGACCACCACCAAGTGGTGGTCAGAAAGTCCACTCTCCCAACCTCTACATGCTCTTGCATCCATTACACACCTTCACACCCTTTCATCCACACGCACACAATCAATCATTGCCTTCCTTTCATTCAGTTCATCACCCACCCTTCTCATCACATGCCATGTATACCTGTGGATCATTTTGTGCCTGAAGAAGGTATTGGCTATCACGAACCCCCTCATGGTACAAGTGTCCACTAAAGCACTGCCATTCTCATCTATCTCAGCAGGCACATCCCACTCACCAACTACTCCATCCACTTGCACATTCCCTCTTTTACCATTCACATCACGAATCAAAAACATATTCCTTCCAAATTTTTCCATACACACTTCCATATTTGTCCAGAACTCTTCTCTCACTCTGCGCGATTTTGCGTTGGCGCATAAACGCACACAATTGCCCTCATTTGTATTCCAACTTTCATTCTTACCCTCACAAGCCTTGAGCCAACTGATTCATACTCCCCTATATTCTCCTTTCGTCTATTCCAACAATACACACTCCTTTTGCCCTCTCATTCTCACCTACTCCTGCACATCCATACTCCCATTCTCTCACACTCTCACCTCTTCATTTAGTTTCAGTTAACCTCGTCACGTCCCAACCGATTTCGCACCTCCGATACCCCCCAATGCCCTAGCTATTTTGGATTTTTTTTTTTTTTTTTTGCTAAAACCTCCGCTTTTGTTAAGTAACAAAGGAAAATCACCAAGAAATGGCTTTCCGGGGTCCGTAAGTGATCGGAACAGGTGACGTGTGAGGCTCTCACGTTTTCTATGGTAGGTAATTTTGGGAGAAACAACAAAGAACACCTCTACATTTATTGAATTTGAACCAATAAACAATCACAATAATATAATGGTTTTCAATGATATATATGAAAAATAAGCATTGTTCCATCGTGTGAACATAGCGAGTGTGGTCATATTGGTCATATTTCTTGTTTCAGCAAACATATAATTTTTTCTACTTGTATAATATTGTTTCCATTCCATTTTACCATTTTTTACTGAATGTAAATGTTTTCAGCTGTTTACAGTCATTATGAAGACATGCAACAACTATAGCGCGCATCTGCATAATCAGCGCACTTGCTATGGCTCTTATCTCAACATACCATATTATCTTATCACTTTCATAGTATTGTTTTTGTTACATTGAACCTTTCCTAATCCAATGTAAATGTTTTCCATTATTTACATTCATTACGAGGGTATTTAGGGAAATGCTAGCGCATATTCAGATAGCAAGCACACTCGCTACCACTCGTGTTTCAACTTCTACTTTATTTCTTCACTCCCAATATACCTCCCAACTTACATTACACCCGTTTCCAACTTATACTACTATTTACATATTTACGGGCCTTATTTATTCCACTGAGCAGAATATCGCATCTATATACACTTGCTAGGAATGTTTTGACAATAAATTTATGCACTTACATAACTTTCCACTTATATTACACCCGTTTCCACTTTTCATACTCATATTTACATATTTACGGGCCTTATTCATTCCACTGAGCATCAGAATAGCGCATCTACATACACTTGCTGGGAAGGTTTCCACTTAGAATATATTTATGCCCTTACAGATTTTTCCACATAATACACCCGTTTCCACTTCCATACTACTATTTACAGATATACGGCCTTATAATTACACTGAACGTCTGTTTGTCGCATTTCTTTCTGAGTATGAGCACCATATCAGGAGTGCATCAAGGTGTGATACTAAAACAAAGGTGAATGCAGAGACCCACGTCACACTCAACGCAATGGTAGCGGGTGTCTTTTCTCTGAGTGGTGGGTCTCACACGGGAATTGCTACACACATGACACCTCCGGTGGGGCCTAGGTCCGTTTGGCTGGGAAGGTATAGGAGTGGGGAATGGCGAACGAATATTCTCAGGGGAATTTGGGCGGTAGGGGCAGTGTGTGTGCAGTGTTGGGGCCTCTCAACCACATACCTGGCAAAAATCTCACGTGTAAGTTCCCTCACAAACCCTTCAAAGATTTCCTGCACTCCTGTTGTCATGGCGTGTAGGTGGTGGCAATTCAGGGCAGTTATATCTAGTAGGTGAAAGAAGAGCTTCTTGTACCACTTCATCGTGGTCCTGGCACACTCGACAGTGGATATCATGAAGTCTGGTCCACCAGGCGCATGTTGATGTTATAATCAAGGACACACTCAGGTTTCCATATGTGGCTCCTCCTCTCGCTGTGGTAATCCGCGGACTCTGTACGGTGCATCAAGGGACAAGAGGCTGACTTCTCTGTTGTGGTTCCAAACTGTAGCTAGTATATTGTTAGGCTGGAAGACCACCTCATTTCTTTCAAGTTTCCGCCCCATCTTGACCATGTGACGCCGGTTCACCTCGCCGGTACCACAGATTCCCGTGTCATGCCTGTGTAGATAACGAGCGAGAAGAGGGCTAGTGTACCAGTTGTCCAGGTAAAGGACGTGACCACGATGAAGGTGGTCTTCAATCATTGTCTCTACCACTGCTCCAGACAGTCCAATACTCTGATCTTCTATTATGTATATCTGTGCACCGGTGTACAAGACTATGTCTTGCACATAACCAGTCCTACAAACATAAAAAGATCTTGAACCCAAAACGGTTCCTTTTGCTGGGTATGTACTGCCGAAAGGAAATATTGCCTCTCCACAACACGAGACTCTTGTCTATGACAAGATCTCTATAGGGATAAAATGAGGAACGGAATGTTTGACATAATTCGCATCATCTTATCAGTGTCATTTGCATTGGCAGGATCATCAGCATCGTAAAAGTGGAGCAGGCTAGAATTTGCTGAAAGCGATTTCGGCTCATGATTTGGCTAAATATTGGTGTCTGCACGATAGGGTCCCTTGTCCAGTATACCGGAATTCTGTTTTTATGTACAATACCCGTCAAAAGTACCAGGTCAAAAAATAAAAACATTCTGCAAGGGAGACAGGGTAATCATAAATGATGGAATGCCTGTTTCTTGTGCCCAGTCTTTCATTCTCATGGCACTGGCTGCTAGGGAAACGGTTTGTTTGTTCCACTATTTGCTCCACAAAGCCCTCACTGAAAAACAGGTGGAAAAAATCCAGCCTGGTGGAACTAGGGTGAATTCCTGGAGCAGTGCAGCCAGCGCGCCGCTGCTCAGTGAAGGGGTGAATGATGGGAGAAAAATCACTCTCATCCTCCCAATTCCGAGTCACAAAACCCTTGCCCCCATCATCCCCATCGTCGCGGTAGGAAGGAGATGCTGGTGGGGGAGGTTGGGGAGGAGTGGGGAGGGCTTCCCCACTGGCACTCCTCTTCCCTCGGCCTTTCCCTTACCCTTACGGCCTTGTGGAACATTAGGGGGCTGTTGGGATGAAGTCTGGGAATACTGGAGAGCATAAGACGTGCTTTGGAGTGGCTCCTCCACACCTCCCCCCTCCATCACAATACCACGTGATTCATCACGCACCCTCACTGGCCCACATCTCTGGGAATATTGGGGAGCATAAGACTTGCTGGGGAGTGGCTCCTCCTCACCTTCCCCCTCCATCACCACACTACGGGATTCATCACTGCTCCACGTGATACTCCCCGCCACGTCACACCACCACGGGAGAGCGATGACTCCCGCGACTCTCACTTTCTATACTTGCCTCTGCACTTTCCATTTCACTCCCCACTCCGTCCACCCCACTTCCACCATCCCCAAACAAAACACTAGGCCCATACCTGCTTGTACGAAATGCTGTGCACTCGGGGCAGCGATGGGTGATTATCTCGCGGCCGTACCACGTGGCAGCACGTCCCACGGCTCCGTCCTCATCCTCGTCCTCGTCCTCGAATTTGGGCTCAACATCACGTAGGGGCTGACGAGAGGTGGTTGCACGATGTTTTTGTGCAGGCTGGCCCTCTCTAGCAGCACGATAATTCACGTAGCGCCACTTCCTGGGGGACGGGACCTCCTCATCACTGCTGCTGGTTTCCTCCTCCTCTGGTTGGACATAATCTTTGTCCACCACCTTGTCATCGAGTGGCGAATGACTGTCGCCTGTGAAGGCGTCCAGGGCAGCTTGGATTTCCTCCTCTGAGAGACCTCTATGTGCCATGTCTGACCAGGGCCACTGCTAACAGGTGACTGAGCTGAGGGTGAGCATGGGTCACGCGGGGTCGCTGAGTGTCCCCACCTGGTGGCAGGTAGGGGAAGGTTGACCCTAAGTACCAAAAATCAAGCGCGAGATTTGAAAATTGTGCAAATTATGCACCTTGGAAATTGCACGACATACCAGTACGTCGACGGGACGAGTAATTACATAATGTTGCAATGTATTCATACGTCGACGTGACGCCTCGGGGTTAATCCACACACATCCACTTTCGCACCCTCAAGCACCCTGGACAATCTCACTCTCACCTCATCATTTGCACCCCTTATATTCCGCGTCGCCATCCATATCATGTCCTCTGTTTGGTCCTTAGTCATCTTTTGGTCTGTCCTGGTCTGAGACTTCTTGTTCATATTTTTAGTTAGTTCTTTTCTGGGGAAGGGCACTAACCCACCGCCAACCCACTTGCTGTCACGTAGGGAACACGTGTTGTTTGGTTATAAGGTTACCACCCGGTATTGTAAATGGTTTCCTGGTTTACAGGAAATCATTTAGCTTGCCACTCAGTGTAGAGCTACCCTAAAAAATAGAGTTCCACTACACTAAGTGGGTGGATGATGGGCACCCCCACCTACCACATATGACAAGATTTATAATTAATCCACTTAAGAAACATTGGAATGGTATCGTGTGTTTTTTGTAATGATAATGGTATCGTCGGGTGTAACATACCCAATAGGAAAAAAATTCATAACTATTTTTCTAATGACAATGTAATGGAAATAACCATAATTCATGATCTTTGGAATGTGCTTAACCTATTGAAACAGGAAAATATAAGAAAGTAAAAAGGGAACCTCTATCTGTAAATATATGAAAAATATTCTGAAAATTTTTTGAAAAATAAAGCTTCACCAACAACTACAGACAAAAAACTAATAAACACAAGATGAGGAGTTTGACTGGAACAGGGAAGGTTTGGAGCCAGCAGATCCAGTTATTAATGACTATATTTGTAGTCGCCACAGTCAGTGCAAAATTTAAGTCGTGTGTGTGTGTGTGTGTGTGTGTGTGTGTGCAGTTTATAAGCCCAGCTACCCAACTATGTGAAGTGAAACGGTCACTCTAATAAAAATTACGAATATTGGTCTGGTGTTCTCTATTTGAACATAAGGAGAAATACAATTATATATGTAAAAAAAAAAAAAATTAGCTTTCCATACATCTGACCTAAGTGTGTGTGATAAATGTTGCCTGGACACGATATACGAAGGAGCGGTGACGGTATAACTGACTGCTGAGCAGGCCTAAGGTGGGGGGAGGGGAGGGGTGAGAGGCGGGGAAGACTTAAGACAAAGAACGAGAGAGAAGGGGGAGAGGGGGAGAGAAGCAAAGAGAAAGTTATATAATTATAAAAAGAGTGAGTGGGAAAAGTAAAGAGAGAGAGAGAGAGAGAGAGAGAGAGAGAGAGAGAGAGAGAGAGAGAGAGAGAGAGAGAGAGACAGCTGGGGGAAGTGAAAAGGTAAGCACTGGAACCCAGAATTGTGCAGCGGACGACACTGGATTACAATGATGGTGAATATTTTCAATCTGAGAATGCAGTTCAATACGGTAATAATTTATTCTAAAAATATAGTCCAAATCTTGGCCGTTGAAAGCGTGTGCGACGACAGTTTAGTCATGTTTACAGGACATGAGAAAATTTGGGTCTAATCAGTAACTGGCAGCTGGAGGTGGAGGGTGGGGGAGTTGGGGGCAGAAGGCGGGGTAGACTTGTTCGCGATTCCCCCCTTCCCTCTGTCCAGGGTAGAGGGGGGAAGGAAGGGGTAACCCCTGAGCAGAAATTAGTACGCGTGACTGTACAGTCGTCAGCACAAATTCGCTGCAAACCTGCTCGTGTGATGTTGGTCGTTTTGTCTGGCAACGGTGTATGGGAACTAGTTGCCACGTCAGCTTTTTTACGCTCTAAAGACGTTTGTAAAAATTAGTACTGTAAATCGCCCAGAATGAAATATTCTTTATTTCTGATTAGCAAAATAATGTGCTAAAGACGAAAGAAGAATGTTGTGGAATGATGAAACTTCCGCTCTCTCCCCGTACCCCTCCTGGTGACCCGCCTCAGCCTACCTCTTACCACACCTCCCTCCCTGCTGTCCTTCATTTCCACTCCCCTCTCTCCCCACCCTGTCTACCTTATATTATCCACGGCGCTAATAGACGCAATAAACCGCACTTTTCTTTATTTCTTGTCTACTCCTGTAACCTTTTTGTTTCTCTACTTTCGTGAAATTCTTGCCATGCCAGTCTTTTTCTCCCATCTTTTACTTCAAACATGATGCAGCAATTCGAATCATTATGATTCTGATACTGCTTCATGAATCAGTGAACAGTATGATGCGAATGGGAACATTTTCTGTGGAAAGAGAGAGACAGTAGGAGGAATGGGCACGAACGTTTGTTTAATTCCGCCTACCGAAATAATAGCCACCGACTGCCAGGCTCACTCAAAAAAAAAAAAAAAAAAAAAAAGAACAAGGAAACAAGGAATACATCATAAGCACGAGACCTCAAACGTTTCTGTATCTAGCGGCTGTTGGTGGTGACAGGGGGTGGAGAAAAGAATGACAACTGGAATAAAAGAAGTGGGAAGGAGACAGGGAGGGTGAGAATGGGACTCGAACAGGAAGGAATATTGATATACCTAACCT
This sequence comes from Coenobita brevimanus, assembly GCF_032717465.1. Lineage (NCBI taxonomy): Eukaryota > Metazoa > Arthropoda > Malacostraca > Decapoda > Coenobitidae > Coenobita > Coenobita brevimanus. The sequence goes on along the minus strand of NC_137043.1, from coordinate 22,435,748 downwards.
TGGATACTGTTAGTTTTATTAACGCATTGCGAGCAATTGAGAACAGGACTGGCTGAGTTTAGAATTGCGATGCACCAGTCGGGTTAGTGCCGTGGATAAATGAATGAAGGTAGACAGGGTGGGGAAAGGAGAAAATGGAGAGACATGAACGTGGGTGGGGGGTACGAGAGAGGAGGGGTGGGGGGGGGACATGAGAGAGAGAGAGGGGAAGGGAGCATAAACATGGTTATAATGAGGAAAACCAGATTACGCTCATACGTCGTTCCATAACATTCTTCTGTCAACTCTGCATGTTTTTATACTAATCAAATACGGTATGCAGAATACTGCACTCTTGGCAGTCGCTAGTACCACGTCTTAAAACACGTCTTTAAAATGTATAAAAGTCCAGGTGGCCACTAATCCCCTCACAGTGTTGCCAGACAAAAGGACTCATCACACGAGTGGACTTGCAGCGAATTTATGCTGACGACTGTACATTATTATAGAAAAGGGTAATGAGAAAATATATAAATAATGAATATATACATGTACAGCACTGTATTTGTACATTATTGTCAGGCCATTTTTACTGTATATGATTTGACATGCTACTGTGATACATAATTATAGGCAACAGCGTGTAAACAAGTCCTCTTCCTCATCCTCATCACTACTCACACTCAGTTTCACGAAGATGTGGAATTTCTGAATCTGGTACTGAAAGATTTTTTGCCATTTTCCATCTTTTATGATATACTCTGTTATAATCTAAAGGCTCTATTTTATGAAGGCAGTTTGGGTGGGGGCGCCTAAGATCTCAGTTGCCACATCACCGCCACACACATCCCCCCACCTCTCTCTCTCTCTCTCTCTCTCTCTCTCTCATTTATATTAACTTCTAATTTCATTTTCTTTATTTTTTTTTCTCCTGTTTTGACTTTTGATAGGCAAGCTTCCATGGCGGGAGACTGACCAAGTATGACCCGGACACACATGGCTATCCTTCGTGTCACTCACTGCACTTGACAGTGTCACAAAAGCATTGCTGACAAGTCTTATGGGATCTATACTATAATGTAGCTTTTTTTTATAATTACATCTATACAGAGTATTCAAAATTCATTTATAAGTTGTTACTAAATATAGGAGAGAGAGAGAGAGAGAGAGAGAGAGAGAGGGGGGGGGTTAGGAGGAGTAATTACACATGTGTGGCAGCGGTGATGTTTGAACTGAGCCAGCAGTGTGAGGTCTTAGGCGGCCCCACCCAGACTGCCTTCATAAAACAGAAGGCCTAAAATATGGTCTTATCTGAAAAAATTTAAAAAGAAAAAACTACCTCAGGAAAAAAAAAAAAAAATCAGCTGCCTACATGAGATCCGTACACAGTTGCAGTCACACTCTCGCCTCTCACAAACCTTTGTCCTACACCAACACACACACTGATACTTATAATTTTTCACATAATTCAGAATTATTATATAATTTTCAGATTTTACGGTCGGCACCCAAACATTATGTGTTCATATCTAAATTGTATCGTTGGGTCTAACAGATC
>NC_137043.1:22291711-22429211 GCF_032717465.1 Coenobita brevimanus | reverse complement strand
ACATCCTAAGACATTTCAACAATTAACTAGTCATATACAAGAAAGGCAGATTACTAGTTAACAGATGCATCACAGAGCGGGTGAGAGGATGGGGCAAGGCTAGTGCCTCGTTTCAGTCGTAATGGGGGAGAGAAACAAGCAGAGAATTCAGAGGAACAGTGGTGTGTGTGTGTGTGTGTGTGTGTGTGTGTGTAGAGGGAGAGAGAGAGACAGGGATGGCCCGAGGAGTATGTGATTGGGGGGAGGGTAAGGACAATTTTGACCAATTTGATTCGTTTGGCGTTACGGTTTGACCAACTAAATAGATGGAACCAAACCAAATTTATGAGAAAGTAATTTCTATTGTAACAGACTTACAGTATTTCCTGGAAAGTAATTTATTTACTGGTGACAAATTTTAACAAACTGTCATTCTGGATTTCTGGTGTATATAGACACAACTTAATTCAGAATTGCACTACTGTTCACTGATTTTCAGTCATACAGTGAGATACAAGATGCTTAAACTGACTACTTAAAAAAAAAAATAAATCACACTTGGCAAGTCAAATAAGGAAAAAGGTGAAAAACGAATGTTGAGTCAACTTGAAGTGAATGTGTATAATGGATTAATAAGGATTCAGCAGTAACAACCTGTATATACAGATTGTGTAATGATAATGGCTTTTAGAATTTTATTCATGTTTTCATGAGTTTCCACCAATTTGCAGTTTTTTTGAAGATCTAATTGATCAGTTAGGTCACTTTCACAAGCTAGAACCATCAGATAATGTAACGTTTTTTCTTTGGTTCGGTTTCGCAAATAGGTCTATGTTTTTAAAAGCTTAAGCCTGCTAAATGACTTCTCCATTTTTGACCAACTCAGCAATTCTTTGACCAACTCAGAACACATACTGGGGGGGGGACCCCCCTCTCCCGGTCGGGCCATCCCTGGAGAGAGAGAGAGAGAGAGAGAGAGAGAGAGAGAGAGAGAGAGAGAGAGAGAGAGAGAGAGAGAGAGAGAGAGAGAGAGAGAGAGAGAGAGAGAGAGAGACCGAAGGGAGTCAGCAGAGTTAAGGAGACGAACAAAGCCTAAAGAATAAGTACAGTATGCATCAAAATCATTATTATAGATCACTTTCATCAAGATGCAAAATTATTTCCAAAGATCATATGAATACGTGAGACAGTTAACTGCTGTAGCTCAGTACCCATCTCACCCTTGCAATTTCATGTTGCATCACCGCCATCCAAAAATAAACAAACGAACAACTGCCCAACACTACACAGAGTATCTCGGCAACATACCCCCTTCTCCACCCAATAATACAAATCACAAATCACCCAACACTACAAATCACAGACATACAGTGCATAAACACAGCCATTAGCCACCACAGCCATCCAAACCCATCAGTCAAACAGCAACCTTCGTGAACCACCACAAGATATACACTCCTCAACAACCCTACACAGAAAGACACGAACACACCTATACTCATTTTTTTTTTTAATTGAGGCGAAGATGCACTTGACAGGTTGGTGATGATTGGCTGAATGCAACATGTCCGAATAACATCCTCGTATTTCAAATAATTACCAGGTAATGTCACATTACTTGGTAATTATTTGAAATACACCTATGTTACTCGGACATGTCGCATTCAGCCAGTCATCATCAACCTGTCAAGTGCATCTTCGTCTTAAAAAAAAAAAAAAAAAAAAAACAGTATAGTCAGACTGCGATGTGGTCACCACTGTTCCCTGTTACGGTTCCGATACAAAATACAACTCACAAACAAGTTACTTTGCCCACACTGCAAGGCAACCCCCCACACCACAACACATTCATTCACCACATGCACATCACTATTGCAACAGTCTTTAAATATAACCTCAACCAAAGACTTTTGGAAACGACGGGTAGAAGCTTCTGATTTCCATCGTGATCGCAACGAGATGAACCTGGGGTTGCAACAACAACAACTACAACATCCAAACCTCCGCCGACTTTCAAACGACTTTACTTTTTAACAACCTATCAAGATTGTTACGGAACAGAGAAAGATAATGTACACTTTAAGTGAGAATACTAATAATCACTACTGTCCCTTAAAAGTCCAGGTTCAAAATAAAAGAGTTAGGTAAAATTACAAGTTAAAGTTTAATGCTCAAACTAACAACAAAACATTCAGGACTCATAAGGATAATGTAATGGCAAAAAACAGGTTAAATATATGGTTAACTGCAATAGCCTCTATTAACACGAAATTAGCAAGAGTAAATTTACCTAAGTCAGGCCTGATAAAATGAAAATACACTGGGTAATGCTCAGTTAATGCAAGATAAATTATTACAGATACAAAGTATTATTAATGATGGCTGACAAGAACCCTACACAAATCACAAAAACCTTACTAGGCCTAAGAATCAACCTTATGCTACACAGTACAAGAAAAAATGCAACAACACTTATACTCAAATTACATAGCTGCTAGATGGTTGGAGATTTCCTGAGCACTCACAATAATAACTGTACAGGGGAGGACAGAGATGTGAACAAAAAGAGGAGCAGATCTAAGTGGCAATTAATGTGGAGACTGAGCTCATTATACAGTATAGGGGCCGGCAGAGCTTGATACAACTTGTAAGAAGGACGCGCAAATGAAGCCATGGGGACAAAGGGTTGACAATCCCGCTCTGAACAACAGAAAGGACGACTTACTCTACTATAACGGTAGAAGAGGGGAGTGAGGTAGAACACGCTCGTGATCAAACAGGCAGCACACTGTAAATTAGAATTACACAAAGGATGATGAAATCATAGGCTATGTAACACCTCCCCACAAAGAAAAAGAAATTTACAAAGGAAATTTCTTATTACTCTAAAACAATCTGTCTAAAGTCTAGATAAGCAATCTGCAATAACATTTTCTTTCCCCTTGACATGTTGTATGTCTAATGAATACTCCTGAAGAAGTAGACTCCATCTTGTCAATCTCTGATTTTTATCTTTAAACTTACTAAGGAATTTCAGTGGGTTATGATCGGTATAAATGACTATGGGGTCAAAACCAGAACACAAATAAAATGAAAAATGCTGTAAACCCAAAATCAAGGCCAAAAGCTCTTTCCCAATAGTTGAGTAGTTCTTTTGAGGTGGAGTGAACTTCTTACTGTAATAAGATACAGGGTGTTCAATACCCTGATCATCCTCTTGCAGCAAAACAGCCCCAGCTCCTGTATCACTGGCATCAACAGCCATCTTAAAAGGCTTAGCAAAATTTGGAGCAGCGAGCACTGGCTGACTTAATAAGATAGCTTTAAGTTTGTTGAAAGAGGATTCACAGTTATCGGTCCAGACAAATTTAACTCCCTTTTTCAGTAGGTCTGTAAGTGGTGATACTAGAACTGAAAAGTTAAGAACAAATCTCCTGTAATAACCTACCATTCCCAAAAATCTTTGTAGCTCTTTCCTAGTTTTAGGTCTGGGAAGATCACTTATAACCTGAACCTTAGCTCCTGGTGGTGCAACATGTCCATCACCAATTACGTACCCAAGGTACTGAACTTTAGCTTGACCAAACTCACACTTTGATAAATTAGCTACAAGATTAGCCTGAACCAAACGCTCAAGAAATTTACTGACATGGCATAGGTGATCTTTCCAGTTGTCACTGAAGATTAATACATCATCAATATAAACAACACACCCTGCCAAACCCTCTGTCACAACATTCATGAGCTTCTGAAATGTGGCTGGTACATTCTTCATACCATACGGCATTACAGAACATGCAAAAGTCTTTCCTAGTGTTACAAAACATGAGATCTCCCTAGCACGTTCAGTCATAGGTACTTGCCAGTATCCCTTTAACAAATCAAACTTACTTATGTACCTAGCCTTTCCGATCTTGTCTATGCAATCTTCCACACGAGGGAGAGGGTAAGTGTCTGTTTTGGTTATCTGATTAACACGTCTGTAGTCAATGCAAAGCCGCTGTGACCCACCTGGCTTAGGGACCAGAGTGACAGGAGAACTCCACTCGCTCTGACAGGGCTCAATCATCTTGTGGTCCAACAGGTAGCCAAGCTCCTTCTGGATGAGAGGAACTTTCACTGGGTTCACACGGTAAGGAGGCAATTTAATTGGCTTTGCGTCTCCAACATCGACATCATGCATCAACACAGTGGTTCTTCCTGGAGTGGCACGGAACACTTGCGGGTACTCCTGCAATAATGCCGAAAACTCCTGCCTTTCCTCGGCAGGTAAATGAGAAAGCTTAGTCTGGAGATCATTCATGATATCAGGATTCTTCCCCAAACTATCACTCAGGCTCATGCTGCATGGGAGAACTTCACTTGCAGACTCGGGTGGAACAGCTACAGTGCAGACTGGATTATTTTCGTCCCGCCTGTGATATAACTTTAGCATGTTGATGTGACAAAGCTGTTTGTTCTTTCTACGATCTGGTGTGGCGATGACATAGTTGACATCACTGAGTTTCTTCTCCACGAAATAAGGACCACTAAACTTGGCTTGAAGAGGTTGCCCATGCACCGGTAGCAGAATCAAAACCTGATCTCCTGGCTGAAAGTGGCGTAACCTGGACTTCTTATCATACCAAGTCTTCATCTTCTCCCGAGCAGCTCCTAAATTCTCTCTCGCCAGCTGTAAAGCAGTGGACAGCCGTTCTTTGAACTTCATCACATACTCCAGCAGGTTGACGTCATCCTCCTCTGACAGCCAGCATTCCTTGAGTAGCTTAAGGGGTCCTCTTACTTCATGTCCAAACAGTAGTTCAAAAGGTGAGAAGCCCAGTGATTCATTTGGAGATTCTCTTGCGGCAAACACAACGAATGGAAGACCTTTATCCCAGTCTTTCTGATGTTCCAAACAGTATTTCTTGAGCATCGATTTGAGTGTTTGATATCTCTCCAACGCTCCTTGGGTCTGGGGATGGTAAGCTGAAGACGCGATCTGGGTGATGCCCAACTCTTTCAGAGACTGCTTGAAAACATTTGACATGAAATTACTTCCCCGGTCTGACTGTACCTCCTTGGGCAGACCAAACTTTGTGAAGAACCCTAGCATTTCCTTTAACCACGTTCTTTGCTGAGATATTTCTAAGTGGAATGGCTTCAGGATAACGAGTAGCCATATTAATCAGGGTCAACACATAAGAAAATCCTGAAGAAGTCTTAGGAAGAGGGCCCACAATATCCACCAACACAAGGGTGAATGGCGCCTCAAAAGGAGGAATGGGAACTAGAGGTGCAACCTTTTCGGTCTGATTACACTTCCCCACAACTTCACAGGTGTGACAAGACTTACAATACCAGGAAACATCCCTGAAGATACCTGGCCAGTAGAAGTGTTTCAAAATGCTTGCCACAGTCTTCCTCACTCCAAGGTGTCCTGCCAAACTGGAATCATGAGCCACTCTAATGATATCCTGCCTACAAACACGAGGGATGACAACTTGATGTACAACCTCCCATTCACAGTCGGCTGATGCTGTTGGGGGTCTCCACTTCCTCATAAGTACTCCTGACTTTACATAATAACAAGTAGAAGCACCAGTTGACTCTTCCTCACTGCAAGCAGAGTTAGCAAGACCTTTCAACTCAGGGTCAGCAACCTGCAACTCAACCAACTCTTGACGAGCCAAATTATCAACACTACGCGGTACTGCCTCATCTGGTGAGTGGTCCAAATTAGCAAGAAAAGTGTCAGCTAGGATAACATCATCATCATTATCCTCTAAGTCACCAGTAACTTTAGACTTAGCCCTAGTGACAGCACATGCAGGGAACACATCAGGGACATCACAATCCTGGGACGCAGCCACTGGCTCACTAGACAACTGAGGAGCTGGACACACTTGACTTCCACCAATATCATTTCCAAGTAAGAAAGTTACACCTGACATTGGGAGGGTCTCAACCAACCCAACCATAATGGAACCATTAGCAAAACCAGACTCTAAATTCACTCTGCACAGAGGGACAGAGAAGTAATTATTCCCTACACCTTGTAAGATTACAGTTTCATCAGAGGAATTAACATTAGAGCCTAGAACACTGGTCAGCATAAGGGATTGGCAAGCACCTGTATCACGATATATTTTAACTGATTTCCTGTCATTACTGTCCAGAGGACTGACAAAACCATCAGACAGGAAATTAGCACATGAACTCTTGAGAGTGTCACCCACGTTACTGCTCAAAAGAGGAGCTCCATCATGAGGATTTAATTTACCCCTCAAAGCAGGTTCAGTTAACTCAGTTAAAGAATTCTGGGAACTCTCAAGGGTGGACACTAGACCAATTGACTGAATATTTAAAGAATCCTTTTTGTTCACATCACGCTGTCTCCTGAAACATTTCTCCGTAGTATGACCAAGCTTACTACAATAAGTACATTTACTTTTCTGAAATCTAGAAGTGAAGCTGGTATTTACTTCCTGAGAAACATCATCTTTATTCTCTTTCCTGTTACCTGTACTCTGAGTAGAGGCAACGTACTTACTCTCAGCTTTCCCTTTTCCTCTAGAATATCTCTTTTGAGTGAGAACAAATTCATCAGCTAAAACTGCAGCATCAGACAAATTATCTATTCTTTTCTCATCAAAATATAGGCTTACATCTTTATTAATACACCTTTTGAAGTCCTCCAGCAAAATCATCTGCTTAAATTTACCAAAATCAGAATCCACATTCTTAGAATTTAACCACTGCTCTAACAGATCTTCTTTGATTTTTGCATACTCAACATGGGATTGCTTATCTTGCTTGTAAGTTGTCCTAAATTTTACTCTATAAGCTTCAGGAACAAGCTCATAGGCCTTAAGAATCAAGCTCTTAACTACATCATAATTATCAGATTGATCCTGAGGCAAAGATGCATAAGTTACTTGAGCTTTACCGGTGAGAACAGTTTGGAGGAGTACTGGCCAATACTTTTTGGGCCAATTAAAACCTGTAGCTACCCTCTCAAACAACTGAAAATACTTTGTTAAATCAGATTCATTAAAAGGAGGGACAAGTTTAACATTTTTAGCCACATCAAAATCATCAAAGCTAGATGATCCAGTTCCACCTTGTTTCATGCGATACTCATGGTCTGCCTGAATCCTGGCAAGTTCAACTTATGCCTCAGCCTCCTTAGCACGAGACTCCGCCTCCTTAGCGTGAGCCTCCTGCAGGGCTAGCTGTAACTTAGCTAATTCAATCTGCGTTTGCTCATTTGGAGGAGTTACATTAAACAAGCTTTCATTAATCATGTCAACAATTTGATCTTTAGAATGATGAGAGCGAACAGCAATTCCCAATTGTTGAGCAACAAGCTTAAGTTCATTCTTTGTTCTGTTTTCTACATCACACACTGTTTGCACATTTGACAAAAAAATCTTTGGCTTCATCAAGAGTAGTAATAGTAGACATCATGAATAAATCACAGTCACAAAATATCGAGCAATATCCTTATGATAATATCCTGAATATCCTGATAAGAGGTCGCCAAATTTATGTTACGGAACAGAGAAAGATAATGTACACTTTAAGTGAGAATACTAATAATCATTACTGTCCCGTAAAGGTCCAGGTTCAAAATAAAAGAGTTAGGTAAAATTACAAGTTAAAGTTTAATGCTCAAACTAACAACAAAACATTCAGGACTCGTAAGGATAATATAATGGCAAAAAACAGGTTAAATATATGGTTAACTGCAATAGCCTCTATTAACACGAAATTAGCAAGAGTAAATTTACTTAAGTCAGGCCTGATAAAATGAAAATACACTGGGTAATGCTCAGTTAATGCAAGATAAATTATTACAGATACAAAGTATTATTAATGATGGCTGACAACAAGAACCCTACACATCACAAAAACCTTACTAGGCCTAAGAATCAACCTTATGCTACACAGTACAAGAAAAAATGCAACAACACTTATACTCAAATTACACAGCTGGTAGATGGTTGGAGATTTCCTGAGCACTCACAATGATAACTGTACAGGGGAGGACAGAGATGTGAACAAAATGAGGAGCAGATCTAAGTGGCAATTAATGTGGAGACTGAGCTCATTATATAGGGGCCGGCAGAGCTTGATAACTTGTAAGAAGGACGCGCAAATGAAGCCATGGGGACAAAGGGTTGACAATCCCGCTCTGAACAACAGAAAGGACGACTTTAACGGTAGAAGGGGGGAGTAAGGTAGAACACGCTCGTGATCAAACAGGCAGCACACTGTAAATTAGAATTACACAAAGGATGATGAAATCATAGGCTATGTAACAAGATCCATTCTCTCTTCATGACCACACCAACTGTATATCATTATATGTTATCAATAAGCCTCCTCACACCAACAATTTTTCAGTTCCTGTTATTCTCCATTCTCTCTTCATGACCATACCAACTGTTTATGTTATCAATAAGGCTCCTCACACCAATTTCTCAGTTCCTGTTATTCATTATTTAACCCACTTTGCACACGCCACACACATTCCATAACTGTCCCATTTCCAGTGCCATTGCTCCATAATTTTCGTCCTTATGCCATACGAAGAGTTCAAGTGATTACACACTCACACCCACACCCAAACACACCCATAGCCAGACACACTCACACCCAGACACAAACACATACACACACATACACACCTATACCCACACCCAGACACCCACACCCAGACACCCACACTCATACCCACACCCCCACAACTCACCCATACCCCCACACCCACAGGCCTACACCCCCACACCCCTATACTCCCCCACCTCCCCCCCCACTCCCACAACCCCCCCCCACACACACACACTGTGTGGACAATGCATCACTGAACCGGTCTGATATTTTCTGAAAGATCAAGACAAGGTTCAGCAAACATTGGCTGGGAAAGTATCACTGAACATTATATATTGCATGTAAATCACGACTTTATTAGGCTTAATGAATATTCGGATGTGAGGTGTGTGAATGTGAAAAAAGCAACAGAAGAGGCAAAGTGAACATCGGCCACCGTGCGTGGCCCCGCCCGCTGGCTCCGGCAGCCACTAATAATTGTGGATGTAGTGTAGGGGATATTTGACCATGAAAATAATGCATAATAACTATTTTTACACCTGTTGCATATGCTTGACATTAATCACCCACACCACGTCAAAAAGTAAAATGGGAACGTTGACTATAATACTCAGGATGTAATTTGCCACTCTCCCAAAAACTGATGCTCGAGAAGGTTGCAACCCCGCTCCCACCCATTTTACTACGCCAGTCCACTGGATAAAGCTGTTTTCACTGACATCTTCCACAGGGGCCAAAAACTAGTTTTAGTTTCTATTAGCACTGGAATATAACGAGGAGCTATTGTTCACAATTATTCATTATTAGCATAACATTACAGTAATACAAAAGACATGACATGTTGGTCCTGAAGGTTGGCACTCTCCTCCCATTTCTTTATCCACTTCACAGTTTTTGTAGTGAGGTCAAGTTGATGCGCTGTTGCCCTGATGGAGAAGCCATCATCACGTAGCGTGAAAAATTTGATCTCTGAGCATTAATTTCTCGTCTCGCCGATTTATGTCAACCTGGTGGGGCACGTGATGGTGCTGATTTCACCTTTGAGCAGAGGATAGCCAAAACACCTCGGTGGAACACCCCCTCCCGCACCCCACAGAGAGAGAGAGAGAGAGAGAGAGAGAGAGAGAGAGAGAGAGAGAGAGAGAGAGAGAGAGAGAGAGAGAGAGAGAGAGAGACAGACAGACAGACAGACAGACAGACGGTTACGTAGAGGAAACATCATGTAAGCTACTTCATCTTAAAACATATGATTTCCATTATTCCTTAGACTCCACCAATCGTCTTCATCTACTTTTGAGTATGAACATGAATTTTAGCTGTTCAGATACTTCGTAAATGTTTGAATATCTTGGCTGCATACACATTATTTTTGGCTGCTTAGATTTTCCTTGAAACGGTAGAACTGTTCATAAATACTGAGCTAAGATGGTTAGTTGAAAAACTGCCCGTGTCCAGGGATTAAGACATGCGATAACTCACTAACTCGCATAATCATATTGATTCATAGCTGAGCGTCTAATATTGTGTTTTTCTTCTGTTATTTTATTTCTTTTAAGCCGGGCGAAAATAAACATACTTTCATCATTTAATCAGCAGTAAGATTGACTGATATCTGTATGAAAATAAAATTCTCATTTCATTTAACAGTCGGTGAGCGAATGACACTGCTTTGATACTAGCCAAAGTCTGGTTGCTCGTGGGAGGTCCGAAGCTGTAACCTTTCGTCCGGGAAGGAGGGGCCGAGACTAGTTCCTTCCACGCTGGGTGTAGTACGAACTTCTGAACGGAGCTGTACATGGCTTCAGGCCAAAGAAAACTTGCCCCTGATGTGGCGTGAGGGGGGATCGGACCAACCCGGGTGGTGGGGGGAATCCCCCCCTCGGCCGCCTCCATGCCACCCTCAACACCACTCCCTCACGCCCTCCTTGTCCCCCATCACTCTCCCACCCCTCCACGCAACTGCATCTCTCCCCACAACAATCTGCGTCCCTTCCCACCCTCTCTTGCCCCTCCTCCCTCCCTGCTAGCCTCGTCCCCCCCGCCAAACCCCACCCATCTCTCCCTCCTTGTCCCTCAATACCCTTCCAACCCCCAACAGGCCTCCGAGTGTCAGGCCTGATGTACGTACCTGTTTCATATTATTTCTACTTTTTCCCAAATTTTTACACTTCATTTCTCACTTCGTACCCACCGGTTTCTGTACGTACACCCGCGAACCAAAGTTTCGGTACCCCCCTCGATGGAAGGAAGTGGAAATCAGGGTTAAAGAGAGGGCAGGTGAACGGACAACCGTCAGTGGTACTTTGGAACTGAGCTACGAGGCGAATAGTGAGAAACCTAATGACACTGAATTCGAAACATTTCCATGCTATTCACCTGCAAAACATTATGCGTTCGTAACATACATACCGTAACATATAACATAGACTACTCTGTTATCATGGTGTCCTGTGATACTGACCCATCTGTTTCGGATTCTCATCACACAAATAAAGCACCGAGCCAGTTGTATATAAGTTGCAACTTGTCATTATAACTGCAGTCAAAATTTTTGTGAATGTTATCCCTGGATTGTCTATAGCTATAATAAAGAATGATTGTGAATTTAATGTTGATTTTCACAGTAGTTGTGCGGATGGTGGCAATTATTTTATTTGGACGACTAAACCACATTGTGATGGACAGCGGAGAGCATTCGCCAATAATTTACTATAACCAGATGAAATTAGATGCAAACAACACAAAATATTATGAGAACGAAGACACAGCTATGGTATCCTGCTCCGCCTTGTTATCAAGGCCTTAACTGTGGCTTCATCTCATACGTGCATTATTTTCCTTCAGTCTCTGCCTCTTTTATTACTCTTACTTCCCGGTATCCTCTTACCGTGAGTCGTCCTGTCCTATTACCCCTAGTGTATTACATTATTCCTCGCATCATCACTCCCAGACAAACAACGTTAGCACAAGACTGCTGAATCTGTTAATACCATTATTGGCACTGCCACTGCTACTGTAATCCCCCTTTTCCTATTGTGTCTAATTTCTTTCACAGTACTACTACTGCTGCTTCTATTAATACTCCATTATAAATCTGTATAATAATAAATATGATTGTCCTTATGTCTGTGTATCTGTTAATCATAATTGTTGTCCCTGTCTCACCGACGACAACTCGTCACTGACCCGGCACCGCTACTCCAGTTCCCACCCACCATGGATTCTACTCCTCCCCCACTCCGACACCACATTACCCTTCACTTCATCCTTGGGCCAGAAGGCCTGTTGTTCACACTTTACCGGTGAATATACGTGGCATGCATTAATAATAAGGCATTTCAGAGTTAAACGGTAATCGCCCTCTAAAATATTCTGTTTGCCAAGTCCAAACTTTAGGCCATATTTTGATACCATGAAGGTTTTATGTTGATGTATCAGCCATTCATGAGATTTAATGGTGCTAATGGAAGGCAATAAAAACTAGTTGACCTTTAGCAGTTAGTTTGGTGACCTTGACTCTGACCCCGAGTTGCCATTTTCGAACTCCTCCAAGATTTTGGCCATATCTTGATATGCTGAAGGCTTCATGTTGATAGCTCAAGCCGTTCATGAGATATAATAGGAACACACACACACACAGATGCAGTTAAAAATATGATCGCTCCGCCTTCTGAAGGTAGGCGATAATAATATAATAATAACAACATCGTAGATGTGTACTGTAGTGTTCCTAATATAACACTTAATAACTGAAGACCCAAACGTGCTTATATTACGGAGCACTGTTATATTAACCACAAAACCGACCACAGACCGTTCTTATCATTACCACTGCACCTTCCCTATAGCATTTCACCATGGAAATACAACCCACTGTAGTCCTCTGTGAGATCGCTACACGTGTTTGGGAAAAATAACAGTGCACAACATGCCTACAAACCACTAAAATAAGCATATGATTTTTCACTGACATCCATCAAATAGCCTAGGAGAAGTTAGTGGACAAACAAACAAACGACTGGACACAGACAGACAGAAGCAGAACGTCTCGCATCGGTATGTAACGACCTGACAAAACTCTTGTGATCCTGCATTGCAGGTGTCATCACAGTAATAATAAAAATAATAATAATAATAATAATAATAATAATAATTAATCACATGTTATTAGGCACGATACTGAGAAGGACACACTGGAATCGCATGTGTCGACGCAATGCAGACTCTGTTTGCCATGACAGAAGGTTGGGTTGCGGTCAAACATTAATTTAGTATTACTATAACCCTACCATTACAGGATATTAAGGCACTGTTTGGTTTTATGTCACAGCTGTTTTCACTTGTTTTATCAGGAAGATTATGGTGTTTGTCCTCCTCTGTATCATGGATATTAACACGTGATTACTACTACTACTACTACTACTGGTACTACTACTACTACGATTATTATCATTATTATTATTATTATTATGATGATGATGATGATGATGATGACACCTACAAAGCAGGATCGTAATAGTTTTGGCAGGTTGTCATATACCGATGCGAGACATTCGGCCTCAGTCTATGTCCAGCCGTGTGTTTGTTTGTCTGCTAACTTCTAGGCAATTTAATGGATGTCAGTGAAACGTCACAAGTGTATTTTAATGGGTTATAGGCATGTTGTGCGCTGTTATTTTTCCCAAACATGTGTAGTGATCCCACAAAGGACTTCAGTGGGTTGTATTACTATGGTGAAGTGCTACTGGTAAGGTCCAGTGGCTATGATAGGAACGGCCTGTGGTCCGTAATATAGGCACGTTTGGGTCTGCGACTTTTATAATTATGTAATGTTCGGAATACTGCAGATGTATGTTGTTGCTGTCAATTTTATAATTATTCTTATTAATGCATGCCACGTATATTCACCGGTAAAAGGTGAACAACAGGCCTGGAGGCCCAAGAAGGAGGTGAGGGGTAAAATGATTCGGAGTGGGAGAGGAATGAGCTTATGGCGGGTGGGAGAGAGGGGGGTGGGGTACAACTGGGGTAGCAGTGTGGGGTAAGTGACGAGTTGTCGACGGTGGGACAGGGACACAGACATAAAGACAATCATATATATTATTATACAGATTTATCGTGGAGTAGTAATAGGAGTAGCAATAGTAGTACCGTGAGGGGAATTGGAGTAGACACAATGGGGAAAGGGGGAATAGTAGTGGCAGTGGCAATAATGGTATTAACAGATTCAGCAGTCTTGGGCTAACGTTGTTTGTTTGGAAGTGATGATGCGAGGAATGTAATACAATACGGGTTATAGGACCGGACGACAAGAAACCCTCCAAGGATTATGACGAGTCACGGTAAGAAGATACCGGGAAGAAAGAGTAAATAAAGAAGCAGAGACTGAAGGGAAATAATGCACGTATGAGGTGAAGCCCCAGTTAAGGCCTTGATAACAAGGCGGAGCAGGATACCACAGCTGTGTCTTCGTTGTCTCATAATATTTTGTGTTGTTTACATCTAATTTCATCTGGTTATAGTAAATTATTGGCGAATGCTTTCCGCTGTCCATCACAGTGTGGTTTAGTCGTCCACATAAAATAACTGCCACATTTATAACCATCCGCACAACTACTGTGAAAATCAACATTAAATTCACAATCATTCTTTATTATAGCTATAGACAATCCAGGGATAACATTCACAAAAATTATGACTGCAGTTACAATGACAAGTTGCAACTTATATACAACTGGCTCGGTGCTTTATTTGTGTGATGAGAATCCGAAACAGATGGGTCAGTATCACAGGACACCATGATAACACAGTAGTCTATGTTATATGTTACGGTATGTATGTTACGAACGCATAATGTTTTGCAGGTGAATAGCATGGAAATGTTTCGAATTCAGTGTCATTAGGTTTCTCACTATTCGCCTCGTAGCTCAGTTCCAAAGTACCACTGACGGTTGTCCGTTCACCTGCCCTCTCTTTAACCCTGACTTCCACTTCCTTCCATCGAGGGGGGTACCGAAACATTGGTTCGCGGGTGTACGTAGTTGGAGAATGCTGTATATTGTACTACATACGACGCATCTTTTTTTTTTCTAATCTCCCTACCTTCCCAGATTAGCACCTCTGAGTAGTGTCCGTGTTAGTTTTCGAAAGACTATGAAGCCTTGTAGGGCTACTCCTTGCTCCTGTTTCATCTCCCCACACATAAAAACACACCTGTTTTCATGGCTGGTGTGATAAATTCTAATGAAATGGAGAGTTTCCACAAGAGAATTTGGTTGTTGCCGAAACTGTTATGATAAGTATGATGAAGTGTAATGATGTGATAACTGTAATGGTGTGATAAATGTGTAACGAGAGGTTGGGAGAGTAAAAAGAGAAATCTTTTTTTTTTTTTTTTCCCTTTCTTATGCATGCCTTTATACCATTATTCAACTTTATTTTCATGCCCTTGATGATTATAAACATTTATATGCGTCGGTGTTAGTTTTGGAATGACTATGAGGCCTTGTAGGGCTACTCCCCACACCTGTTTTATCTCCCCACACCAATATACACACACCTGTTTTTATGGCTGGTATGACAAATCCCATTGAAATGGAGGGTTTCCAGAAAAGAATTTGGTTGTTGCCAAAATTTTTCTCTCCAAGTACCACCAAGGCCTTGTAGGCCTACTCCCCACACTACTTATCTTCCCACACCTACATACACACCTGTTTTCATGGTAGATGTTACAGAACACACTGGTGCTATCTTTTCATGCGAAAAGCTGGTTATTTCCAATCCCCGTACCTATAGGCCTACTCTCCACAGCCTAATGTACATTATCTCCCCACAGTCTAGTAATCTCCCCACACCTATATACGCCTGTTTTCATATTTGGTGTGACAGAACACTTTGAAATGTCCTATTTCAAGAAAAATTGGTAGGTATCAAAATTTTCATGTTTTCGATTGTATTCGAGGGGTAACTATCATAAACTTTTTTGAACTTTGACGCGCGATTGTGCGGTTACCATTAGGCCTACGGGGATACGGATTGCGTTGTCAGGTGTGTAAATTCTTCCTCTTTTGCCAGAACACAGACAATTTGCCCTTGGTGAAAGTCGCCAAAACACCCCCCCGAATTGCGGTTGTGAGAGGTACCCTGCCTGAAACAATTGCGGTCTTAAGGGCTTGAAAGTAATGCTTATCAAAACTAAGCATACCCAAATTTGATACTAACAAGAGTTTGCAAGATGTTTTGGGGAAATGGTATATGTACTGAAACAGAGATTTACTTTAAAAAATTAAAAGACTTGTCAAAACTATTGTATATCCACGCTTGATTACTACTAGCATTTAGTCATAATAGCATGTAAGATGTTCCTGAGTGATAGTATGTTATTCCATGTATTGTTATCGGTATTTATTAATTTTTTAAGTGATAGAAATTCTTATGTAAGTTGTTACGAGTAAAAAAAAAAAAAAATCCTGACCTATAAAACAATAGTATATAGCATTTCTTTGTTTATATAATTATATTCTATAAGGGAACAGACATGCCACTGAAAAACACTGACGACATATACCACTGTCTCTTCCATTGCAAGTGAAGATTTTTCCCAGATAATACCACAACAAACTTTCAGAATCGCATTATCCCACTGCAGCTAGATCCAAATCATGAATATGAAGTTTAGGTAGGTAATATTTTATTCCCAAAATATTGTGATCCGGATAATAAAATTGGTTTTCATGCACGAATAATGAGATCTGAAAACGAAGACTACGAGTACAATTTTTATACCTGAAACAAATATTGTTTCCATCTAGTTCTCGCAGTTTAGTATGTATTGTCGAATCCATTAACCATCAAATGCTGAAAGAACTTCAGGAAATTGTTCAAGAAACGTATGCTGATTATTTCCCTTTCCAGCAGATATTTCATTATGCTTACAACATAGGGTTGGCTTCCAAAAAAATGGTAGTTGCGGTTGATGCAGGGCGTATATACACCTTGTTATCAATGGAGTTTGCTCCTCAAATTGCCAAGTGCTGGGGTTTGAACCGAGAGTTCGTTATTCGGTATTTCAGAAAAAAAAAAAATGAAAAGGAAAGTCCTTCATCATCGAATCCCAATCCTGTTAAAGTTATACGTTCATATCCACCCATATCTGATGGTTTCAATGATTATTCATATGTGTACTCTGATCTGGTTAACCCTTAGAGATTCGGGGGACAAATTGTGAATATCCTTACTGCTATACCCCTACAGAATGATGTGACGATTAAGGATGCTAATTCTATAATGTACAGGTGACATGTAGAGGTGTGTGGTATGTAGGAGGCCTGCTGGGCCTTGATAGCAGGCTGTGAAGCCTATGCCCAGAGTAGGACACATTAAAAAAAAAAAAAAAGACGTCGGAATAAGTTCGTTTCCTTTTCTGTGGACTAAGGCGTTTGTAACACTGCTCGATGGAGAGCTACCCCCTCCTCCTCCCTTCCTCATAGTACCACACTCCCACCCAACCCCCCCCTACTTTTCTCTCTGACCCCATAACTCCACCCGGTACCCTCCATGGTCTCGCTCACAGCCAGCTAGGGGTTTCTGTACTTCAAGCACCTCTCTAATTACGTATAGTCCGAACAACTAATAAAAAAATAGTACAGTATATACATAAACAAAGCTAGGGAAAATTTACTGCACTGAGAGAGACAGAGACAGAGAGTTAAAAGACAGGGAGCGACAGGCCGAGAGGGAGAGCGAGTGGAATAATGAGAAATGAGAGGGCAGTTACAGAGAAAATAAAAAGGGGAGAGGCAAGGAGAGAACAACGAGAGTTAAGAGACAAAGGGTGAGAAGAAGAGACGGTGAGAGGTGAAATGAAATTCAAGCAGTGTGAAAGGGAAAGAGAAAAGGGTGATGTGAATTGGAAGGCTGGGAGACAGGAAGCAGAGACAAAAGGGGAGAGAGCTGAGAGAAAATTGGAATGGACCAAACATAGAAATAGGGATAACAAAAGGAGAAAAGTGGGAAAGACAGCTACGGAACGGAATACTGAGAACGATATGAGAAAAATTAGAAAAGAAGGCAAGGTAACGGGGAGGAGGAAGAAAGTGCGTTATTATGGCAAGGACGCAGGGAAAGAACTAAGACGAAAGCATTGAGAATGACATTCAAGTGAAAAGGGAGGGAGAGAAATAGAGAAATTAGAGAAATTTGCGGAGAGAAAGTAGAGATTACGGATGGGAAGAAAATAGGTTAATTTTTAGGGCAAGAAAGGGGAGGGTGATGTTAAGAAGAAAAGACAAGGGGAGGGAGAGGAAGGGAGGGAAAGACAGTGGGAAGAGCGGATTGAAAGAGGAGATTTCGGGTGACAGGGAGCGACGGAGAGAGGGAGAGAAAAAGGAGCATGCAGTTATTGCTGGGGAAAGAAAGAAGTGAAGGAAATGGGTTCAGTACAAGTAAAGAAATACGGAGAGGGTAATGGAGAAAAAAAGGTAACACATGACAACTGAAAAAATAAGACAAAGTTGTGACAGGAAAGGAGAAAGAAGAGCGAGGTAAGGAGGGAGTGACTAAGGGGGAGACAGACGAAGGAAAGGCGAGAGGGAGGAAGGTAGGGACTGAGAAGATACCTATAAAGAAAGAGGAAGGAGGGAAAAGGAAACAGGGGATGAGACAAAGGATCCAGAGAGAGAGATGGGGGGGAGGGGCAGTACACAGACAGGCACAGACAGATAGGTCGACAAATGTTCAGAAAGTGTGCGTTTGTGAGTACGTGTGTGTGTGTGTGTGTGTGTGTGTGTGTGTGTGTGTGTCACTTCTATAACATTGTTCCATTTTTTCACCTGCGTGTTTTCCTCTTCTCTGCTTCAGTTTCTCCTCTCACTTTTCTTATCAGCATTTCTCCTGATTGTTCTTACCATTCCAAGTCTCTCTCTCTCTCTCTCTCTAGGAATAAAGAGATTGTTCTCACAGTCAATGTCTCCTTAATACGGCCACTTCCTAAGTTGCTGTGGAATTTTGGTCGCTTGAAAAAGACATACGTCGACTTAAAAAGAGTTCAGGAGACTAAGGTATCAGGTTCGCCTGAGGACTGTGGGACTTTTTTAGTAGAAACTCATAGACTACGAGGTCAGTTCATTAAAGTGTTTAAAATCTGAATGGGTTTCACAATCATTACATAGAAAGATACTTACTATTAACACGGACTCGGTACACAACCATGGCTGGAAGCCGTAAATGAGAAAATTTACCAACAGAATTACGTGAAAACTTTTTCACTTGCATGATCTGCTCCACATGGAACTGACTCAACATGGACGTTGTTAACAGTAGAGAAGTTTAAGGGATTCATCGGCAGGATCTTACACTAAAATAAATGTGAACTGGATATGCATTCCCAGGCAAACAACAAGTATCTCCACGGTATTGGCTGCATAGTCATGATCCTAACTTTTCCTTGTAACTCCTCTCTCTCACTCTGTGTGTGTGTGTGTGTGTGTGTGTGTGTGTGTGTGTGTGTGTGTGTGTGTGTGTAAAAGAGGTGTCTACTATCGCAATATTTAATCACAGCAGATTTATTCTCTCTCTCTCTCTCTCTCTCACACACACACACACACACACACACACACACACACACACACACACACACACACACACACACACACACACACACACACACACACACACACACACACACACACACACACACACACACACACACAGTGTGGTAAACCTTCCACCCCCCCTGTGGCGGGGGGGACACAATCTGGCCGCACTATGGGGTGGTACTACTGCTCTGCGGCCAGGTTGTGTTAGGAAGAATACTGGCACCGTATTCCCTGCGTGTCGTAAAAGGCGACTAAAAGGGGCGGGGTGAAGGGACTAGGGACACCCTCCTCCGTTTTTTAGTTCCTAAAAAGAGACAGGCCAGACAAAGGGATGGGGGATGGAGTTATCCCCGTACCCTGAAAATTGGGTCTATGAATGTGCTTGGATGTAGTACGACTGAGGCTTAAAGGGAGGAGATTGGAAGAATGTTTATGAGAAGAAAGTTGGATGTGTTAGCTTTGAGTGATACGAAGATGAAAGGGAAGGGTGAGTCTATGTTTGGAAATGTGAATGGAAGATTGTCAGGTGCTGATAGAGGAAGGGCAAAAGAAGGTGTGGCCTTGTTAGTGAGTCCGGAAGTACAGCAGTGTGTGACTGAATGGAAGGAGGTGTCATCGAGACTGATGTGGGTGAAAGCGAAATTTGAACGTGAGTTGTGAGTGTTTGTGAGTGCATATGGGCCTGGTAGTGAAAAGGATGAAGAAGAGAGGGAGTCCTTCTGGAATGATGTTGATGAGTGTCTGCAGAGTTTGGGAGCAAATGTGAATGTGGTAATGATGGGAGATCTGAATGCTAGAGTGGGAAATGTAGCAGTTGAAGGTGTAGTTGGTATGCATGGTGTGCCTGGAAGAAATGAAAATGGGGAACGAATGACAGGGATGTGTGTTGAGCGAGAGATGGTGATTGGAAATACCCTGTTCGAGAAGCAAGATATTTACAAGTATACATGGGTGAGACAGGAGGGTGGAATGGTTGTGGATACTATGTGGTTGTGTCTAGGAATGTAATAGGAAGATTGTTGGATGTGAGAGTTCTGAGAGGGGAGGGTGGAGGTATGTCTACCTGGTGGAGGGAAAGTTAACAGTAGGTAAGAGATGGGTGAGAGCTAGGAGGGTTAGGTGTGGCAGGGAGGTTTTGAAAGTGAGTTGGATAAAAGAGAGAAAATGATAGAGTATCAGGAGAAATTGAAAGATGAGTGGAACGCAGTGAAAGATCAGGAAAATGGCAGTGTGGAGGAGGAATGGCAGTTGTTTAAGACTGCTGTGGTGGGGCATGCAGAAGAGGTGTGTGGTGTGAGATGTGTGGGTGGTGGTGTAAGAAAAGGAAGTGAATGGTGGTGCGAGGAAGTACGTATGGCTGTGGCTGAGAAGAGACTTGCATATGAAGTGTGGCTGCAGAGGAAGGATAAGGAGTCATATGAGAGGTATAAGGAAAAGAGGAATAGGGCGAGAAGGGCTGTGCATGATGCTGAAGTGGCAGCAAATGAAAGGTGGGGTAGGCGGCTTACAGAGAATTTTCAACAGAATAAGAAAATGTTCTGGAAGGAGGTGAAAAGGGTGCGAAAGGGAGAGTCTGGGAAGGAAGAGCGAGTAAAAGCAGAGGATGGAAGGATGTTAATTGAGATGGATGCAGTAAGGAAGAGATGGGCAGAGTATTTTGAAAGATTGTTAAATGTAGAGGAGGAAAGGGTGGCTGAGATTGTGGCGGATGGAAGGGTGCAAGGAATAAATGTGTTGGGAGAGTTGAATGATTCTTTGATCATGAAGGAGGAAGTGGAGAAGGCAGTAAAGGAGATGAAAACAGGGAAAGATGCATATATTGTTGGGTGTGCTATGGAATGCCTGAAGGGTGGTGGAGTGACTATTGTTGACTGGTTAGTAAGATTGTTGAATGTGTGCTTTGTGAAAGGTATGTGTGCTAATTGACTGGGCAAGTGCCTGTGTGGTCCTGTTGTATAAAGGCAAGGGTGATAAATATGAATGTACTAGCTTTAGGGGTATAAGTCTGTTGAGTGTTGTAGGTAAGGTGTATGGTAGAGTGTTAATTATGAGAGTTAGAGAGGGTACAGAGGGAGTGATTGGTGATGAGCAGTGTGACTTTAGGAGAGGGAGTGGATGCTTGGATCAGGTGTTCGCTGTGAGACAAGTGTGTGAAAAGTATTTAGTGAAAGGCACGGATATGTTTTGGGCATTCATGGATTTAGAGAAAGCTTATGATAGAATTGATAGGGAGGCTTTGTGGACTCTTTCAAGATTGTATGGACTTGATGGTAGGTTACAAAAAGGGGTGAAAAGTTTTTATGTAAATAGTAGAGCGTGTCTAAGAGTGGGAAATGCTGTGAGTGATTGGTTTCCCATGAGAGTGTGGCTGCGACAGGGATGTGTGATGTTGCCTTGGTTGTTTAATATTTATATGGATTGTGTTGTAAGGGAGGTGAGTGAGAGAGTGTTAGGTGGAGGTCTGAGTCTGGTGAATGTTGATGGTGGAGAGTGGAATCTGACGCAGCTGCTGTTTGCAGATGATACTGCACTGGTGGCTGATTCAGAGGAGAGATTGAGACAGTTGGTAGAGGAGTTTGGAAGGGTGTGAAAGGAGGAAATTGAAAGTAAATGAGAATAAGAGTAAAGTGACGTGTACGAGGTTGGTAGATGGTAGGGGGATGAATATAGTTTAGAATGGTGAGTTGCTTGAGGAGGTAGAGTGTTTTAAATATTTAGGGTCACATGTTGCTGTGGATGGAAGAATAGATGCAGAAGTGAAGTTTAGAATGAATGAAGTAGGTAAGGTGCTTAGAGGAATGAAAAAAGTGTTTAGATGTCGTTCGCTTAGAATGGATGTAAAGAGAAGGCTGTATGAGGGTGTTGTGGTACCGACTGCATTATATGGGGCTGAAACATGGAATATGGGTGTAGCAGAGAGGAAAAGTTTGAATGTAATGGAGATGAGGTGTCTGAGGAGTATGTGTGGAGTGATGCGTATGGATCGAGTGCGATATGATGAGGCGCGAAAGAGAACTGAAGTTGTTCGGGAGATGGCTGGTAGAGTTGAGCAGAGGGTGTTGCGATGGTTTGGGCATATGGAGAGAATGGATAATGAGCGATTGGTGAAAAAGATAACTAGATCTGATGTGAGAGGTGTAAGGCTGAGAGGGAGACCACGAATAGGATGGATGGACAGTGTGAAGAGAGCGCTGGATGCGAGAGGGATGTCTGTTGAGCAAGGAAGAGTGGCTGTGGTGACAGAAATAAATGGAGAGAAATTGTGAATGAATAAATGATGATGCAGCCCTGAGGGGATATTCTCCCACATTTGGTCTGATCAGCTAGTCAGGTCAGGTGCGGATAAGGGGATGGGTGTATTATGATGTGGCAGGGGTAAACCAGCTCTGCTGTCGGGCCCTGCTGCTGATGTCACTGATTGCACTGCGCAGTTGACCCTTGTAGGGTGTGATGCTGTGAGGATCTGTCCCTTCTCCCCTTTGGGGCTAAGCTGTGAATGAATGTGTTTGAATGGATGAGTAAATTGCGAGTGTGTCGTCCTGTCTCGGCTACCTCCCTTTCCTTGGGGGAAGCAACCTAGGTATATAGATAGAGATTTCTTTATTAGTTGTTCGGACTACACGTAATGGGGTGCTTCTGAAAAAGCCTAGTATTCCGGTAGCTGTCACTACCATTGGGGCAGAGTCCCCGCGCTCTTTAAAAAGCATATTTTTCTTAGTTAAATTTCTGCACTGTTGTGTGAAACTGTGAAATATAGTAATGTCATATACCGTAATATAAATAACACAAATAGAACACGTATATATAACGTAGCATGAATTGTTT
Source organism: Coenobita brevimanus (assembly GCF_032717465.1). Classification (NCBI taxonomy): domain Eukaryota; kingdom Metazoa; phylum Arthropoda; class Malacostraca; order Decapoda; family Coenobitidae; genus Coenobita; species Coenobita brevimanus. The sequence continues at coordinate 22,406,217 of NC_137043.1, read as the reverse complement.
ATATTTATCATAAACGAAAATTAAAATATCATTGATGGAATATGATGGTCCTATATTATTTAATTCTGCTACATTTAGTGCAAGTTAGGTTCTTAATACATAGTTTGATCAGACTGTAAATTACGCATAGTAGGTATCTTGACTCATTCAGTCTCTATGTGGGCAGAAATTTAATGCTGAGTAAATACTGGGACTCAACATTTTGCTCACTCACTTCACGCATGCGCACAAGACAGTCCGGTGTTTAAGTTTTTTCACACGATATTTGTTTTCAAAACAAACGCACTTTGGCTAATGCTTAAAATAATACAATTTAGTCTAGGCTACTTGTGGTCTGGTTAGGCTAGATAAAGTAAGGTACTGTAATTGCTTTGGAGGGTCTGAGGGGGCAACACCACGGCCTTCTCAAACCGTGGCAACACGGGTCTTGTGGTGTGCATGGGTGAAGGGAGTGAGCAAAATGTTGAGTCCCAGTATTTACTCAACATTTAATTTCTGCCCACAAAGAGACTGAATGATTCAAGACACCCACTAGGCGCAATTTACAGTCTGAACAAACTGTGTATTAAGAACCTAACTTCCACTAAATGTAGCAGAAATGAAATAATATAGGACCACTGAAATGGCGGGTTGCCATCGTATTCCATCAATAATATTTTAATATCCGTTTTACGTATATAAACAATTCACGCTACGTTATATATATACGTGTGTTCTATTTGTATTATTTATATTACAGTATATGACATTACTATGGTTCACTGTTTCACGCAACAGTGTAGATATTTATCAAAGAAAAATATACTTATTAAACAGCATGGGGAATGTGTTTGTCCCAATGGTGGTGACATCTACCGGAATACTAGCTTTGAATGCACCTCATTAGAGAGGTGCTTGAAGTTAAGAAACCCCTAGCTGGCTGTGAGCGAGAGTATGGAGGGTACCTGGTGGGGTTATGGGGTAGGAGAGAAAAGTGGGGGGGTTGGGTGGGAGTGTGGGACTACGAGGATGGGAGGAGGAGGGGGTAGCTCTCCATCGAGCAGTGTTACAAACACGGAAAAGGAAACGAACTTATTCCGACGTCTGTACAAAACAATTAGTAGTTCAAACATAGTGTTGGCATAAAAATTACTCATCAGAATGGTGGACCAATACACTTTGAAGACAATCACAGTGTTACCTGCGTTTTACATATACGATGCTTACAGATTCATTATTGCTTTTTGATTTCTCCTTCCAAAGATGAATTCTATACTATGCAAAGACCCATTCCTACTCAAACGAGGAGGGGCTCTAAGCATTATAACTACGTTTAGGAGTTACCATATACTACCAACGGGTGGCTGGTATTTTTGACTTTCTAATGGGGCACAGGGAAACGGGTAACTATGGTAGGTGGGGGCGCTCACCATCCACTCGATGTAGTGCTGCTCTCGGGTGTCTGCCCTTTCCTGTTCTCTATCCATCTTTCCTTCCATCTTCTTTCGTTCATTCGTTCCTCTTCCTTCTGCCTGTGGTTGACCTACACTGTGACAAGCTAAATGGTTTCCTGTACACCAGGAAACCATTTACTACGTTGGGTGGTAACCATAAAACCAAATTTTGTCGCCTGGTGGTTTAGTGGATAATTACTGAGCTCCAATCGGACTGAGCCAGTGAAGGTTTATATCCAAGGGATGGTTGGGGTTTATTGCTAATGTAATGCCACTCAGGGATGAGTGAGGCTGGTCATTCTCATCTAAAATGTCAGGACCAACTTGCCTAGCCCCGGGCTCCTACGCTCCTCATGGGGCAATTTAGGATTGGGTGATGAATAAATTAATGAATGAATGAAAAATTTAGTTCCTGAAGCTCTGGGTATGGGACGAGGTGTACTTGAGGATGTATCTAGTGGCAAGGCTGAGATGGAAGCTGTGGGAAGCGAATCGAAAGGTGAAGAGTGGAGGTGGATAGGGTTAGATGTGCAACTTAGAACGTCATTGATGATTAAGAGGAGGAGAGTTGGTAATAGGATAGAACCCTGAGGAGCATCACTATTGATAGCTCTAGAAGAACGGTGGCTGTCTGCAACTGCAGCTATAGAACGACCAGAAAGGAAGCTAGAGATGAAGGATAAAAAACTCAGGAAAGCAGTATAGAAATTAAAGATTTCTGCCAGACGATAAAAAGCCTTTGAGATGCCAATTGCAGTGGCAAAGCTTTCGCCATAGGCTCGAAAGGAGGATGACCAAGAGCTTGAAAGGTAGGTGAGAAGACCGTCAGTGAAGCATCCTTGGTGGAACTCAAACTGATAATCAGAAAAAAGGATGTGATAGGAAAGGTACTTTAAAATATTTTTGTTAAAAATAGATTCAAGTGGTTTTGAAAAACAGGATGTCAATGCAAATGAGCGAAAATCAGGAGGTTGGAAATTGTCACTTTTCTTTAAGAGGCTGAATGAGAGCAAACTTCCAGCTATAAGGAATGCTGCAAGTTGTCAGAAAAGGCAAAAGTGTTTACATAGGCTTGGTGTAAGCACAGAAGCACAGTTCTTGGGGACAAAAGGAGGGACTCCATCTGGCCAATAGGCCTTGTTAGTACTGCAGTGAGTTTTGGCAAAAAATACATAAATTGACGAAACTTTAATGTCAAACATAGGGAAGTCAGAGGAGGGAAATAATGGAGAAGCAGTACCGAAAGCGTCTACGGTGGAATTGGAGGAGAAATTCTGAGTGATGAGTTCTACTTTATCAGTAGAAGAAATAACTACTCAGCCATCAGCGAGGGGAAAGAGGTGAGCGGGGAAAGAGGTGAGGTTGTTAGAAAGTCTTTTGGGAAGGCGCCAGAAGGAGCAGGAAGAATTTGAGTTGAAGAGTTCAGAGTGTTTAGTATGGATGAAATAATTTTTAGTAGAGTAAAATTCAGTCTTAGCACGGTTCCAGGAAGAAATATAAATGGTATGAGATTCAGGGGTGGGCTGGCTCTGGTACCTCTTGTAAGCCTTCTCCTTGTTGTGGGCAACATTAGAACAAGCATTATTAAACCAAGATTCTTTTGCATTAAACATAGGATGTGAGAAAGGAATGTATGTTTCCATGCCTGAGAGAATAACCTCTGCAATGCACATGGCTCACTTAGATTCCTCTTGGCCATGGAAGCAATAATTATTTCAGGGAAAATCAAACAAGTCCTGCCTGAAGGCCTCCCAATCAGCAGCTCCAAAGTGCCACAGCCACCACTCCTTGGGAGGGTCCACAGGTCACACTGGTGCGTTAGGACAGGTAAGGGAGGTAAGGTTGTGACTGGAGGAGCTCAACACTGAGAAAAGATTAACAGCATAAGCAGAAGGACTAGTTGCAAGAAAAAGGTTAAGTATGTTGGAGCTCTCTCCAAGGAAGTCAGGGATGTGGGTAAAGTGCTGTACTAACTGCTCTAGGTCATTTTAGAAAAGATTTAAGCTTGTTCACCAACTGAATCAGTGAAAGGACAGGAGAGCCCAAGGTGGTGGTGAACATTGAAATCACCTAGAATGGAGATTTCAGAGAAAGAAGAAATCGATAGAATGTGTTCCATCTCAGAAGAAAGATTGTCAAAGAACTTTTCATAGTCACTTGAATAAGGGAATTAACGAACAGCACAGGTATATTTAGTCAGAGAATGACAGGAACGTTGATAATTCAGAGGATTCAAGCTCAGGAACACGAGAGCAAGATTTGTTGTAGAGTACATATACACAACAACCGATTTTGGCTTTGAAATGAGTATAGAGAAAGTAGGAGGATACAGAGAAGACTTTGCTTTCATTTTCCTCAGACCCCTGAGTTTCATTGAGGAAGAGATGAGGTTTAGAGAAGGAGAGGTGGTGTTCAACAGATAGATATTTAGAGGAAAGGCCGCAAATGTTGCAGAAATGAAGACGAAGTGGGTCAGATAGTGGTTCCAGGCATCTCGCTTGGTCGTCACCGGGAGAGGAGGGAATGGTGAGGGCTTTGATGGTCCCCCCTCCCCCGAGGACTCTGAGGCTTTGTGATGAGATGCGTTTTTATTTATTTTTAATTTTGATTCGGAAGCGTAGTGTGTAATGTATATGTAGTTTGGTGTTGACGGTCACAGGAACTCGTAATGGAGACCATGCTGGCCTACTTTTAGTGTCAATGAAACATCGAAAATGTTCAGCAAAGGGGGATGGGCAAAAGCTAGTCCCGAGGGCTGATGAAAAGAGAGCTTCAGCTCCCCCAACCACCAGCTTAAAACCCTTCTCGGAGTACTGCCCTGCTCGACTGATGCTACTGTCTACTCCCTATTGTGTAGGGTGTGTGGTACGTAAGCCACCTGGGCCTCAGGGAACTGGGTGTTAAGCCACTACACAGGGTCTCCAACGTAAGAAAAAATGATGATGATTGGTAACAAAGGAAATGATGATGGTGATGATGATGATGATTGGAGTATGGTAGCAAAGCAACTGGTGATAATGACTGGTGTATGGTAGTAATGGAAATAATGATGATGATGATGATGATGATGACTGGTGTATCACAGCAAAGGAAATCATAATGATGATGATCGGTGTATGGTACTAAAGGAACTGATGATTATGATGATGATGATGATGATGATGATCTTTGGTGCATGATAGCAATGGAAATGATGATGATGATGATGATGTACATAAATATATATAAATAAATATATATATATATATATATATATATATATATATATATATATATATATATATATATATATATATATATATATATATATATATATATATATATATATATCATCAAGACCTCCTTTCCCACCCACCTAGGGCAGGATGAGGAGTAACAATGTTCAGACAACCCAAATTTGCCCAGTCCAATGGGACACGTTTCCATTCATTCATCATTCAACCCCGCGGAATCCTGGCTCTATCTGATACGCCAAAAGCATTCACCACATTTTGTAGCTTTACATAAATGAATCCAATAGAGTCAATCCAGACGCTGCAACATTAAAAAGGGGTGCCAAATCCCTGATCATGCACTTTTCCGCACAACATTCATCCAGTCAGCTCGATCTCTTGTCAGTTCCCTAGCGTCACCGAATTCCAAACCTCTCTTTCTCACACACTCATCCACCATATCTCTCCACCTTCTCATATATATTGTTACATAGCCTATGATTTCATCATCCTTTGTGTAATTCTAACGTACAGTATGCTGCATGTTTGATAACGAGCGTGTTCTACCTCACTCCCCCCCTCCTCCCTTGTAGTAGAGTGAGTCGTTCTTTCTGTTGTTCAGAGCAGGATTGTCAACTCTTTGTCCCCTCTGGCTTCATTTGCGCGTCCTTACAGTTGTATCAAGCTCTGCCGGCCCCTATATAATGAGCTCAGTCTCTGCATTATTGCCACTTAGATCTACTCTTCATTTTGTTCACATCTCTGTTCTCCCCTGTACAGTTGTTATTATTGTGAGTGCTCAGGAAGTGTCCAGCCATCTAGCAGCTGTGTAATTTGAGTATGTGTTATTGCATTTTTTCTTGTACTGTATAGCATAAGGTGTTAATTCTTAGGCCTAGTAAGGTTTTTGTGATTAATATAAAGTTTGGATGTCAGTCATTGTTAATATTATTTTGTATCTGTAATAATATATCTTGTATTCACTATTATCTAGTATTCTCATTTTATCAGGGCTGACATATAAATTTACTCATGCTAATTTCGTGTTAATAGAGGCTATTGCAGTTAACCATATATTTAACCTGTTTTTTGCCATTACATTGTCCTTGTGAGTCCTGAATGTTTTGTTGTTAGTTTGAGCATTAAACTTTAACTTGTAATTTTAATTAACTTTTGTTTTGAACCTGGAACTTTACGGGACAGTAGTGATTTTTAGTATTCTCATTTATAGTGTACATTATCTTTCTCTGTTCCGTAACATAAATTTGGCGACCTCTTATCAGGATATTCAGGATATTATCATAAGGATATTGCTTGATATTTTGTGACCGTGATTTATTCATGATGTCTACTGTTACTACGTTTGATGAAGCCAAAGATTTTTTGTCAAATCTGCAAACAGTGTGTGATGTAGAAAACAGAACAAAGAATGGAACTTAAACTTGTTGCTCAACAATTGGGAATTGCTGTTCGCTCTTATCATTCTAAAGATCAAATTGTTGACATGATTAATGAAAGCTTGTTTAATTTAACTCCTCCAAATGAGCAAACGCAGATTGAATTAGCTAAGTTACAGCTAGCCCTGCAGGAGGCTCGTGTTAAAGAGGCTGAATTTCAGGCAAATGCTAAGGAGGCTGAGTTTCAGGCTCGTGCTAAGGAGGCTGAGTTTCAGGCACAAATTGAACTTTCTAGGATTCAGGCAGACCATGAGTATCGCATGAAACAAGGTGGAACTGGATCATCTAGCTTTGATGATTTTGATGTGGCTAAAAATGTTAAACTTGTCCCTCCTTTTAATGAATCTGATTTAACAAAGTATTTTCAGTTGTTTGAGAGGGTAGCTACAGGTTTCAATTGGCCTAAAGAGTATTGGCCAGTACTCCTTCAAACTGTTCTCACCGGTAAAGCTCAAGTAACTTATCCATCTTTGCCTCAGGATCAATCTGATAATTATGATGTAATTAAGAGCTTGATTCTTAAGGCCTATGAGCTTGTTCCTGAAGCCTATAGAGTAAAATTTAGGACAACTTATAAGCAAGATAAGCAATCCCATGTTGAGTATGCAAAAATCAAAGAAGATCTGTTAGAGCAGTGGTTAAACTCTAAGAATGTGGATTCTGATTTTGGTAAATTTAAGCAGATGATTTTGCTGGAGGACTTCAAAAGGTGTATTAGTAAAGATGTAAGCCTATATCTTGATGAGAGAAGAATAGATAATTTGTCTGATGCTGGAGTTTTAGCTGATGAATATGTTCTCACTCACAAGAGATATTCTTGAGAAAAAAGGAAAGCTGTGTAAGTACGTTGCCTCTACTCAGAGTACAGGTAACAGGAAAGAGAATAAAGATGATGTTTCTCAGGAAGTAAATACCAGCTTCACCTCTAGATTTCAGAAAAGTAAATGTACTTATTGTAGTAAGCTTGGTCATACTACGGAGAAATGTTTCAGAAACAGCGTGATGTGAACAAAAAGGAGTCAATTGGTCTAGTGTCCACCCTTGAGAGTTCCCAGAATTCTTTAACTGAGTTAACTGAACCTGCTTTGAGGGGTAAATTAAATCCTCATGAAGCTCCTCTTTTGAGCAGTAACGTGGGTGACACTCTCGAGAGTTTATGTGCTAATTTCCTGTCTGATGGTTTTGTCAGTCCTCTGGACAGTAATGACAGGAAATCAGTTAAAATATATCGTGATACAGGTGCTTGCCAATCCATTATGCTGACCAGTGTTCTAGGCTTTAATGTTAATTCCTCTGATGAAACTGTAATCTTACAAGGTGTAGGGAATAATTACTTCTCTGTCCCTCTGTGCAGAGTGAATTTAGAGTCTGGTTTTGTTAATGGTTCCGTTATGGTTGGGTTGGTTGAGACACTCCCAATGTCAGGTGTAACTTTCTTACTTGGAAATGATATTTGTAGAAGTCAAGTGTGCCCAGCTCCTGTTGCCTAGTGAGCCAGTGGCTGCGTCCCAGGATTGTGATGTCCCTGATGTGTTCCCTGCATGTGCTGTCACTGGGACTAAGTCTAAAGTTACTGGTGACTTAGAGGATAATGATGATGATATCCTAGCTGACACTTTTCTTGTTAATTTGGACCACTCACCAGATGAGTCAGTACCCCGTAGTGTTGATAATTTGTCTCGTCAAGAGTTGGTTGAGTTGCAGGTTGCTGACCCTGAGTTGAAAGGTCTAGGTAACAATGCTTGCAGAGGAAAAGTCAGCTGGTGCTTCTACTTGTCATTATATAAAGTCAGGCGTACTTATGAGAAAGTGGAGACCCCCAACAGCATCAGCCGACTGTGAATGGGAGGTTGTACATCGTTATCCCTCGTGTTTGTAGGCAGGATATCATTTGAGTGGGTCATGATTCCAATTTGGCGGGACACCTTGGAGTGAGGAAGACTGTGGCACGCATTTTGAAACACTACTGGCCAGGTATTTTCAGGGATGTTTCCTGGTATTGTAAGTCTTGTCACACCTGTGAAGTTGTGGGGAAGTGTAATCAGACCGAAAAGGTTGCACCTCTAGTTCCCATTCCTCCTTTTGAGGCGCCTTTCACCCGTGTGTTGGTGGATATTGTGGCCCTCTTCCTAAGACTTCGTCAGGATTTTCTTATGTGTTGACCTTGATTGATATGGCTACTCGTTATCCTGAAGCCATTCTACTTAGAAATATCTCAGCAAAGAACGTGGTTAAGGAAATGCTAGGGTTCTTCACAAAGTTTGGTCTGGCCAAGGAGGTACAATCGGCAGCATAAATTCGCTGCAAGTCTACTCGTGTGATGTGAGTCCTTTTGTCTGGCAACAGTGTAAGGGGACTAGTTGCCACGTAGACTTTTATGCACTTTAACGACGTGTTTTTTAAAAGTGGTACTAGAGGCTGGCTAGAGTACAGTATTATGTATACCGTATTTAATTAGTATAAAAAAAGTGCAAAAGCTGACAAAATGTTATGAAACGACGTACGAGCGTAATACTCTGACATTCCTCATAACCGTGTCTAAACTCCCTTCCCCTCTCTCCCCCTTTCTCCTCCTGATGTCACCCCACTCCTCCCTCTCTCTCCTACACCCCACTCAATTCATGCCTCTCCACTTTCTCCTCACCCGACTCTACCTTCATTCATTTATCCACGGCACTAACCTGACTGGTGCATCACAATTATTTCTTGACTGTTTACTAAACCAATACTGTCCTGTTCTCAAATGCTCGAAATGCTCTAGTAAAATTTATCCAAGGCTAATTACCAATATTCCTTCCTGTTCTAATCCCATTCTCACCCTCCCCGTCTGATTCCCACTCTTTTTATTGCAGTTGTCATTCTTTTCTCCATCCCTTGTCACTCCCAACAGCCGCTAGATACAGAAACGTTTGAGGTCTCGTTCTTGTGATGTATTCCTTACTGTGTATGTGTGTGTGTGTGTGTGTGTGTGTGTGTGTGTGTGTGTGTGTTTAGTGAGCCTGGCAGTTGGTCCCTATTAATTCAGTAGGCAAAATTAAACAAACATTTGTGTCCATTCCGCCAACTTCCTCTCTCTCTCTCTCTATCTCTCGTTCTAAGGAAAATGTTCCCATCCTCCTCATACTGTTCACTGATTCATGAAGCAGGATCAGAACCCATCATGTTTCGAACTATTGCATCACGTTTGGAGTGAAGAGTGGGTGAAAAAGACTGAGGCATGGCAAGATAATCTCGAATGTAAGGAGCTAAAGGGTTACAGGAACAGACAAGAACTGGAGAAGAGTGCAGTTCGTTACGTAGATCTGCGCCGTGGTTAAGGTAGACAGGGTACGGAGAGAGGGGAGTAGAAATGAAGGAGCATGAGGGAGGGGGATTGAGAGATAGGGTGGGGAGGGGCATGGGGTGGGTACGAGGGAGAGAGTAGAATTTTTATCACTCTACAACATTCTTCTGTCGTCTTTTGCTCATTTTTATGCTAATGAGATTTATAACACTAACTTTTACAAACACGTCTATAAAGCGTAGAAAAGCCTGTGTGGCAACTAGTTCCTATACACTGTTGCCAGACAAAACAACCACATCACACGGGCAGGCTTGCAGCGAATTTGTGCTGACGACTGTACAGTCAGACCGGGGAAGTAATTTCATGTCAAATGTTTTCAAGCAGTCTCTGAAAGAGTTGGGCATCACCCAGATCACGTCTTCAGCTTACCATCCCCAGACCCAAGGAGCGTTGGAGAGATATCATCAAACACTCAAATCGATGCACAAGAAATACTGTTTGGAACATCAGAAAGACTGGGATAAAGGTCTTCCATTCGTTGTGTTTGCCGCAAGAGAATCTCCAAATGAATCACTGGGCTTCTCACCTTTTGAACTACTGTTTGGCCATGAAGTAAGAGGACCCCTTAAGCTACTCAAGGAATGCTGGCTGTCGGAGGAAGATGACGTCAACCTGCTGAAGTATGTGATGAAGTTCAAAGAACGGCTGTCCACTGCTTTACAGCTGGCGAGAGAGAATTTAGGAGCTGCTCAGGAGAAGATGAAGACTTGGTATGATAAGAAGTCCAGGTTACGCCACTTTCAGCCAGGAGATCAGGTTTTGATTCTGCTACCGGTGCATGGGCAACCTCTTCAAGCCAAGTTTAGTGGTCCTTATTTCGTGGAGAAGAAACTCAGTGATGTCAACTATGTCATCGCCACACCAGATCGTAGAAAGAACAAGCAACTTTGTCACATCAACATGCTAAAGTTATATCACAGGCGGGACGAAAATAACCCAGTCTGCACTGTAGCTGTTCCACCCGAGTCTGCAAGTGAAGCTCTCCCATGCAGTATGAGCCTGAGTGATAGTTTGGGGAAGAATCCTGATATCATGATCTCCAGACTAAGCTTTCCCATCTACCTGCCGAGGAAAGGCAGGAGTTTTCGGCATTACTGTAGGAGTACCCGCAAGTGTTCCGTGCCACTCCAGGAAGAACCACTGTGTTGATGCATGATGTCGATGTTGGAGACGCAAAGCCAATTAAACTGCCTCCTTACAGTGTGAACCCAGTGAAAGTTCCTCTCATCCAGAAGGAGCTTGGCTACCTGTTGGACCACAAGATGATTGAGCCCTGTCAGAGCGAGTGGAGTTCTCCTGTCACTCTGGTCCCTAAGCCAGGTGGGTCACAGCGGCTTTGCATTGACTACAGACGTGTTAATCAGATAACCAAAACAGACACTTACCCTCTCCCTCGTGTGGAAGATTGCATAGACAAGATCGGAAAGGCTAGGTACATAAGTAAGTTTGATTTGTTAAAGGGATACTGGCAAGTACCTATGACTGAACGTGCTAGGGAGAGCTCATGTTTTGTAACACTAGGAAAGACTTTTGCATGTTCTGTAATGCCATATGGTATGAAGAATGTACCAGCCACATTTCAGAAGCTCATGAATGTTGTAACAGAGGGTTTGGCAGGGTGTGTTGTTTATATTGATGATGTATTAATCTTCAGTGACAACTGGAAAGATCACCTATGCCATGTCAGTAAATTTCTTGAGTGTTTGGTTCAGGCTAATCTTTTAGCTAATTTATCAAAGTGTGAGTTTGGTCAAGCTAAAGTTCAGTACCTTGGGTACGTGATTGGTGATGGACATGTTGCACCACCAGGAGCTAAGGTTCAGGTTATAAGTGATCTTCCCAGACCTAAAACTAGGAAAGAGCTACAAAGATTTTTGGGAATGGTAGGTTATTACCGGAGATTTGTTCTTTTCAATTCTTGTATCACCACTTACAGACCTACTGAAAAAGGGAGTTAAATTTGTCTAGACATAACTGTGAATCCTCTTTCAGCATACTTAAAGCTATCCTATTGTCAGCCAGTGCTCGCTACTCCAAATTTTGCTAAGTCTTTTAAGATGGTTGTTGACGTAAGTGATACAGGAGCTGGGGCTGTTTTGCTCCAAGAGGATGATCAGGGTATTGAACACCCTGTATCTTATTACAGTAAGAAGTTCACTCCACCTCAAAAAAACTACTCAACTGTTGAGAAAGAGCTTTTGGCCTTGATTTTGGGTTTACAGCATTTTTCATTTTATTTGTGTTGTGGTTTTGACCCCATAGTCATTTATACCGATCATAACCCACTGAAATTCCTTAGTAAGTTTAAAGATAAAAATCAGAGATTGACAAGATGGAGTCTACTTCTTCAGGAGTATTCATTAGACATACAGCATGTCAAGGGGAAAGAAAATGTTATTGCAGATTGCTTATCTAGACTTTAGACAGATTGTTTTAGAGTAATAAATTTCCTTTGTAAATTTCTTTTTCTTTGTGGGGAGGTGTTACATAGCCTATGATTTCATCATCCTTTGTGTAATTCTAACGTACAGTATGCTGCATGTTTGATCACGATCGTGTTCTACCTCACTCCCCCCTCCTCCCTTGTAGTAGAGTGAGTCGTTCTTTCTGTTGTTCAGAGCAGGATTGTCAGCTCTTTGTCCCCTCTGGCTTCATTTGCGCGTCCTTCTTACAAGTTGTATCAAGCTCTGCCGGCCCCTATATAATGAGCTCAGTCTCTGCATTATTGCCACTTAGATCTACTCTTCATTTTGTTCACATCTCTGTTCTCCCCTGTACAGTTGTTATTATTGTGAGTGCTCAGGAAGTGTCCAACCATCTAGCAGCTGTGTAATTTGAGTATAAGTGTTATTGCATTTATTCTTGTACTGTGTAGCATAAGGTGTTAATTCTTTGGCCTAGTAAGGTTTTTGTGATTAATGTAAAGTTTGGATGTCGATCATTGTTAATAATATTTTGTATCTGTAATAATATATCTTGCATTCACTGAGTATTATCTAGTATTCTCATTTTATCATGGCTGACATATAAATTTACTCATGCTAATTTCGTGTTAATAGAGGCTATTGCGGTTAACCATACATTAAACCTTTTTGCCATTACATTGTCCTTGTGAGTCCTGAATATTTTGTTGTTAGTTTGAGCATTAAATTTTAACTTGTAATTTTACCTAACTCTTTTGTTTTGAACCTGGAACTTTACGGGACAGTAGTGATTTTTAGTATATTCTTACTTAAAGTGTACATTATCTTTCTCTTTTCCGTTACAATATATATATATATATATATATATATATATATATATATATATATAGTATACTGTACATCTATCTATATCTATCTATATATCTATCTATCTATATCTATCTATCTATCTATCTATCTATCTATATATATATTTATCTATATATCTATCTATATACTGTATATATATATATATATATATATATATATATATATTTATCTATATATCTATCTATCTATCTATCTATCTATCTATCTATATATATATATCCTGAAGGTGACAAAATTACTCACCTGAAATGGGTTATCAGATTACTTCAGCAGAAACATACGAGACTATGATGGGTAATGAGCTGCAGGGAAGCTTGTGGTCCTGTTGTTAGAATGCACCAGGCGGATTGACGGCGTTGCATAGGTTTGATCCTGGAGGTAACTGTTTTTTCAGTCATATAATGCTAACAAGGGGAATGGGTGAACGATAAATGAAGTTGTGTGGTGAGCTTTGAAATGGGAGAGATGAGGGGGGGGGTAATGTAATGGGATGACAAGGGACATGAGGAGATGGCGAAAATGATAACGAGGGGAAGATAAGGTAATGAGGGAAATCTGGGGTGATAAAGGAGAGGCGGAGAGTGGAAGGAAGAGGGAGGTAGTTAAAGTACTAACTGCAGATTGGAGGTAACTCGGAGGTGGCATGACCTAACTGTTGTTATTGTTCCACAGGCTGATCTGACCGTGAGCCAGTTGGATTTCAAGCTGAATGTGGCCTCTTTCAGTTTACACTCCTCGTCTCGGAGGAGAGAGGGACTTCAGGGACCTTTATGCGACCGTACAGCGGAGCAGCCAGGTTATATCGGTGCCACCATGCTAAGGCGCCCACCTGCACCAAGAGTGACCATGTACTTGTCATGCTAGTTCATATACTTGCCATTTAGGCAAAAAAAAAGAAAAAACTTTTCATATCCTGATGAGATTTTAGTTAGGTTAAAGGACCGGATCCAATCTTGAAAGAGAATTGAAAACGTTTATAACCGTATCTGTAAGAGAGATATTTCTTAGGTTTAAAAATTTTGTGGAACTCAAAAATACAGTATGTATCCGGATTCCACGAGTCACAATGGACCGAAGTGTTGGGTGTCTTTTCCATTATTATTTTTTTTTTTCATTTCTCATGAACATAGCAAAAGTGTTTGACGTTAGCCGAAATGCAAGGGAGGGAAAGTTGATATGTCGCAGGTAAAGGATTCACACACACACACACACACACACACACACACACACACACACACACACACACACACACACACACACACACACACACACAGTTCATACTCAACACACCAACAAAATCCATACAGCTAGCACTCCATCCAGTTAGTGTGCGAATCTGTAGGCTCCCCTATGGGTTTTATTCCAGCCCATCACACATCTGTATCCAGCTGGGATCACATAAGCTCCTTTGCCAGAATGTTAAATGGACTAGTTCACGTTGCATTTTTCACCACCAAGGTATGTTTCCTGAAGATTTTGTATAGCTATTTGAAACCTTGTTGGTTTTTTTATCATCGTCATCATTATCATCATCATCATCGTTATTAGTGACATATCTTACGGCTAGAGCCTACCCATTTTTAAGAGGTTGTCTGCTATTATTGCGTGGTCTTGTTTGATGGGTCCTAACTACAACTCTCTACTTATATATACAGTTTTTCATTTTCCTACTTTTAATTTCGTCCCTAAATCCTTCATAATAAGGGGAAAATGGTCAACTTGATAGGGGTGATGTTGAGAAACTAATTAAATTACTAACACTAAGAGCAGGAGGATGTACAGTAAACATATTCCCAACTAGATCAGGCGAAGTAGATGTGGGAGGTGTGAATACTACGTCACATAGCGCTTTGCTCTCAACTGGGTTTGTTAATGGATGTAAAGCTCATATTTTCTTTGGCATCGGATGCCTCATTGAACCTTTTCCTTTTCGACTGATTCTGGACACATTTTACTTCAATATCCTCTTGTATGATACTGATGGAGCTGTGTTAGTATTAAACCTATACACATAGCATGCAAGAGAAAGGTAAGGCATAATATACAGAATATTTTGAGAAAGAGATGCTACAGAGCCTGCAACACCAAATAACATTATGGTCTCTTCACTGTTTCAATTTTCATTCTTTGCGTCCACTGATGCAGTTTTTTGCTTTGTTCTTATAAACTCCTAAATGATTATGTTCAGGTTTACAAAGATATTTCGAAGTAGAGAGGTTTTGTATATCCGCCGGTAATTTCTTGACTACCAAACGACTCACAAAACTGAATTATGTCATTTGTACCGGCTCAAAAAGATAAAACAGTTTTCGAATTGAAGGGTGTAACAGTAACGCGGTATGTAGTATTACTGGTATCTGTTTACCATCGTGTCATGCTAGAGTTCATTCTCTTTAATATGCCCTGATTTTTTTGCCCTTTTACTTATTTAAAATAGGTTAGTGGTAGAAAAAGTCAATACGAGGATTGTATATCACTTCAGTAGCATTTCATTGTTGATAACACCATATTCTACTGTTAATCTGTTGTTAGAACTGAGCATTCAGGATGGAGATGCGGCGATTCTAGGTCAAGGTAAAACGAAGAGGACAATTCTCATTTTCTTTTTCCACATTGCCTGGAAATCCAAGGGCCAATGCAGATTTTCGTATCACCTAAGGTGGCCAAACGTTAGTGGCCAGAATGTTAATAAGCTCTGTATGAAAACATTAATACATGATAACCTCTACAGCCTTGTAGTTTAATGACTTTTTAACAGTGAAATTCAAAAGGGCTCGTTACTTGTCATTCACCCAGGAGAAAAGTCATAAGACTGTCGTGTGTAACAAAACATGTACACATAAAGTAACATAAAGACATATGTACTGACAGTGCATGGGAGACTGAAAAATCACCCATGTTCTGTATGTAACAGCACTACAGCAGTCCTGTATGAGACAGCCCTAGTATGTATTCAGTATCGATGGTGGGTGTTAGTGCCGAAGTGGTGACATATGGAGGTGTAGGAGGACTACTGGGCCTTGGGATGGGTCACTGCCCCGAGAAATAGGCCCTGGAGCCTTTGCCCAGAGTCGGACACATAAAAAAATAAAACGTAGCTAGCAGTTTGGACGTGGAGGTACTTTAATCACACACATGACTTCCAGTATACTTGAACTGGTGCATGGATTACAGGCATTAGAAAAGCCTTAAAATGTTTGAAATTTTAAATTAAATATTTTGACTAGTAAATGCTAAAGGAGATATACCTTGTGCCTTGCAGGTGAGTGAGTGTGTGTGTGTGTGTGTGTGTGTGTGTGTCTGTGTGTACAGTAGACTGGTGAAGTAAGATATCTACAATGGATCTACCAACTTGTGACAAGTTCCTACACCATAGAACCGTGCAAAAATGAGCTGCATCATTCGTTGCACTGGCAACGCTGCAAGGTCTGGAATCCTGGGAACCTTGCTCAGAGCTCCAGAAATAAGACAACATACTAAACTCTTGGAGATAGCCATGGGCCCAGGAGAAAGTGCCACAGATTCAGTATCATCGCAAATGTCGCAGTATATTAACTATGAAAAAGCTTCTTGAAACCATCAAAAAGCGGGTTATCCAAAACCAAGATGCTGATGTTAAGGCTAAAGATACTGGTACAAGAAAATCATCTAGAGATACACCAAGTACTTCAAGAGTATATGAAAGGCTATGTATCTTCCGTAATAGCTCAGTCATATACCTGCCAGGATCTATCAACAGTGGTGTTGCTTAGGGCTCCATCCTTTCAGCAGCTCTCTTCCTTTTATTCATCAATGAACTTCTAAGCTGCCATCGCAGCAGTTCAATAAACAAGGGATGAGGCTATGACACACCTAATGTCTGACTTAGTTCGTATCTCTGACTGGAATAAAAGTAATCTTGTTTTTAATGCATCAAAGACTCAGTTCTTACATCTATCAGTCCGACAAAATCTTCCACAGGAGTACCTACAAATGATTAATAATATCCAGTTCAATCTTACATCATCCTTAACCCATACTGTGCCGGAAAAAAAAAAAATCTATGCCGGCCGAGTTTGGATTTTCCTTTTTTTAGGTAAATGAACTTAACACATCAATATAAGATCCCTGGTACCAGTAAAAGTAGTCGCCAAAGCCAGAAAGTTGATTGAATCGAGTCAGGTTGATGCCACTCTGTCTGAAATCTTCGAGGATACTGAGAGAGCAGAGCATCTGTGAACTTTTGAACTGATTTTGGATTTTTTCTGGGTAAATGTGCTTAATACATCAATATAAGATTCATGGCACTAATATAAGTAATCAAAGCCAGAAAGTAGGTTGAATCGAGTCAGGTTGGTGCCACTCGACCTCTGAAATCTTCAAGGTTACAGATAGAGCAGAGAGGCTGTGAGCCTGCTAAGACTCACTCGCCTCCCGTGATCCCAAATCTGTGTTGTAAGCATAGCTCAGAAATGTCTGATGTTAGCAAGATACGATAGTACCGTCCATATTAGTACCTTCCATATTATTATACATCAATAATGAGAAGGGTAAGATTCTTGTCTATCCAGACAGTTTATTAACAGGAGCTCTTGTCAAACAAGCCGACAAGATAAACAAGAACTCAAGACTGCAAGAGCTCTCACAGAAGAGGATGTCACCACAAACGCAGCCATGGAGTTGAGAAACTGCATCAAAAAGCAAGATGCACCCAATCTTGGCCACCTGAGACAGAAAAATGTGTTATTCCTAACCAGTTTCTACATTCATGAAGACACTGCTGACTGGCGAGAATAGGTATGACAGTCCATCACCAAGAATCCAGTGCCTGGTAACTTCATTTGGCAGTGGTCTGGTATTTGCTATCACAACTGGTAGGACAAAGCCGCCTAAGCATGTTCTCCTTTTTTCCATTAAATCTTTGACAGGAGACAACTGATTCAGATTATGAATAGACTTGGCCACAGTGTGTCTTACAACTGGAAGAGACTGACAAAACATTGTCTCTTCGGAAGCTAAAACTTGCAAATGAAAATACAGCTCTTCCAAATGCTCATCCCCATATGTTTACAACTGTTGCATGGGACAGCATAGAGAGCCGTGAAGAAACACTCAGTAGTGGTGGTACAAATATATGGTGAATGGCATTGCTGTTCAACCAAAAGATGAAGGACTTTCACCACGATCACCACGACCTACAGTAACTGAATAAAAGAAGAGAAGCATCTCCTCTACCCCACTCAAACTCCCAACCGATAATGCTGGAAAGATAGCTGGACCACCGAAGATAGAGACTGCAGACACTGATACTACAAACGAGACACAGCAGGCAAAGCACAAGAATCTTTTCTGGCTCCTCAGTAAAACCACAGCTGCTGATAATCAGACCATCAGAAGGTAAACAGGGTTTAATATCTACATCCATAATGAAACCACAGGGGTCCAGGACACAGCCACGGACCTGCCCAATATCAATGCACATGCAAATGACATGTCCACAGTAATGAAATTTTGGAGCAAACACTCTCCATCATGCAGTCCCAAAATCTTGAAGACTTAAGAAATACTGTGTCTTCGATCAGGCTCTGTTTGCCAAGCCTGCAGAAAATGTTTGGAAACAGAAGTTCAAGAACAATATTATCCGGATAGTGACCTTCCACACAAAATGTATCCTGCTGTCTATCATAGTTCAGAGATTCCTGAATGCAGCATTCAGCGACCTTTGTGTGGAGGTAGGAATTCTAGCAGAAGGCTGTGTGGCCAGTGTCATGGAGGGTCGAGAATATTACAGTTAGATTGCACAAGCTTGTGTATGAAACCCTGCTAGTATGGGAAGGCTTCCTTACATGGATGGAAGACTTCCTTAGCTATCATTAAGCTACAAGATAAGCAGGGTTATCATACTAAACTATAAACTAGAGACATAAAGAACGACAAAAATTCCAAAACTCTGACTACTTTGGATAATATCTATTTGTCAAAACATTAGTACTGGCCATTGGACATCCAGGAGCTGCGATGCTTTGCTTTCTTTTGGCTGCACCACACTGGTATTTTCTCCATAGAACACGCTCACATCCTGTCATGGCTCTAAAAGGTCCACACAAAGTCTACACATACGGCAAAAGACAATATTCTAGAAACTGACACCTAGTCACCGTTCATAAAATCAAAACAACGCAAAATATGAATTTGAACATGTTGACACAAAGGCCTATAGACCTTACTGTACTAAAAGTCAAAGGATGAGGATAGGTAATAACAAAAATTCGCTACTGTAGGCCATACACTATACATTATTCGGCCTGCTTAATTGGATATACAGTACATTACAGATGACATCAGTGAACTGCTAGCAGGTACAGGTACGAAGTAGGTAGAAGACCTTGCAGCTGGTGGCTTCAAAAAATGTTTGGTATAGTTTAGTCGTTGTTTACTTATATATTTTTTTCAAGTACTTTTCATATACATGATTATTAATATGATTGTTCGTTGATGTATTAGTTGCTAGGTAGGTAGCCGGATTAAGCTATGCTAAGGCAAAGGAGGCAAATAGATCATTTTATTGTAGACACTGAGACAACACGGCCCATGGGTCCTGCCCTAAATCCGGCCTAGTCATACACGACCACTATCCCATCCCGGAAACTTAATTCATTTCACCAAACCATCCCCAAGATACTTACGTCCGTTCACAAAGAATTGAATTACCTGTATGTAAGACAAATTTTCGTGATTCTCACGCCGTCCGTCATTGCAACTCCGTTTAACAAGGATTTTCATTTCGCATGCCTCCCAGCCATTTTTTAGCAATTTTGTATATGATTTTATGCTCTTTTTCTGTCAAAGTTTATTATTTTTTGACTATAAGCAATTAAAATTTATGCTCTTCTATGCTCGTAACTATAGTTTTCTAATGCTTTCTTGTGAGCTCACCGTGAATCATGAAGTTGTAAGTCATAAAATATAACCAATAACATAATTCATCGATTTATTTTGCTGTAAACTGAAGCATCAATATTCTGTACTGGCTCTTCAACAATAACTGAACTCAAATAAGGTGAAATATTTGTCAGAGTGGACGGTAACTAATCTTACAATAAGCACATATTCAAAAGGAACGGTAACTATTCTTACAATAAGCACATATTCAATGCAAACCACCTTAGTTGACTATTAAACAAATAGCACAACATTTTCTGTCTATTGCATTAAAGATGCAACATGAAACAGTACATTTGGAACCCTATAAGATTCCCAAGTATGAATAATCACTGTTTCTTTTGTTTCTTTACACTGTCAATTTTCCGTATCACAGGCTCAGAGATTTCCATCTCCAGAGAACGTTTTCTCGCCAGTCCTATGCCAATTTGTGCCTGAGAATTCCGCATTTAGTCCTGGACATTACTCGTTGACGAATAGGATTTTGAAGTTAAACTCTGACTTTCTTTTGCTCTCTGTTGCCTCTTTCTCTTTTTCCTCTTTTCTTTCTTCCTCATTTTCCTTTTTTTCCTGGCCTCAAAGTCAAGTTTGTATTTCTGGTAGGAATGTCTCATCTTTCAACAGCTCTGAAATGACTTGGATGCCCATTACACCAACAGGATTC
Source organism: Coenobita brevimanus (assembly GCF_032717465.1). Classification (NCBI taxonomy): domain Eukaryota; kingdom Metazoa; phylum Arthropoda; class Malacostraca; order Decapoda; family Coenobitidae; genus Coenobita; species Coenobita brevimanus. The sequence continues at coordinate 22,385,894 of NC_137043.1, read as the reverse complement.
ACAAAATGATCTTTCAAAATTCACAAAGCAATGAGCGTTTCTTCTCCAAGGCTCTGACCATGGACTGAAAGTATTGATTTACAATGAAAAATTCACTTTCACGTGCAGCATTTCCACGACTCAGAGTCAACACACACTTGGCAAACGCAAACAGTTTCGGAATTTTTTTTCTCCCCTGCTCATTTTTCATCTCACCAATGTCAGCCTAGTACTGATCAATCCTTATTATTAGGTGTTCAGATGGGCTCTCTTCCTGGAGTCCAAGACCAAACTTTTTATTTTCATGCTGCCAGTAAGAGTCTTGTACCCTAACAGAAATTTGGGGAGTGACAATGTACAGTTGCGAGCAGATGACTCGAGGCCACCTAATCCACCAAGATGTTGGTGTTTAATCTGGCAACAGTGGTAGCTGTGAACTTGACCGAGATTCAGTCTCCCGTCCGGGAGAAACAAACCCAGTGATAATTTGTCAATGTCCAGTTCTAACTGGTCTCCAATCAATATCATGCAAGTAAACGTATAATACTGATAATGATTAACGTGTCAGACACGTGGTAGATATATTTATAACAGTATTACAACACAAGCATCCAAATTGTGGTGCATTCATTCATGTGAGACACACAGGTATCGGTAGTGATTTATTTTGTTCAACTATTGTCGTGAACCAAACAACCTTTACCAGTTTTCAAGAGATATGCCGTAGGGTTATCGGCTTTCCCGCAACCTAGAATTATTCTCACAAAAAGCACCGTCATGCCTGTCATCCCTCACCGTTAACCTCACTTTCGTCAAAAGTTAAAGGTTCACACCACAGTACGCGGAACAACGGGAGGTGGGGGGGGGGGGGGCGTGTTATATTGAGGGTGGTGGGTGAGGGAGGGTGGGAAGAGGTGGAATGTGTGATGGGAGGGGGGTGAGGGGGCAAGTGGTTGGCTGCGGTATTTAACGTATATGAGATTAGTTATAACAGGTTTGTTTTGACAGAGAAAACCAGTGTTTCTTTAATATTCGAGTGATGAAGTCGAACGATTACTCTATAAACGTTTATCAATGATTCTTTAATATTCGAGTGATAAAGTCGAACGATCACTCTCTGTTAATGTTTATCAATGTTTCTTTAATAATCGAGTGATAAAGCCGAACGATAACTCTCTGTTAATTTTTATCAATGTTTCTTTAATAATCGAGTGATAAAGTCGATCACTCTCTGTAAATGTTAATCATCATGAACGAGTCAACTGGCTCCACCCCCCTATACGTGACGTCACGTGGTGCCTACGTCACAAACCAAGGTGATGAAGGAGCTGCACGCTCGGGATGCCGTCTCACATGAATGAACGCACCACAATTTGGATGCCTGTGTTGTAATACTGTGGTTATAAATACATCTACAACGTGTCTGACATGTTAACCATTATCAGAATTATACGTTTACTTGCATGATATTGATTGGAGACCAGTTAGAACTGGACATTATCACTGGGTTTGTTTCGCCCGGACGGCAGACTGAATCTCGGTCAAGTTCACAGCTACCACTGTTGCCAGATAAAACACCAACATCTTGGTGGACTAGGTGGCCCCTAGTCATCTGCTCGCAACTGTGGAATATGTTCTGTCTGATTTTCACTTTTCACATAAAATTACACAGGTGTTCTGGTATTGTGGATGGATCTGTCTGGAACACGGATTGCAAAAAACTCTCTGGCCCAGGGGTATTGAGAACGTTCGCAACGCTGAGATGCCAATGAGAATGGGTCAATGAGAATGGGTCAGGTCTCTTTTCTGGGTGTAGAACGTAGGCTTCCTTGCCTGGCAGCAGTTGTGTAACACGTCAGTTGTCTCTGAAGCTGTGTCGCCTTTCCTCACTGCTGACTTGTTGAATTAAAATAGCTTTGGCACGTGTCCCAGTGTCTACAACCTTTAGGATCTTGCGATTTTCAAGTTTGGTACAGTCTAGGGAAGCCAGAGATGCTGCTGATTTCAACTTTTATTGAGGCGACCCTGGGAAGTGCATAACTACCTTCTCTGGGACAAATTTTTTCAACAGCTGACCCAGTAGTTGGTCTATGCAATTATATAGTAAATGGATCATGGGCTTCTTCTGAAATTTCAACAGGAAGCTTTCGAGATCCTGGGCAATGAAGGCAACAAATGCAGGGTAAGCTGGGGAAATCTGCTTTCAGTATATATGAAATTCATTTGTACCTTGCAATTGATTTAGTCTCCCACTTGAAGTTCTTTTGCTTTGGCAAGAAATGAAGAAAGTATTCCTGTAAAATCTTCCATTGATCCAAGAATAGAATTACAGCTGGCTTCAGAGTTAACCACCTTGAGGTCGCATGGCATAGTGCATACCAAGCTGTACACTGAGTGACTTCTTCCAAGGATACCTAATCTTCCCGTCTGGCACTAGCCAATTTAAAGAATGAATGAATGTCCGAGGGAAACTGGCCGATGTCCATGTTGAACTTTGTGAATAATTTTCTGAATGCATTATGAACATTATGAGGTGAATAGGATCCAAGCTGATGTTTTGTTCTGCAATTACTGTATCTTCAAGATTAACAATCGGTTTCTTTGCAAAAGACAAATGGATTCTGGGTCCATCCATCCCAACATGAGGCAGGGAGCATGTATTCTAGTTCATCTTTTGACCATACTCCAAAAAGTGAATGACAAGATCTTCTGCTGAACACCATTTACGATAAAGTTTTATGAATTTTATTATTTTCTTCCTTTTTATGCTATTTTATGCTTGATGCCATTTTTGAGTCAAAATTTTTATGAATTTTCTTATTTTAAGCCATGCTCGGAAGTTTGATTTCACCTAGAGTGACAGAAATGAAGGTAGAAAAGGGACAGCTGCTTTCACATTATCCAGTATTTCGCCGTGACGGTTAACTCATGTATTACTGAAGTCAACTGAAGCCTGTTACCTAGACTGTGGCCAGGCCACAGGCTAAATAACAGGCCTATAATAAAAGTCCTCTCATTCGGTACCTGGTAATATGGCATTTCCAGTCTTTCAGCAGTTTTCATACATAGTTCCTTTACGAAACTTCTCTGCTCTTCAGCCACATATGCTGAGCCGATCAGCACCCACATCGTCGCTGTTATCAGTGCGCCCATAGTTGACAATTAGGCGCTGTTAGAGGTAGACTTCATGCTTTTCATAATAATTTAGCGCTTTACATAATAATTTAGCGCCATTAAATATTAAATTTTCTTCTATATCTAGCACATTTTGAAGTCTAATTTAGTACAACAATTTGACAATTAACCCATAGCTTAGAGCTTAGTTCTTTTGAAGATTTCAGATTGCCTGCACTGCAAGGGCAGTTGGCTATCATGACTCGTGAGTGTCTGGTTTTGTGAGCTGGACCTTTCGAAAGTTTGGAAACTTTGTCTTGCTATATTACGGTGTACATATGTAAATACACTTGGGTTAAGGTAAGTTCATGTGTACTGTATCGTTAAAAACATTATATATATATTGCTTATTAAATATTTAGTACTAAGGGTTGAATAACAATACTTGCCAGACACAGTTATTGCATTGGGGTAAAACCATTTTGGCAGGTTTTCCCGGTCATTCGGCAGTTTCCGCTCTTTCAGGACCTGCTTGGTCCTGATGATGCCGAATGAGAAAACTTTTACTGTATTCAGTCATTCAGGGGGATGACGTCACGAGGTCTCCAAAAAAGAGAAAACGAAAAGTAAAAGGATAATTCAAGTGTGTCAGGTATACACTGTTAGCTCTGATGGCTGGAGCCAAGAAACGTTTGAATGAAGGCTGCTCATTGGTTAGTGCAACTCTAAGAAGCGTGGTAAATCTACAGCTCTTCTTATTTTAACACTATTTATTTCTGTAAATTGCTTGCAATATAACAGCCAGTTTATATATGGAATAATTTCCGAAGCTAAAAAGGTCAAAGTTAGCTTTAAAAGTTTACCGTTATCAAAGACAATCAAAGTTGATTAACATCAGGAAGTAGGTGTACACCGTGGTTTGATAATTTACTTCAAACATCACTCATCTTTTATATAAACTTCATAATCTGTAATTTTCTTTGATACAGATGTCATAAGGCTAACTTCGACCTCTTTAGCTTCGGAAATTATTCCATACTTAAACTGGCATGTTTTCAAATGCCACACATCTGAGCTTGCCGTACGAAGAAGAGACTGATGGGACACACATCTGCCCCCTGCCGCTGCCCTGAGCCAACTCTGTGGGACCCCGTGACGTCATGCGCGGGCTGCTCCAAAATTTGAACCAAGAGTATGATTCTGTGTATACAGTACCTAGACTGTGGTGTAGGCTTTCACACGGCAGGGTCACAGTGAATCTGCCGCCCCATCGCTGGATGAGCGTACTGTACTAAACCGGGTCTATTCAGTACCACGGCTAGCCACAGGACCAGGAATGAATTTTTTTTATGGGAATCTCCATGCTTCTAGGCAGTCTGTCGCGTCTACGCATGGTACAGCTCCGGACAGATGAAACGGCTACACCCCATCCACCAGCGACTTGGTTTGTCTCAGTGGTTCTGGTAACAGTTGCAGGTGGAGGGAGGGGGGATGTGGGAGGGTGAGGAGGGGAGAAATGTGGGCGGAGTTATATAGGGGGTAGTGTGGGAGGGTGAAGAAGCAGCACAGTCTGGCTGGTGGGAGGGGGAGACGAATGGTTGGGTAGCGGAGACGAGAGTCTGCTGGAGGGTAAGACAGGTGAGTGTGATTAGATGAAAAGAAATTACAAAAAATGAATTATTATAATATCTGCTGCATATATTGCATTTTATCTACTAAATAAAAACACTATTATTCACCACCGTATTTGGGTATCCTACTGATTATTATTATCCTTTGGATATTAGGCAATAAATAAAGATATTGGACGGTCTTTCGGACCAGAACCAATTTTTTCATAACTTTTTTCTTCAGCTATTTCCGTATTCCTATTATCCCTCGTGCTTGAAGTCCCCCTTTTTATCACTTTCTCCTACGCCCTACATTTTTTTTTAGGCAAAAGGCAGTTTAACTTTCTCTTTAAATAACCATATTTGTCAACAAATATTCCTTTCATTAATCTGTTTAATTACCTGCTTTCTTTCAATATGCATTTGTCTAATAATGGGTGTTACACCTTAATTGGCGCCGCTATTTGACGTTTTGAATAAATTTGGTCAAAATTTAAGCATATATTGCAGTCTCTCTCAAGTAGGCTGATCTCCAGTCTTTCAAACGCAGTGTGTCCAGGCATCTCAAAATGATCGGATCTTGAATTTGGCTCTCTATTGTATTTTGTTTCTCTCTTGGAGGGAACTGTTACTGCGGGCTCATGGCCTTTGGTTCCTTCTTCCTCGCATTAAAAAAAAAAAAAAAAAAAACACTTCCTCCCCCCTGCTTTCTCCTTCTCTCGCTACCCGTTCCCTCCTTTCCTTTTGTTGTACTGTTTATCTATTTTTTCTCATACTTTTAACCTCATTCCTTCTTACAAACTTTTATTGCCATTGGAATTTCTCCCTTATCACCTACAGTCCTACTACATGAAAGTGGAAAAAACTGCCATCGGGAAAAGAATAACTGGAAATTTATGGCGAAGGTTACGATATTAGTTATTTAGAATGAAAGTGTTGGCAGATACGCATTCTTAACGTGATTATCACAGCCACAGCATTTCGCCTTCATAAAACAGAAGGACTATAGGTTTCATGCATTACCTCCTTACGTCCAGCATTACTGTGCAGAACGCCATGTATAACTCATTAAGGACCACAAGGACAGTACTGGTAGTCATCGTGATTCTCATGAATCTCTCCATAGGCTATTGAAAACAGTGCTTTATGCTCAACTTCAGAATTATGTTCTCATCATGACAATGATAGGCAAAGATAATAAGAACAATATATACAACCAAATTATCATTTATTATACAACAAAGCTCAAACTGCCTCCGTGCTACCTGAAAAAATTAAATACCTGATCATATATATATATATATATATATATATATATATATATATATATATATATATATATATATATATATATATATATATATATATATATATAATCATACAGGCTCTACACATGAAATTTAACATCGAGTAACCCTTTATGCCCAAAGTAATTTCCTCTGCATGGACTGACGTTGTAACGAAACTGGTTTTCCCCCTGCATTAATTATTAATATATTTTTATGGTCATGTATGACTGAATAGTTTATACAAGCGAAAACCTCAGAAATAATACTCACCGAGTATTATTCCTTCTCCAGCAGTTGCGCCTTCAGTGACACACTTCCAAAAATCCTCTGGCTTGTCAACTTAACGTTTGCTAGGGTTCTGTGATGCAACCCTCCTTCGTGCAATACTCTTCTCAGTCTTTTCGCTGATATCATGGTCTGTGCATCGGTTTCTGTGGCGTGTAGTGCAACATGGTGGTTTCCGTGTGATAGGTTGCCATACTAGTTAGTGTCCTCTGCTTTACCCAACACAATAAATTTTAGATCAAACAGTGTTGTTCATGGTTATTAATATATATATATATATATATATATATATATATATATATATATATATATATATATATATATATATATATATATATATATATGATCAGGTATTTAATTTTTTTCAGGTAGCACGGAGGCAGTTTGAGCTTTGTTGTATAATAAATGATAATTTGGTTGTATATATTGTTCTTATTATCTTTGCCTATCATTGTCATGATGAGAACATAATTCTGAAGTTGAGCATAAAGCACTGTTTTCAATAGCCTATGGAGAGATTCATGAGAATCACGATGACTACCAGTACTGTCCTTGTGGTCCTTAATGAGTTATACATGGCGTTCTGCACAGTAATGCTGGACGTAAGGAGGTAATGCATGAAACCTATAGTCCTTCTGTTTTATGAAGGCGAAATGCTGTGGCTGTGATAATCACGTTAAGAATGCGTATCTGCCAACACTTTCATTCTAAATAACTAATATCGTAACCTTCGCCATAAATTTCCAGTTATTCTTTCCCCGATGGCAGTTTTTTCCACTTTCACTGTAGGTGATAAGGGAGAAATTCCTATGGCACTAAAAGTTTGTAAGAAGGAATGAGGTTATAAATATGAGAAAGAATAGATAAACAGTACAACAGAAGGAAAGGAGGGAACGGGTAGCGAGAGAAGGAGAAAGTAGGGGGGAGGATGTGTGAGGTTGCCAGCCTACTTGAGAGAGACTGCAATATATGCGTAAATTTTGACCAAATTTATTCAAAACGTCAAATAGCGGCGCCAATTAAGGTGTAACACCCATTATTAGACAAATGCATATTGAAAGAAAATAGGTAATTAAATAGATTAATGAAAGGAATATTTGTTGACAAATATGGTTATTTAAAGAGAAAGTTAAACTGCCTTATGCCTAAAAAAAAAATGTAGGGCGTAGGAGAAAGTGATAAAAAGGGGGACTTCAAGCACGAGGGATAATAGGAATACGGAAATAGCTGAAGAAAAAAGTTATGAAAAAATTGGTTCTGGTCCGAAAGACCGTCCAATATATTTATTGCCTAATATCCAAAGGATAATAATAATGAGTAGGATACCCAAATACGGTGGTGAATAATAGTGTTTTTATTTAGTAGATAAAATGCAATATATGCAGCAGATATTATAATAATTCATTTTTTTGTAATTTTCATCTAATCACACTCACCTGTCTTACCCTCCAGCAGACTCTCGTCTCCGCTACCCAACCATTCGTCTCCCCCTCCCACCAGCCAGACTGTGCTGCTTCTTCACCCTCCCACACTACCCCCTATATAACTCCGCCCACATTTCTCCCCTCCTCACCCTCCCACATCCCCCCTCCCACCACCTGCAACTGTTACCAGAACCAATGAGACCCAAACCAAGTCGCTGGTGGATGGGGTGCAGCCGTTTCATCTGTCCGGAGCTGTACCTGCTTAGTCCCGCACTTGACATTCCTGGTACACGTGTGAAAAGCTTCACTGATGTAACTAATTTGAAATCTCGATGGGAAGCGAAGAAATTATCATAAGCCATCTTACATATCTCGTTCAGGAAAAGCCAGTGTAATGGAACAAGGGTCTGGATGATTTTAAAATATTTTTATAATGCCATCACTTCCTAGTTCTGCAATCAGTGTTGGATATGCTCCCATTGTGTCTCTTTGTTCATCATTTAGGTATATTTAGTTGACTATGTAGTATGGCATTTTCTTTTTCCATAATTATAAGATTTAGGAGTTTCAAATGATGCCTTGATCCAACGACTACCGTCTCGGTGTACATGCAAAAGTAAAAATAGGCTGAACTGTGACTAGGCACTGTGATCAATTACCTTAACGGCAAGGAGACGCCACACTTGCAACGCCGTGGCTAGTCATGGTCTCGGCGACAAACGTGATAGTGTGAAAGTGTTCTGGGGAAGTAAACCCCATTGTGTGAAGGAAGTGTTCTAGCACTATCTGATCAGTGGGGTGAAGACTGCAGTGGATTGAGGATGGCGAGGAAGAACACTCAGATAAACACAAAAAACTTTTCCGTCTGCCACAGCATAATCGTCTCTTCCACCACCACCTGTGTACTTCCGAACAGTACGTTATGTGGGTGCATTTTCTTCTTTGGGAAGGTGTAGGTTAGGATAACATGGCCTATTAGGGTAAGTTACTATGTTAGGATTTAGTCTAGGTTTACTGGTTAATTAAAACAATCACCCAGGGACGCGAAACTTAGGCCACAGTGCTGAAATGGCCTGTTGTTGTGACTCCAGGCTTGTGACTGTGATACTAGCTGACTGGAAGCTAACGTTGCCCTTCATTTGCATCCTCATTTCGGAGGATAGGTAGGGGGATGAGAAAAGTCCTGTAGAGGAGCAGCCCGGTTATATCAGTGCCACCACACGAAGCTATTCCTATCTTTCACCGAAACAGCTTCTAAAACAGAAATATACATCCCATCCACCTCGCCACGCGCCCCACATAGATCTAATGGACTTAATGTATCTCAAAATCATCATGCCGATAAGACTGATTTTTGGCACGAGCCTTCATTGGATTCACCTGAACATGTGCATAATGACTTTTAATCGATCTGGTGCACATGAAAGGAACAAAATATCCTGAGTTGCCATATTTGGAAAAACACAACACCAGCTCAGTTGAACGACATTTTGAGCACACGCCTTCATGGACATGATACTAGTATACATTAAATTTTGATTTCAATGCGTGTGTGTGTGTGTGTGTGTGTGTGTGTGTGTGTGTGTGTGTATGTGTGTGTGTTGTTTTTAGGCTGAATATGTGCCTTTTCTGACGCAAGCGTTCCAGTTAGTACGTCATAACTAAGGAGTGATGAGGGGAATTCTATAGATCGTAGCTCCATCAGCGATCACAGTTACTTGAAATTTAGGTTAAGTTAGAGTAAGATAGAATGTAATGCTATGGTAAGGGACGTAAGGTCAAGATAGGGTAAATTAGGTTGGGGTATGGGTTGAATAATCCCTCCCCCTCCCCCACCGCTAGATAATAGGTATTAACGAAGCATATGCTGAGGAAAAGTCATAATCAAGAACAGTTTGAAATATAAAAACACACACACACACACACACACACACACACACACACACTTCACTTAAAGTTTCTGTCAACACCAAACTACATGGTGAGCTTCCCCACTTACCATATATATATATATATATATATATATATATATATATATATATATATATATATATATTGTTACGAAACAGAGAGAAACACTTTAATTGAGAATACTAAAAATCACTACTGTCCCGCAAAGTTCCAGGTTGAAAACAAAAGTTAGGTAAAATTACAAGTTAAAGTTTAATGCTCAAACTAACAACTAAACATTCAGGACTCATAAGGATAATGCAATGGCAAAAAACAGGTTAAATATATGGTTAACTGCAATAGCGTCTATTAACACGATATTAGCAAGTGTAAATTTATCTTTGTCAGCCCTGATAAAATGAGAAAACCGGATAATGCTCAGTGAATGCAAGATATATTATTACAGATACCAAATATTATTATTAATGGCTGACGTCAAAAACTCCACATGAATCACAAAAACTTTACCAGTCCTACGAATTAACACCTTACGCTATACAGTACAAGAAAAAATGTAACAACACAAACTCAAATTACACAGCAGCTAGATGGTTGGAGACTTCCTGAGCACTCACAAAAATAATAACAACTGTATAGGGGAGGACAGAGATGTAAACAAAATGAGGAGCAGATCTAAGTGGCAATTAATGCAGAGACTGAGCTCATTATATAGGGGCCGGCAGAGCTTGATACAACTTGTAAGAAGGACGCGCAAATGAAGCCATAGGGGACAAAGAGTTGACACTCCTGCTCTGAACAATAGAAAGAACGATTTTACTATAAGGGTAGAAGGGGGCAGTGAGGTAAAACACGGAAACTTGGTCACTATGAAAGCCACGAGGCGAATCGTGATCAAACAGGCAGCATACTGTACGTTAGAATTACACAAAGGATGATGAAATCATAGGCTATGTAACACCTCCCCACAAAAAAAAAAAAAAAAAATTACAAAGGAAATTTCTTATTACTCTAAAACAATCTGTCTAAAGTCTAGATAGCAATCTGCAATAACATTTTCTTTCCCCTTGACATGTTGTATGTCCAATGAATACTCCTGAAGATGTAGACTCCATCTTGTCAATCTCTGATTTTTATCTTTAAACTTACTAAGGAATTTCAGTGGGTTATGATCGGTATAAATGACTATGGGGTCAAAATTAGAACACAAAATGAAAAATGCTGTAAACCCAAAATCAAGGCCAAAAGCTCTTTCTCAATAGTTTAGAGGTTCTTTTGAGGTGGAGTGAACTTCTTACTGTAATAAGATACAGGGTATTCAATACCCTGATCATCCTCTTGCAGCAAAACAGCCCCAGCTCCTGTATCACTTGCGTCAACAGCCATCTTAAAAGGCTTAGCAAAATTTGGAGTAGCGAGCACTGGCTGACTTAATAGGATAGCTTTAAGTTTACTGAAAGAGGATTCACAGTTATCGGTCCAGACAAATTTAACTCCCTTTTTCAGTAGGTCTGTAAGTGGTGATACAAGAATTGAAAAGTTAAGAACAAATCTCCTGTAATAACCTACCATTCCTAAAAATCTCTGTAGCTCTTTCCTACTTTTAGGTCTGGGAAGATCACTAATAACCTGAGCCTTAGCTCCTGGTGGTGCAACGTGTCCATCACCAGTTACGTACCCAAGGTACTGAACTTCAGCTTGACCAAACTCACACTTTGGTAAATTAGCTACAAGATTAGCCTGAACCAAACGCTCAAGAAATTTACTGACATGGCATAGGTGATCTATCCAGTTGTCACTGAAGATTAATACATCAATATAAACAACACACCCTGCCAAACCCTCTGTTACAAAATTCATGAGCTTCTGAAAAGTGGCTGGTGCATTCTTCATACCACATGGCATTACAGAACATGCAGAAGTCTTTCCTAGTGTTACAAATCGTGAGATCTCCCTAGCACGTTCAGTCATAGGTACTTGCCAGTATCCCTTTAACAAATCAAACTTATGTACCTAGCCTTTCCGATCTTGTCTATGCAATCTTCTACGCGAGGGAGAGGGTAAGTGTCTGTTTTGGTTATCTGATTAACACGTCTGTAGTCGATGCAAAGCCGCTGTGACCCACCTGGCTTAGGGACTAGAGTGACAGGAGAACTCCACCCGCTCTGACAGGGCTCAATCATTTTGTGGTCCAACAGGTAGCCAAGCTCCTTCTGGATGAGAGGAACTTTCACTGGGTTTACACGGTAAGGAGGCAGTTTAATTGGCTTTGCGTCTCCAACATCGACATCATGCATCAACACAGTGGTTCTTCCTGGAGTGGCACGGAACACTTGCGGGTACTCCTGCAGTAATGCCGAAAACTCCTGCCTTTCCTCGGGAGCTAGATGGGAAAGCTAAGTCTGGAGATCATTCATGATATCAGGATTCTTCCCCAAACTATCACTCAGGCTCATGCTGCATGGGAGAACTTCACTTGCAGACTCGGGTGGAACAGCTACAGTGCAGACTGGGTTATTTTCGTCCCGCCTGTGATATAACTTTAGCATGTTGATGTGACAAAGTTGCTTGTTCTTTCTACGATCTGGTGTGGCGATGACATAGTTGACATCACTGAGTTTCTTCTCCACGAAATAAGGACCACAAAACTTGGCCTGAAGAGGTTGCCCATGCACCGGTAGCAGAATCAAAACCTGATCTCCTGGCTGAAAGTGGCGTAACCTGGACTTCTTATCATACCAAGTCTTCATCTTCTCCTGGGCAGCTCCTAAATTCTCTCTCGCCAGCTGTAAAGCAATGGACAGCCGTTCTTTGAACTTCATCACATACTCCAGCAGGTTGACGTCATCTTCCTCCGACAGCCAGCATTCCTTGAGTAGCTTAAGGGGTCTTCTACTTCATGGCCAAACAGTAGTTCAAAGGGTGAGAAGCCCAGTGATTCATTTGGAGATTCTCTTGCGGGAAATACAACGAATGGAAGACCTTTATCCCAGTCTTTCTGATGTTCCAAACAGTATTTCCTGAGCATCGATTTGAGTGTTTGATGATATGTCTCCAACGCTCCTTGGGTCTGGGGATGGTAAGCTGAAGACGTGATCTGGGTGATGCCCAACTCTTTCAGAGACTGCTTTAAAACATTTGACATGAAATCACATCCCCGGTCCGACTGCACCTCCTTGGACAGACCAAACTTTGTGAAGAACCCCAGCACCTCCCCAACCACTCTCCTTGCCGAGACATTTCCAAGTGGAACGGCTTCAGGACAACGAGCAGCCACATCAATCAGGGTCAACACAAAGGAAATCCTGAAGAAGTCTCAGGAAGAGGGCCCACAATATCCACCAACACACGGGCGAACGGTGCCTCGAAAGGAGGAATGGGAACTAGAGGTGCAACTTTTTCGGTCTGATTGCACTTCCCCACAACTTGACAGGTGTGACAAGACTTACAATACCAGGAAACATCTCTTAAGGCACCTGGCCAGCAGAAGTGCTTCAAAATGCGTGCCACAGTCTTCCCCACTCCAAGGTGTCCCGCCAAACTAGAATCATGAGCCACTCCAATGATATCCTGCCTACAAACACGAGGGATGACAACTTGATGTACAACCTCCCATTCACAGTCGGCTGATGCTGTTGGGGGTCTCCACTTTCTCATAAGTACTCCTGACTTTGTATAATAATAAGTAGAAGCACTAGTTGACTTTCTCACTGCAAGCAGAGGTAGCTAGACCTTTCAACTCAGGGTCAGCAACCTGCAACTCAACCAACTCCTGACGAGACAAATTATCAACACTACGGGGTACTGACCCATCTGGTGAGTGGTCCAAATTAGCAAGAAAAGTGTCAGCTAGGATAACATCATCATCATCATTATCCTCTAAGTCACCAGTAACCCTAGACTTAGCCATAGTGACAGCACATGCAGAGAACACATCAGGGACATCACAATCCCGGGTCGCAGTCACTGGTTCACTAGACAACTGAGGAGCTGGGCACACTTGACTTCCACCAATATCATTTCCAAGTAAGAAAGTTACACCTGGCATTGGGAGTGTCTTAACCAACCCAACCATAACGGAACCATTAACAAAACCAGACTCTAAATTCACTCTGCACAGAGGGACAGAAGTAATTATTCCCTACACCTTGTAAGATTACAGTTTCATCAGAGGAAGTAACATTAGAACCTTGAACACTGGTCAGCATAAGGGATTGGCAAGTACCTGTATCACGGTATATTTGAACTGATTTCCTGTCATTAATGTCCAGAGGACTGACAAAACCATCAGACAGGAAATTAGCACATGAACTCTGGAGAGTGTCACCCACCTTACTGCTCAAAAGAAGAGCTTCATCATGAGAATTTAATTTACCCCTGAAAGCATGTTCAGTCAACTCAGTTAAAGAATTCTGGGAACTCTCAAGGGTGGACACTAGACCAATTGACTGAATATTTAAAGACTCCATTTTGTTCACATCACGCTGTCTCCTGAAACATTTCTCCGTAGTATGACCAAGCTTACTACAATAAGTACATTTACTTTTCTGAAATCTAGAGGTGAAGCTGGTATTTACTTCCTGAGAAACATCATCTTTATTCTCTTTCCTGTTACCTGTACTCTGAGTAGAGGCAACGTACTTACTCTCAGCTTTCCTATTTTCTTTATAATATCTTTTGTGAGTGAGAACATATTCATCAGCTAAAACTGCAGCATCAGACAAATTATCTATTCTTCTCTCATCAAGATACAGGCTTACATCATTATTAATACACCTTTTGAAGTCCTCCAGCAAAATCATCTGCTTAAATTTACCAAAATCTGAATCCACATTCCTAGAATAAAACCACTGCTCTAACGGATCTTCTTTGATTTTTGCATACTCTACATGGGATTGCTTATCTTGCTTATAAGTTGTCCTAAATTTTACTCTATAGGCTTCAGGAACAAGCTCATAGGCCTTATGAATCAAGCTCTTAATTACATCATAATTATCAGATTGATCCTGAGGCAAAGATGCATAAGTTACTTGAGCTTTACCGGTGAGAACAGTTTGAAGAAGTACTGGCCAATACTTTTGGGGTCAATCAAAACCTGTAGCCACCCTCTCAAACAACTGAAAATACTTTGTAAAATCAGATTTATTAAAAGGAGGGACAAGTTTAACATTTTTAGCCACATCAAAATCATCAGCGCCAGATGATCCATTTCCATCCTGTTTCATGCGACACCCATTGGTCCGCCTGAATCCTAGCAAGTTCAATTTGTGCCTGAGCCTTTACCTGTGCCTCCTGAATACGAGCTTGCTGCAGGGCTAGCTGTATCTTAGCTAACTTAATCTGCGTTTGCTCATCTGGAGGAGCTACATTATACAAGCTTCAATTAATTATGTCAACAATTTGATCTTTAGACTAATGAGAGCGAACAGCAATTCCCAATTGTTGAGCAACAAGCTCAAATTCATTCTTTGTTCCGTTTTCCACATGACACACTGCTTGCACATTTGACAAAAAATCCCTGGCTTCATCAAGAGTAGTAATAGTAGACATCATGAACAAATCACAGTCACAAAATATCAAGCAATATCCTTATGATAACATCCTGAATATCCTGATAAGAGGTCGCCAAATCCATGTTACGGAACAGAGATAATGAACACTTTAAGTGAGAATACTAAAAATCACTACTGTCCCGCAAAGTTCCAGGTTCAAAACAAAAGAGTTAAGTAAATTTACAAATTAAAGTTTAATGCTCAAACTAAGAACTAAACATTCAGGACTCATAAGGATAATGTAATGGCAAAAAACAGGTTAAATATATGGTTAACCTCAATAGCCTCTATTAACACGAAATTAGCAAAGGTAAATTTATCTGTCAGCCCTGATAAAATGAGAAAACCGGATAATGCTCAGTGAATGCAAGATATATTATTACATATACAAAATGTTATTATTAATGGCTGACGTCAAAAACTTCACATGAATCACAAAAACTTTACCAGTCCTACGAATTAACACCTTACGCTATATAGTACAAGAAAAAATGTAACAACACATACTCAAATTACAGAGCAGCTCGATGGTTGGAGACTTCCTGAGCACTCACAAAAATAATAACAACTGTACAGGAGAGGACAGATATGTGAACAAAATGAGTAGATCTAAGTGGCAATTAATGCAGAGACTGAGCTCATTATATAGGGTCCGGCAGAGCTTGATACAACTTGTAAGAAGGACGCGCAAATGAAGCCATAGGGGACAAAGAGTTGACACTCCTGCTCTTACCAACAGAAAGAACGACTTACTCTACTATACGGGTAGAAGGGGGGAGTGAGGTAAAACACGGAAGCTTGGTCACTATGGAAGCCACGAGGCGAATCGTGATCAAACAGGCAGCATACTGTACGTTAGAATTACACAAAGGATGATGAAATCATAGGCTATGTAACAATATATATATATATATATATATATATATATATATATATATATATATATATATATATATATATATATATATCATATATCATATCAACCGATTGAGTGTCCACTGCAGGAACGGCCTATCCCGACCGAAGTGGGGACGATACAGCCAATGTATCTCTACCAAGTGGCTTAGGCTGTCAAGTAAAGATTGTATGTAGGGTGAGAAGTGCTTGTAAGTGTAATTATAGTGTTGGAGTGGCTTTGGATGTGTGTAGTCTTTGAACTAATGTAATCGGCCCGCGCAAGCCGACTAGGTGCAAGCATACTTTATAGTACCGTATGCGACACTGGTTCAGCCACAGCACCCCTGATGTCCGTCAAGCAGTAATCTTTGGGAGCATTCTTCTGGCCACGTACTGCTTGGCGGACATCAGGGGTGCTGTGGCTGAACCAGTGTCGCATACTATAAAGTATGCTTGCACCCAGTCGGCTTGCACAGGCCAATTACACTTGGTTCACAGGCTACATACACACATCCAAAACCACTCCAACACTACAATTACACTTACAAGCACTTCTCACCATACATACAATCTCTACCAGACAGCCTAAGCCATTTGGTAGAGATACATTGGCTGTATCGTCCCCACTTCGGTAGGGATAGGCCGGTTCTGCAGTGGACACTCAAACTGCTGATGATGAGATGATATATATATATATATATATATATATATATATATATATATATATATATATATATATATATATATATATATATGAGTGGTAGGTGGGGACGCTCACCATGTAGTTTGGTGTTGACAGAGAAACTTGAAGTGAAGTGTGTGTTTTTCATTTCATAGGGTTCTTGATTATGACTTTTTCTCAGCATATGCTTCGTTAATACCTATTATCTAGCGGTGGGGGAGGGGGAGGGATTATTCAACCCATACCCCAACCTAATTTACCCTCTCTTGACCTTACGTCCCTTACCATAGCATTACATTCTATCTTACCCTAACTTAACCTAAATTTCAAGTAACTGTGATCGCTGATGGAGCTACGATCTGTAGAATCCCCCTCATCACTCCTTATTTATGACGTACTAACTGGAAGGCTTGAGTCAGAAAAGGCATAGAGATCCCCTCATATTCGGCCTAAAAGTAACACACACACACACATTGGAATCAAAATTTAATGTATACTAGTATCATGTCCATCAAGGCGTGTGCTAAAAAAGTCGTTCAACTCAGCTGGTTTTGTGTTTTTCCAAATATGGGAACTCAGGATATTTTGTTCCTTTCAGGTGCATTAGATCTATTAAAGTCATTATGCACCTGTTCAGGTCAATCCAATGAAGGCGTGTGCCAAAAATCAGTATTATCGGCATGGTGATTTTGAGATACATTGTCCATTAGATCTACGTGGGGTGCGTGGCGAGGTGGATGGGATTATTTCTGTTTTAGAAGCTGTTTCAGAGAAAGATAGGAATAGCTTCGTGTGGTGGCACCGATATAACCAGGCTGCTCCTCTACAGGACTTTTCAGTTGTCCGGTTATACAATGGTCCCTCATCTCATCCCCCTACCTCTCCTCCGAAATGAGGATGCAAATGAAGGGCAACGTTAGCTTCCAGTCAGCTAGTATCAGTCACATAAGCCTGGAGTCACAACAACATGCCATTTCAGCACTGTGGCCTAAGTTTTCGCGTCCCTGGGTGATTGTTTTAATTAACCAGTAAACATAAACTAAATCCTAACATAGTAACTTACCCTAATTGGCCATGTTAACCTAACCTAAACCTTCTCAAAGAAGAAAATGCACCCAAATAACGTACAGTTCGGAAATACACAGGCGGTGGTGGGAGGGACGATTATGCTGTGGCAGACGGAAAAGTTTTTTGTGTATCTGAGTGTTCTTCCTCGCCATCCTCAATCCACTGCAGTCTTCACCCCACTGATCAGATATTAGTGCTAGAACACTTCCTTCACACTTACAATGGGGTTTACTTCCCCAGAACACTTTCACACTCTCCCGTTAGTCGCCGAGACCATGACTAGGCACGGCGTTGCAAGTGTGGCGTCTCCTTGCCGTTAAGGTAATGGATCACACCGTGCCTAGTCACAGTTCAGCCTACTTCTGCGTGTACACCGAGACGGCAGCATTTGAAAGTCCTAAATGTCTTATAATTATGGAAAAAGAAAATGCCATACTACATAGTCAACTGAATATACCTAAATGATGAACAAAGAGACACAATGGGAGCATATCCAACACTGATTGCAGAACTAGGAAGTGATGGCATTATTAAAAATATCTTAAAATCATCCAGACCCTTGTTCCATTACACTGGCTTTTCCTGAACGAGATATGTAAGATGGCTTATGCTAATTTCTTCGCTTCCCATCGATATTTCAAATTAGTTACATCAGTGAAGCTTTTCACACGTGTACCAGGAATGTCAAGTGCGGGACTAAGCAGGTACCATGCGTAGACGCGACAGACTGCCTTGAAGCATGAAGATTACCATAAAAAAAATTCATTCGACTGGGCCTTCCTGGCTCTGTGGCTAGCCATGGTACTGAATAGACCCGGTTTAGTACAGTACACTCATCCAGCGATGGGGCGGCAGATTCACTGTGACCCTGCCTGTATACACAGTTATCTTACTCTTGGTTCAAATTTTGGAGCAGCCCGCGCATGACGTCACGGGGTCCCACAGAGTTGGCTCAGGGCAGCGGCAGGGGGCAGATGTGTGTCCCATCAGTCTCTTCTCCTTCGTGCGGCAAGCTCAGATGTGTGGCATTTGAAAACATGCCAGTTTAAGTATGGAATAATTTCTGAAGCTATAGAGGTCAAAGTTAGCCTTAAAACGTTATCTGTATCAAAGAAAATTACAGATTATGAAGTTTATATAAAAGATGAGTGACGTTTGAAGTAAACCACGATGTACACCTACTTCCGCATGTTGTTCTATAGTACATGACTGCATTTGCTTCAAACATCACTCATTGTTTTATAAAACTTTATAATCAACTTTAATTTTCTTTAATAACGGTAAACTTTTAAAGCTATCTATCTATCTATCTATAGCCCGACGCCCTAATCCTACAAAGGGTGGCCGCAGACAAAACGCCTCCAAGTCGCTCTGTCACCTACCATTTGACTACCCTCCCCCCAACTCACCCCCCACTCCCTCATATACCTCTCAACTCCATCCCTCCACCTCATCCTCGGTCTACCTCTCCCTCTCCCTCCCTCCACCTCACCTACATACACCCTCTTAGTCAGTCTTTCATTCTCCATTCTCTTCACATGTCCAAACCACCTCAGTGTATTTCTCCTAATCTTCTCAACCACATCCACATCCACCCCACAGCATTCCTTCACTTCTTCATTCGTCAACCTGGACCTCCACGTCACTCCACATGCTCCTCTCAAGTAACTCATTTCCACTGCTCTCACTCTTGACTTGTTCCCCTCTTGCAAAGTCCATGCCTCGCTTCCATACGTCAGGGTAGGGATCACAATACTATCATGCAGTGACTTCTTAACTTCCATACTCACCTCCCTATTTCTCATCACTGCTTTCAGTGTACCAACAACCTTCCTTCCCTGCTGTACCATTTCACGCACTTCATCCCCCAAAGTTCCATCCTTACTCATCACACCACCCAAGTACTTGAATGCACTCACATTCTCCATATCCTCACCATCCAACCTCACTGCACACTCTGTGACTTCATTCCTCTCAAACACCATAACTTTACTTTGGCTTACATTAACTTTCAGATTCCTTCTCCTAAACACTGTCCCAAATTCATTCACCAAACCTTGCAACTCCCATTCATCTTCACTCAACAGTACTGTATCATCAGCAAACAGCAACACCGGAAGCTTCCAAATCTCACCCTCATTCATTAGAGCCACCCCCACATCCACTGCCCTACCCTGCACCTCCTTTACAGCCCCATCCATTTATATATTAAACAGCCATGGAGACATCACACAACCCTGTTTCAGTCCCACATTGAGATCAAAGAACTCACTCAGCTCACCATCCACTCGCACCTTTTTAGCTTCGGAAATTATTCCATATATAAACTGGCTGTTTATATTGCAAGCAATTTACAGATATAAATAAATGTGTTAAAATAAGAAGAGCTGTAGATTTACCACGCTTCTTAGACTTGCACTAACCAATGAGCAGCCTTCATTCAAACGTTTCTTGGCTCCAGCCATCAGAGCTGAGTTAACAGGGTATACTTGACACACCTGAGTTATCCTTTTACTTCTCGTTTTCCCTTTTTTTGGAGACCTCGTGACGTCATCCCCCTGAATGACTGAATACAGTAAAAGTCTTCTCATTCGGCATCATCGGGACCAAGCAAGTGCTGAAAGATCAGAAACTGCCGAATGACAGGGAAAACCTGCCAAAATGTTTCTAGCAATCATGGTCCGTCACCCCAATGCAATAACTGTGTCTGGCAAGTATTGTTAGTCAACCCTTAGTACTAAATATTTAATAAGCAATATATTTTTCATGTTTTTAACGATACAATACACATGAACTTACCTTAACCTAAGTGTATTTACATATGTACACCGCAAAATAGCAAGACAAAATTTCCAAACTTTCGAAAGGTCCAGCTCACAAAGCCAGACACTCACGAGTCATGATAGCAAACTGCCCCTGCAGTGCTGGCAAGCTGAAATTTTCAAAAGAACTAAGCTCAGTTTTAAAATGTGCTAAGCTATGGGTTAATTGTCAAATTGTTGTGCTAAATTAGACTTCAAAATGTGCTAGATATAGAAGGAAATTTCATATTTAATGGGCCTAAATTATTATGAAAAGCATGAAATATAGCTCCAACAGCGCCAAATTGTCAACTATGGGCGCACTGATAACAGCGACGATGTGCGTGCTGATCGGCTCAGCATATGTGGCTGAAGAGCAGAGAAATTTCGTAATGGATCTATGTATGAAAACTGCTGAAAGACTGGAAACGCCATAATACCAGGTACCGAAGGAGAGGACTTTTATTATAGGCCTGTTATTTAGCCTGTGGCCTGGCCACAGACTAAGTAACAGGCTTCAGTTGACTTCAGTAACACATGAGTCCTCAGTTGACTGCAGTTCATGACACCGTGCCGTCAACGGTCACGGCGAAATACTGGATAATGTGAAAGCAACTGTCCCTTTTCTACCTTCATTTCTGTCACTCTAGTTCACCTAGAACTGGCAGCATTGCTTAAAATAATAAAATTCATAAAATTTTGACTCAAAAATGGCACCAAGCATAAAATACCATAAAAAGGAAGAAAATAAAATTCATAAAACTTTATTGTAAATGGTGTACACCCGCGAACCAAAGTTTCGGTACCCCCCTCGATGGAAGGAAGTGGAAGTCAGGGTTAGAGAGAGGGCAGGTGAACGGACAACCGTCAGTGGTACTTTGGAACTGAGCTACGAGGCGAATAGTGAGAAACCTAATGACACTGAATTCGAAACATTTCCATGCTATTCACCTGCAAAACATTATGCGTTCGTAACATACATACTGTAACATATAACATAGACTACTGTGTTATCATGGTGTCCTGTGATACTGACCCATCTGTTTCGGATCCTCATCACACAAATAAAGCACCGAGCCAGTTGTATATAAGTTGCAACTTGTCATTATAACTGCAGTCATAATTTTTGTGAATGTTATCCTGGATTGTCTATAGCTATAATATAGAATGATTGTGAATTTAATGTTGATTTTCACAGTAGTTGTGCGGATGGTTATCTATGTGGCAATTATTTTATGTGGACGACTAAACCACATTGTGATGGACAGCGGAGAGCATTCGCCAATAATTTACTATAACCGGATGAAATTAGATGCAAACAACACAATATATTATGAGACAACGAACACACAGCTGTGGTATCCTGCTCCGCCTTGTTTTCAAGGCCTTAATTGGGGCTTCACCTCATACGTGCATTATTTTCCTTCAGTCTCTGCCTCTTTTATTACTCATACTTCCCGGTATCCTCTTACTGCGAGTCGTCATATTCCTTGGAGGGTTCCTTGTCGTCCGGTCCTATAACCCGTACTGTATTACATTATTCCTCGCATCATCACTCCCAGACAAACAACGTTAGCACAAGACTGCTGAATCTGTTAATACCATTATTGCCACTGCCACTACAACTGTAATCCCCCTTTTCCTATTGTGTCTAATTTCCCTCACAGTACTACTACTGCTGCTCCTATTACTACTCCACTATAAATCTGTATAATAATATATATGATTGTCCTTATGTCTGTATCTGTTAATCATATTGTCCCTGTCCCACCGTCGACATCTCGTCACTGACCCGGCACCGCTACTCCAGTTCCCACCCACCATGGATTCTACTCCTCCCCCACTCCGACACCACATTACCCTTCACCTCATCCTTGGGCCAGAAGGCCTGTTGTTCACCCTTTACCGGTGAATATACGTGGCATGCATTAATAACAAAAAAGAAGGCACTTGAGAGCTAAGCGGTAATCGCCCTCTAAAATATTCTGTTTGCCAAGTCCAAACTTTAGGCCATATTTTGATACCATGAAGGTTTTTATGTTGATAGCTCAAGCCATTCATGAGATTTAATGGTGCTAAAGGCAGGCAATAAAAACTAGACCTTTAGCTGTTAGTTTGGTGACCTTGACTCTGACCCCGAGTTGCCATTTTCGAACTCCTCTAAGATTTGGCCTATATCTTGATACGCTGAAGGCTTCATGTTGATAGCTCAAGCCGTTCATGATATAATAGGAACACACACACACACACACACACACACACACACACACACACACACACACACACACACACACACACACACACACAGATGAAGTTAAAAACATGATCGCTCCGCCTTCTAAAGGTAGGCGATAATAATATAATAATAACAACATCGTAGATGTGTACTGTAGTGTTCCTAACATTACACTTAATAACTGCAGACCCAAACGTGCTTATATAACGGAGCACTGATATATTAACCACAGACCGTTCTTATCATTACCACTGCATCTTCCCTATAGCGCTTCACCATGGTAATACAACCCATTGTAGTCCTCTGTGAGATCGCTACACGTGTTCGGGAAAAATAACAATGCACAACATGCCTACAAACCACTAAAATAAGCATATGATGTTTCACTGACATCCATCGAATAGCCTAGGAGAAGTTAGTGGACAAACAAACAAGCGACTGGACACAGACAGAAGCAGAATGTCTCGCATCGGTACCGGTATGTAACGACCTGACAAAACTCTTGTGATCCTGCATTGCAGGTGTCATCACAGTAATAATAATAATAATAATAATAATAATAATAATAATAATAATAATAATTAATCATATGCTATTATGATTACAAGATTGTGACAACGTAAGTTAACTTTTACCTGGTCGTGGTGTAGTGGTATGCTGCCTGGCTCTCACCTGAGAGTCCCGGGTTCGATTCCCGGCATATTGGTAATTTCTCTGATGATTTTTCCTGTGTAAAAAAAAAAAAAAATAACGGTTCTCTCTTCATATGTTATTAGGCACGATATTGAGAAGGACACACACTGGAATAGCATGTGTCGATGTAATGCAGAATCTATTTGCCATGACAGAAGGTTGGGTTGCGGTCAAACATTAATTTAGTATTATTATAACCCTACCATTACAGCATATTATGGCACTGGTTTTGTAATAGCTGTTTTCACTTGTTTTATCAGGGGGATTATGGTGTTTGTCCTCTGTATCACGGATATTAACATGTGATTACTACTACTACTACTACTGCTACCACTTCTACTACGATTATTATTATTATTATTATAACTATGATGACACCTACAAAGCAGGATCGTAATAGTTTTGTCAGGTTGTCATATACCGATGCGAGACATTCGGCCTCAGTCTATGTCCAGCCGTGTGTTTGTTTGTTCGCTAACTTCTAGGCAATTTACTGGATGTCAGTGAAACGTCACAGGTGTATTTTAATGGGTTGTAGGCATGTTGTGCGCTGTTATTTTTCCCAAACATGTGCAGTGATCCCACAAAGGACCAGTGGGTTGTATTACTATGGTGAAGTGCTACAGGTAAGGTCCAGTGGCAATGATAGGAACGGTCTGTGATCGGTTCCGTGGTTAATATATCAGAGCTCCGTAATATAGGCACGTTTGGGTCTGCGACTTTTATAATTATGTAATGTTCGGAATACTGCAGATGTATGTTGTTGCTGTCAATTTTATAATTATTCTTATTAATGCATGCCACGTATATTCCCCGGTAAAAGGTAAACAACAGGCCTGGTGGCCCAAGAAGGAGGTGAGGGGTAAAATGGTTCGGAGTGGGGGAGGAAGAGAGCTCATGGCGGGTGGGAGAGAGGGGGCTGGGGTGCAACTGGGGCAGCGGTGCGGGGTAAGTGACGAGTTGTCGACGGTGGGACAGGGACAATATGATTAACAGATACAGACATAAGGACAATCATATGTATTATTATACAGATTTATAGTGGAGTAGTAATAGGAGTAGCAGTAGTAGTACTGTGAGGAGAATTGCAGTAGACACAATGGGGAAAGGGGGAATAGTAGTGGCAGTGGCAATAATGGTATTAACAGATTCAGCAGTCTTGTGCTAACGTTGTTTGTCTGGGAGTGATGATGCGAGGAATAATGTAATACAGTACGGGTTATAGGACCGGACGACAAGAAACCCTCCAAGGAATATGACGACTCGCAGTAAGAGGATACCGGGAAGTATGAGTAATAAAAGAGGCAGAGACTGAAGGAAAATAATGCACGTATGAGGTGAAGCCCCAATTAAGGCCTTGATAACAAGGCGGAGCAGGATACCACAGCTGTGTGTTCGTTGTCTCATAATATATTGTGTTGTTTGCATCTAATTTCATCTGGTTATAGTAAATTATTGGCGAATGCTCTCCGCTGTCCATCACAATGTGGTTTAGTCGTCCACATAAAATAATTGCCACATAGATAACCATCCGCACAACTACTGTGAAAATCAACATTAAATTCACAATCATTCTATATTATAGCTATAGACAATCCAGGATAACATTCACAAAAATTATGACTGCAGTTATAATGACAAGTTGCAACTTATATACAACTGGCTCGGTGCTTTATTTGTGTGATGAGGATCCGAAACAGATGGGTCAGTATCACAGGACACCATGATAACACAGTAGTCTATGTTATATGTTACAGTATGTATGTTACGAACGCATAATGTTTTGCAGGTGAATAGCATGGAAATGTTTCGAATTCAGTGTCATTAGGTTTCTCACTATTCGCCTCGTAGCTCAGTTCCAAAGTACCACTGACGGTTGTCCGTTCACCTGCCCTCTCTCTAACCCTGACTTCCACTTCCTTCCATCGAGGGGGGTACCGAAACTTTGGTTCGCGGGTGTACATTCACTTTGTGGAGTTTGGTCAAAAGGTGAATTAGAATACATGCTACCTGCTTCATGTTGGGATGGATGGACCCAGAATCCATTTGTCTTTTGCAAAGAAACCGATTGGATACAGTTATTGCAGAACAAAACTTTTGTAACTTGGATCCTGTTCACCTCATAATGTTCATAATGCATTCAGAAAATTGTTCACAAAGTTCAACATGGACATCGACCAGTTTCCCTCGGACATTCATTCTTTAAATTGTCTAGTGCCAGACGGGAAGATTAGGTATCCTTGGAAGAAGTCACTCAGTGTACAGCTTGGTATGCACTATGCCATGCGACCTCAAGGTGGTTAACTCTGAAGCCAGCTGTAATTCTATTCTTGGATCAATGGAAGATTTTACAGGAATACTTTCGTCATTTCTTGCCAAAGCAAAAGAACTTCAAGTGGGAGACTAAATCAATTGCAAGGTACAAATGAATTTCATATATGCTGAAAGCAGATTTCCCCAGCTTACCCTGCATTTGTTGCCTTCATTGCCCAGGATCTCGAAAGCTTCCTGTTGAAATTTCAGAAGCCCATGATCCATTTACTAAATGATTGCATGGCCCAACTACTGGGTCAGCTGTTGAAAAAATTTGTCCCAGAGAAGGTAGTTATGCACTTCCCAGGGTCGCCTCAATAAAAGTTGAAATCAGCAACATCTTTGGCTTCCCTAGACTGTACCAAACTTGAAAATCGCAAGATCCTAAAGGTTATAGACACTGGGACACGTGCCAAAGCTATTTTAATTTAACAAGTCAGCAGTGAAGAAAGGCGACACAGCTTCAGAGACAACTGATGTGCCACACAACTGCTGCCAGGCAAGGAAGCCTACGTTCTACACCCAGAAAAGAGACCTGACCCATTCTCATTGACCTATTTTCATTAGCATCTCAACGTTGCGAACGTTCTCAGTACCCTTGGGCCAGAGAGTTTTTTGCCATCCGTGTTCCAGACATTCCTACCAGAAATACAAAGTTGACTTTGAGGCCAGGAAAAAGGCAAGGGAAGATGAGGAAAAAAGAAAAGAGGAAAAAGAGAAAGAGGCAACAGAGAGCAAAAGAAAGTCAGAGGAGTTTAAGAATCTTCAAAATGCAATTCGTCAACGAGTAATGTCCTGGACTGAATGCGGAATGCTCAGGCACAAATTGGCATGGGACTGGCGAGAAAACGTTCTCTGGAGATGGAAATCTTTGCGTTTGTGATACGGAAAATTGACATTGTAAAGAAACAAAAGAAACAGTGATTATTCATACTTGGGAATCTTATAGGGTTCCAAATGTACTGTTTCATGTTGCATCTTTAATGCAATAGACAGAAAATGTTGTGCTATTTGTTTAATAGTCAACTAAGGTGGTTCGCGTTGAATATGTGCTTATTGTAAGAATTGTTACCGTCCCTTTTGAATATGTGCTTAGTGTAAGATTAGTTACCGTCCACTCTGACAAATATCTCACCTTATTTGAGTTCAGTTATTGTTGCAGAGCCAGTACAGAATATTGATGCTTCAGTTTACAGCAAAATAAATCGATAAATTATGTTTTTAGTTATATTTTACGACTTACCACTTCATGATTCACGATGAGCTCACAAGAAAGCATTAGCAAACTATAGTTACGAGCATAGAAGAGCATAAATTTTATTTGCTTATGTCAAAAAATAATAAAATTTGACAGAAAAAGAGCATAAAATCATATATAAATTTGCTAAAAAGTGGCTGGGAGGTACGTGAAGTGAAAATCCCTGTTAAACGGAGTTGCAATGACGGACGTCGTGAGCATCACGAAAATTTGTCTTATATACAGGTAATTCAATTCTATGTGAACGAACGTAAGTATATTGGGGATGGTTTGGTGAACTGAATTAAGTTTCCGGGATGGGATAGTGGTCGTGTATGGCTAGGCCGGATATAGGGCTGTGTTGACTCAGTGCCTACAATAAAATGATCTATTTGCCTCCTTTGCCTTAGCATAGCTTAATCCGGCTACTTACCTAGCAACTAATACATCAACGAATAATCATATTAATAATCATGTATATGAAAAATACTTGAAAAAACATATAAGTAAACAACGACTAAACTATACCAAACATTTTTTGAAGCCACCAGCTGCAAGGTCTTCTACCTACTTCGTACCTGTACCTGCTAGCAGTTGACTGATGTCATCTGTAATGTACTGTATGTCCAATTAAGCAGGCCGA
Source organism: Coenobita brevimanus (assembly GCF_032717465.1). Lineage (NCBI taxonomy): Eukaryota > Metazoa > Arthropoda > Malacostraca > Decapoda > Coenobitidae > Coenobita > Coenobita brevimanus. The sequence continues at coordinate 22,358,163 of NC_137043.1, read as the reverse complement.
ATAATGTATAGTGTATGGCCTACAGTAGCGATTTTTTGTTATTACCTATCCTCATCCTTTGACTTTTAGTACAGAAAGGTCTATAGGCCTTTGTGTCAACATGTTCAAATTCATATTTTGCATTGTTTTGATTTTATGAACGGTGACTAGGTGTCAGTTGCTAGAATATTGTCTTCTGCTGTATGTGTAGCCTTTGTGTGGATCTTTTAGAGCCATGACAGGATGTCAGCGTGTTCGATGGAGAAAATACCAGTGTGGTGCAGCCAAAAGAAAGCAAAGCATTGCAGCTCCTGGATGTCCAGTGGCCAGTACTAATGTTTTCACAAATAGACATCATCTATGAGATGGAGGGATGGCGTGGAGAGGTATATGAGAGAGGGGGGTGTGAGTTGGGAGCAGGGCAGTGAGATGGCGGGGGACAGGGCGACTTGGAGGCGATTTGTTTGTGGCCACCCCAAACGGGATTGAGGCGTCTGGCAATAGATAGATAGACATCATCCAAAGTGGTCAAAGAATTTTGGAATTTTTGTCGTTCTGTATGTCTCTAGTTTATATTTTTGTATGATAACTTTGCTTATCTTGTAGCTTAATGATTAGCTAAGGAAGTCTTCCATCCATGTAAGGAAGCCTTCCCATACTAGCAGTAGCAGGGTTTCATACACATGCTTGTGCAACCTAACTGCTCTGTAATATTCTCGACCCTCCATGACACTGGCCACACAGCCTTCTGCTAGAATTCCTACCTCCACACAAAGGTCGCTGAATGCTGCATTCAGGAATCTCTGAACTATGATACACAGCAGGATGCATATTGTGTGGAAGATCACTATCCGGATAATTTTGTTCTTGAACTTCTGTTTCCAAACATTTCCTGCAGGCTTGGCAAACAGAGCCTGATCAAAGACACAGTATTTCTTAAGTCTTCAAGATGTTAGGACTGCATGATGGAGAGTGTTTGCTCCAAAATTTCATTACTGTGGACATGTAATTTGCATGTGCATTGATGTTGGGGAGGTACGTGGCTGTGTCCTGGACCCCTGTGGTTTCATTATGGATGCAGATATTAAATCCTGTTTACCTTCTGATGGTCTGATTATCAGCAGCTGTGGTTTTACTGAGGAGCCAGAAAAGATTCTTGTGCTTTGCCTGCTGTGTCACGTTTGTAGTATCAGTGTCTGCAGTCTCTATCTTCGATGGTCCAGCTATCTTTCCAGCATTATCGGTTGGGAGTTTGAGTGGGGTAGAGGAGATGCTTCTCTTCTTTTATTCAGTTACTGTCGGTCGTGGTGATCGTGGTGAAAGTCCTTCATCTTTTGGTTGAACAGCAATGCCATTCACCATATATTTGTACCACCACTACTGAGTGTTTCTTCACGGCTCTCTATGCTGTCCCATGCAACAGTTGTAAACATATGGGGATGAGCATTTGGAAGAGCTGTATTTTCATTTGCAAGTTTTAGCTTCCGAAGAGACAATGCTTTTTCAGTCTCTTCCAGTTGTAAGACACACTGTGGCCAAGTCTATTCATAATCTGAATCAGTTCCTTGTCTCCTGTCAAAGACTTAATGAAAAAAAGAAGAACATGCTTAAGCAGCTTTGTCCTACCAGTTGTGATAGCAAATACCAGACCACTGCCAAATGAAGTTACCAGGCACTGGATTCTTGGTGATGGACTGTCATACCTATTCTCGCCAGTCAGCAGTGTCTTCATGAATGTAGAAACTGGTTAGGAATAATACATTTTTCTGTTTCAGGTGGCCAAGATTGGGGTGCATCTTGCTTTTTGATGCAGTTTCTCAACTCCATGGCTGCGTTTGTGGTGACATCCTCTTCTGTGACAGCTCTTGCAGTCTTGAGTTCTTGTTTATCTTGTCGGCTTGTTTGACAAGAGCTCCTGTTAAACTGTCTGGATAGACAAGAATCTTACCCTTCTCATAATAGACAAAGTGGAGTGATCCAGCGAACTCACTCTCCAACTTTCGGCGAACGCGTGCTCTTTGGTTGATGGTTTGACTTGTGTGCTGCCAAGGGATTTCAGGGATTTTTCAAGCTTTGATGTGAGGTTCCTCAATGGAAGGACATCAGGATGTGGCAAAAGATCATTCCTGATGTACATGATGAGCTGCTCATATGCTTGTTCCATTGCTTTCACATACACTCAATGTTCTTCAAGGTTTTCACTCATACTAAATGTGGCTGTAGTCTCTTTTTTTGTGTACAGTCTGTAACATGATTTATGGTAATGGTCCTCTGCTGCAACCGTTTCTTAAAAAAAAAAAAAAAAAATGCAAAAGAGCCAAATTCAAGATCAGTTCATTTCGAGATGCCTGGAGATACTGCATTTGAGAGACTGGAGATCATAGGAAGTTGGAAATACAAACGGAGGGAGACAGCTCAAGAGCTGGCCTTTTGCAAAAATAAAGGACTGGGAGTTACGGTTGTCTTGCATTAGAGAGCTGGACAGAAAAGGGATGAGAGTTTGTTGCTGAACGGGTGCTATGCGCCCATCGTAAAGGTGGAGGGATGCAAGCAGACAGTTCAGAGAAGCAGTGATCATTGAAACAGGGATAGCAAAGAGATGAAGATGCAACAGTGTGGCGAAGAAACTGGTTGAACGGAGGTAGGAAGAGGAGGAGAGTTAATGAGATGGAAAGCGTTTGACTCCACCTTACTGGGAACCTTCCCACACAAAAGAGTTGTATCCTACACAGGGACGAATAAAACCTGTGTATAAAGTTAACAACTGTGCAAGCGTAAAGAAGGTATAGAGTCAGCTCAGCACACCTAATCTCTTTCCAAGATAAACCCGACAAAATGAAACCCCAAGTATGTTTAACCTGTACCACACTAGCGACGTAGATCTATGTTCTCTTGAAAGACGTCAGTGACGTAGATCTACATCCTTCATTATTAAGAAGTCATTGCAAGCAACCGAAATAAAATGGAAGGTACTATCGTATCTTGCTAACATCAGACATTTCTGAGCTATGCTTACAACACAGATTTGGGATCACGGGAGGCGAGTGTCTTAGCTGGCTCACAGCCTCTCTGTTCTATCTGTAACCTTGAAGATTTCAGAAGTCGAGTGGCACCAACCTGACTCGATTCAACCTACTTTCTGGCTTTGGTGATTACTTACATTAGTGCCATGAATCTTATATTGATGTATCAAGCCCATTTATCCAGAAAAAAATCCAAAATCGGCTCACAAGTTCACATCTGCTCTTTCAGTAACCTCGAAGATATTAGATGTAGAATGGCACCAACCTGACTCAATTCAACCAACTATCTGGATTTAGTGATCACTTTTATTAGTGCCAGGGATCTTATATTGATGTGTTAAGCTCATTTACCTAGAAAAAGGAAAATCCAAACTCGGCCGGCTTAGATTTTTTTTTTTTTTTCCGGTACAGTATGGGTTAAGGATGATGCAGGATTGAACTGGATATTATTAATTAGGTACTCCTGTGGAAGATTTTGTCGGGCTGATAGATGTAAGAACTGAGTCTTTGATGCATTAAAAACAAGATTACTTTTATCCCAGTCAGAGATACGAGCTAAGTCAGACATTAGGTGTGTCATAGCCTCATCCCTTGTTTATTGAAGTAAGTGCTGAGATGGCAGCTTAGAAGTTCATTGATGAATAAAAGGAAGAGAGCTGCTGAAAGGATGGAGCCCTAAGCAACACCACTGTTGATAGATCCTGGCAGGTATATGACTGAGCTATTACGGAAGATACATAGCCTTTCATATACTCTTGAAGTACTTGGTGTATCTCTAGATGATTTTCTTGTACCAGTATCTTTAGCCTTATCAGCATCTTGGTTTTGAATAACCCGGTTTGTGATGGCCTCAAGAAGCTTTTTCATAGTTATACTGCGACATTTTCGATGATACTGAATCTGTGGTACTTCACTTTCTCCTGGGCCTCTGGCTATCTCCAAGTGTTTAGTATGTTGTCTTATTTCTGCAGCTCTGAGCAAGGTTCCCAGGATTCCAGACCTTGCAGCGTTGCCAGCTTTGAATCATCGTCAGTGCAAAGAATGATGCAGCTCATTTTTGCACGGTTCTATGGTGTATTTATAAGTATACATGGGTGAGACGTGAGGGTGGAAGGGTTGTTGATAGAGCTTTGATGGACTATGTGGTTGTGTCTAGGAATGTAATAGGAAGATTGTTGGATGTGAAAGTTCTGAGAGGGGAGGGTGGAGGGATGTCTGACCACTACCTGGTGGAGGGAAAGTTGAGTAGGTAAGAGATGGGTGAGAGCTAGGAGGGTTAGGTGTGGCAGGGAGGTTTTGAAAGTCAGTTGGATAAAAGAGAGAAAAAGATAGAGTATCAGGAGAAACTGAAAGATGATTGGAACGCACTGAAAGATCAGGAAAATGGCAGTGTGGAGGAGGAATGGCAGTTGTTTCAGAGTGCTGTGGTGGGGCATGCAGAAGAGGTGTGTGGAGACGTGTGGGTGGTGGTGTAAGAAAAGGAAGTGAATGGTGGTGCGAGGAAGTTAGTATGGCTGTGGCTGAGAAGAGACGTGCATATGAAGCGTGGCTGCAGAGGAAGGATGAGATGTCATATGAAAGGTATAAGGAAAAGAGGAATAGGGCGAGAAGGGCTGTGCGTGATGCTAAAGTGGCAGCAGATGAGAGGTGGGGTAGGCGGCTTACAGAGAATTTTCAGCAGAATAAGAAAATGTTTTGGAAGGAGGTGAAAAGGGTGCGAAAGGGAGAGTCTGGGAAGGAAGAACGAGTAAAAGCAGAGGATGGAAGGATGTTAATTGAGATGGATGCAGTAAGGAAGAGATAGGCAGAGTATTTTGAAAGATTGTTAAATGTAGAGGAGGAAAGGGTGGCTGAGATTGTGGTAGATGGAAGGGTGCAAGGAATAAATGTGTTGGGAGAGTTGAATGATTCTTTGATCACGAAGGAGGAAGTGGAGAAGGCAGTAAAGGAGATGAAAACAGGGAAAGCTGCAGGTATGGATGGGTGTGCTGTGGAATGCCTGAAAGGTGGTGGAGTGACCATTGTTGACTGGTTAGTAAGATTGTTGAATGTGTGCTTTGTGAAAGGTATGGTGCCAATTGACTGGGCAATTGCTTGTGTGGTCCCGTTGTTTAAAGGCAAGGGTGATAAGTATGAATGTACTAGCTTTAGGGGTATAAGTCTGTTGAGTGTTTTAGGTAAGATTTATGGTAGAGTGTTAATTATGAGAGTTAGAGAGGGTACAGAGGGAGTGATTGGTGAAGAGCAGTGTGGCTTTAGGAGAGGGAGGGAATGCGTGGATGAGGTGTCTGCTGTGAGACAAGTGTGTGAAAAGTATTTAGCGAAAGACAAGGATGTGTTTTGGGCATTCATGGATTTAGAGAAAGCGTATGATAGAATTGATAGGGAGGATTTGTGGACTGTTTTAAGATTGTATGGACTTGATGGTAGGTTACTAAAAGGGGTGAAAAATTTTTATGTAAATAGTAGGGCGTGTGTAAGAGTGGGAAATGCTGTGAGTGACTGGTTTCCTGTGAGAGTGGGGCTGCGACAGGGATGTGTGATGTCGCCTTGGTTGTTTAATATTTACATGGATGGTGTTGTAAGGGAGGTGAATGCAAGAGTTTTAGGTGGAGGTCTGAGTCTGGTGAATGTTGATGGTGGAGAGTGAAGCAGCTGCTGTTTGCAGATGATACTGCACTGGTGGCTGATTCAGAGGAGAGATTGAGACAGTTGGTAGAGGGGTTTGGAAGGGTGTGTGAAAGGAGGAAATTGAAAGTAAATGAGAATAAGAGTAAAGTGATGAAGTGTACGAGGTTGGTAGATGGTAGGGGGATGAATATAGATTTGAATGGTGAGTTGCTTGAGGAGGTAGAGTGTTTTAAATATCTAGGGTCACATGTTGCTGTGGATGGAAGAATAGATGCAGAAGTGAAGTTTAGAATAAATGAAGTAGGAAAGGTGCTGGGAGGAATGAAAAAAGTGTTTAGATGTCGTTCGCTTAGAATGGATGTAAAGAGAAGGTTGTATGAGGGTGTTGTGGTACCGACTGCGTTATATGGGGCTGAAACATGAAATATGGGTGTAGCAGAGAGGAAAAGTTTGAATGTAATGGAGATGTGTCTGAGGAATGTGTGGAGTGACGCGTATGGATCGAGTGCGAAATGATGAAGTGCGAAGGAGAACTGGAGTTGTTTGGGAGATGGCTGGTAGAGTTGAGCAGAGGGTGTTGCGATGGTTTGGGCATATGGAGAGAATGGATAATGAGCGATTGGTGAAAAAGATAACTAGCTCTGATGTGAGAGGTGTAAGGCTGAGAGGAAGACCACGAATAGGATGGATGGACAGTGTGAAGAGAGCACTGGATGCGAGAGGGATGTCTGTTGAGCATGGAAGAGTGGCTGTGCGTGACAAATAAATGGAGAGAAATTGTGAATGAATAAGTGATGACGCAGCCCTGAGGGGATATTCTCCCGCATTTGGTCTGATCAGCTAGTCAGGTCAGGTAGGGGTAAGGGGATGGGTCTGTTATGATGTGGCAGAGGTAAACCAGTTCTGCTGTCGGGCCCTGCTGCGGATGTCACTGATTGCATTGCGCAGTTGACCCTTGTGCGGTGTGGTGCGATGAGGATCTGTCCGTTCTCCCCTTGGGGCTAAGATGCAAATGAATAATTGGGGAGTGTGTCGTCCTGTCTCGGCTACCTCCCTTTCCTTGGGGGAAGCAGCCTAGGTATATAGATAGATCTATGGTGTAGGAACCTGGTCACAAGTTGGTAGATCCACTGTAGATATCTTACTTCACCAGTCTACTGTACACACACACACACTCACTCACCTGCAAGGCACAAGCTATACCTCCTTTAGCATTTACTAGTCAAAATGTTTAATTTAAAATTTCAAACATTTTAAGGCTTTTCTAATGCCTGTAATCCATGCACCAGTTCAAGTATACTGGAAGTCATGTGTGTGATTAAAGTACCTCCACGTCCAAACTGCTAGCTACATTTTATTTTTTTATGTGTCCGACTCTGGGCAAAGGCTCCAGGGCCTATTTCTCGGGGCAGTGACCCATCCCAAGGCCCAGTAGTCCTCCTACACCTACACATGTCACCACTTCGGCACTAACACCCACCATCGATACTGAATACATACTAGGGCTGTCTCATACAGGACTGGTGTAGTGCTATTACATACAGAACATGGGTGATTTTTCACTCTCCTATGCACTGTCAGTACACGTGTCTTTAGGTTACACACGACAGTCGTATGACTTTTCTCCTGGGTGAATGACAAGTAACGAGCCATTTTGAATTTCACTGTTAAAAAGTCATTAAACTACAAGGCTGTGGAGGTTATCATGTATTAATGTTTTCATACTGACCTTATTAACATTCTGGCCACTAATGTTTGGCCACCTTAGGTGATACGAAAATCTGCATTGGCCCTTGGATTTCCAGGAAATGTGGAAAAAGAAAATGAGAATTGTCCTCTTCGTTTTGCCTTGACCTAGAATCGCCGCATCTTCATCTTGAATGCTCAGTTCTAACAACAGATTAACAGTAGAATATGGTGTTATCAACAATGAAATGCTACTAAAGTGATATAAAATCCTCATATTGACTTTTTCTACCACTAATCTATTTTTAAATAAGAAGTAAAAGGGCAAAAAATCAGGGCATATTAAAGAGAATGAACTCTAGCATGACACGATGGTAAATATATACCAGTAATACTACATACCGCGTTACTGTTACCACCTTCAATTCGAAAACTGTTTTATCTTTTTGACCCGGTACAAATGACATAATTCAGTTTTGGGAGTCGTTTGGTAGTGAAGAAATTACCGGCGGATATACAAAATCTCTCTACTTCGAAATATCTTTGTAAACCTGAACATAATCATTTAGGAGTTTATAAGAACAAAGCAAAAAACTGCATCAGTGGACTCAAGGAATGAAAATTGAAAGAGTGAAGGGAGAGGCAAGCCCATAACCTCTTAGGACCATAATGTTATTTGGTGTTGCAGGCTCTGTAGCATCTCTTTCTTAAAATATTCTGTATATTATGCCTTACCTTTCTCTTGCATGCTATGTGTATAGTTTTAATACTTACACAGCTCCATCAGTATCATACAAGAGGATATTGAAGTAAAATGTGTCCAGAATCAGTCGAAAAGGAAAAGGTTCAATGAGGCATCCGATGCTAAAGAAAATATGAGCTTTACATCCATTTAACAAACCCAGTTGAGAGCAAAGCGCTATGTGACGTAGTATTCACACCTCCCACATCTAGTTCGCCTGATCTAGTCGGGGACATGTTTACTGTACATCCTCCTGCTCTTAGTGTTAGTAATTTAATCAGATAGTTTCTCAACATCACCTCTATCAAGTTGACCCTTTTCTCCTTATTATGAAGGGTTTATGTACGAAATTAAAAGTAGTAAAATGAAAAACTATATATATAAGTAGAGAGTTGTAGTAAGGGCCCATCAAACAAGACCACGCAATAACAGCAGACAACCTCTTAAAAATGTGTAGGCTCTAGCCGTAAGATATGTCACTAATAACGATGACGATGATAATGATAAAAAAACCAACAAGGTTTCAAATAGCTATACAAAATCTTCAGGAAACATACCTTGGTGGTGAAAAATGCAACGTGAACTAGTCCATTTAACATTCTGGCAAAGGAGCTTATGTGATCCCAGCTGGATACAGATGTGTGCTGGGCTGGAATAAAACCCATATTGGAGCCTACAGATTCGCACACTAACTGGATGGAGTGCTGGCTGTATGGATTATGTTGGTGTGTTGAGTATGAACTGTGTGTGTGTGTGTGTGTGTGTGTGTGTGTGTGTGTGTGTGTGTGTGTGTGTGTGTGTGTGTGTGTGTGTGAATCCTTTACCTGCGACATATCAACTTTCCCTCTCTTGCATTTCGGCTAACGTCAAACACTTTTGCTATGTTCAAATGAAAAAAAAGAAGAGGAAGGAGGTAATGGAAAAGACACCCAACACTTCGGTCCATTGTGACTCGTGGAATCCGGATACATACTGTATTTATGAGTTCCACAAAAATTTTTAAAGCTAAGAAATATCTCTCTTATAGAAACGGTTATAAAAGTTTTCAATTCTCTTCCACGTTTGGATCTGGTCTTTTAATCGTCCTAAAATCTCATCAGGATAGCATGAATGATAAGTATTTTTTTTTTTTTTTTTTTTTGCCTAAATGGCAAGTATATGAACTAGCACGACAAGTACATGGTCACTCTTGGTGCAGGTGGGCGCCTTAGCATGGTGGCACCGATATAACCTGGCTGCTCCGCTGTACGGTCGCTTTCGATCGAGTCTGGCATAAATCTTCAATTTCCAAACTGCTCTCCTACGGTTTCTATCCTTCTATCAGTGCCTTCATCGCTAGCTTCCTTTCTGGTCGTTCTATAGCCGCTATTGTAGACGACCATCGTTCTTATCCTAGATCTATCAACAGTGGTGTTCCTCAGGGCTCTACCCTCTTCCTTTTACTCATCAATGATCTAAGCTGTACACCCGCGAACCAAAGTTTCGGTACCCCCCTCGATGGAAGGAAGTGGAAGTCAGGGTTAGAGAGAGGGCAGGTGAACGGACAACCGTGAGTGGTACTTTGGAACTGAGCTACGAGGCAAATAGTGAGACACCTAATGACACTGGATTCGAAACATTTCCATGCTATTTACCTGCAAAACATTATGCGTTCGTAACATACATACTGTAACATATACCAGACTACTGTGTTATCATGGTGTCCTGTGATACTGACCCATCTGTTTCGGATCCTCATCACACAAATAAAGCACCGAGCCAGTTGTATATAAGTTGCAACTTGTCATTATAACTGCAGTCATAATTTTTGTGAATGTTATCCCTTGATTGTCTATAGCTAAAATAAAGAATGATTGTGAATTTAATGTTGATTTTCACAGTAGTTGTGCGGATGGTTATAAATGTGGCAATTATTTTATGTGGACGACTAAACCACTTTGTGATGGACAGCGGAGAGCATTCGCCAATAATTTACTATAACCAGATGAAATTAGATGCAAACAACACAAAATATTATGAGACAACGAAGACAGCTGTGGTATCCTGCTCCGCCTTGTTATCAAGGCCTTAACTGTGGCTTCACCTCATAAGTGTATTATTTTCCTTCAGTCTCTGCCTCTTTTATTACTCTTACTTCCCGGTATCCTCTTATTGCGAGTCGTCATATTCCTTGGAGGGTTCCTTGTCGTCCGGTCCTATAACCCGTTCTGTATTACATTATTCCTCGCATCATCACTCCCAGACAAACAACGTTAGCACAAGACTGCTGAATCTGTTAATACCATTATTGCCACTGCCACTACTACTGTAATCCCCCTTTTCCTACTGTGTCTAATTTCCCTCACAGTACTACTACTGCTGCTCCTATTACTACTCCACTATAAATCTGTATAATAATAAATATGATTGTCCTTATGTCTGTGTATCTGTTAACCATAATTATTGTCCCTGTCCCACCGTCGACAACTCGTCACTGACCCGGCACCGCTACTCAAGTTCCCACCCACCATGGATTCTACTCCTCCCCCACTCCGACACCACATTACCCTTCACCTCATCCTTGCGCCAGAAGGCCTGTTGTTCACCCTTTACCGGTGAATATACGTGTCGTGCATTAATAATAAAAAAGAAGGCATTTGAGAGGTAAACGGTAATCGCCCTCTAATATATTCTGTTTGCCAAGTCCAAACTTTAGGCCATATTTTGATACCATGAAGGTTTTATGTTGATAGTTCAAGCCATTCATGAGATTTGGCTGCTAAAGGCAGGCAATAAAAACTAGCTGACCTTTAGCAGTTAGTTTGGTGACCTTAACTCTGACCCCGAGTTGCCATTTTCGAACTCCTCCAAGATTTTGACCATATCTTGATACGCTGAAGGCTTCATGTTGATAGCTCAAGCCGTTCATGAGATATAATAGGAACACACACACACACACACACACACACACACACACACACACACACACACACAGATGGAGTTAAAAACATGATCGCTCCGCGTTCTAAAGGTAGGCGATAATAATATAATAATAACAACATCGTAGATGTGTACTGTAGTGTTCCTAACATTACACTTAATAACTGCAGACCCAAACGTGCTTATATTACGGAGCACTGATATATTAACCACAAAACCGACCACAGACCGTTCTTATCATTACCACTGCACCTTCCCTATAGCACTTCACCATGGTAATACAACCCACTGTAGTCCTCTGTGAGATCGCTACACGTGTTTGTGAAAAATAACAGTGCACATCATGCCTACAAACCACTAAAATAAGCATATGATGTTTCACTGACATCCATCAAATAACCTAGGAGAAGTTAGTGGACAAACAAACAAACGACTGGACACAGACAGACAGAAGCAGAATGTCTCGCATCGGTATGTAACCACCTGACAAAACTCTTGTGATCCTGCATTGCAGGTGTCATCACAGTAATAATAATAATAATAATAATAATAATAATAATAATAATAATAATAATAATAATAAATCACATGTTATTAGGCACGATACTGAGAAGGACACACACTGGAATAGCATGTGTCGACGCAATGCAGAATCTGTTTGCCATGACAGAAGGTTGGGTTGCGGTCAAACATTAATTTAGTATTACTATAACCCTACCATTACAACATATTATGGTACTGGTTGGTTTTATATGTCACGGCTGTTTTCACTTGTTTTATCAGGGAGATTATGGTGTTTGTCCTCCTCCGTATCATGGATATTAACATGTGATTACTACTACTACTACTACTACTACTACTACTACTACTACCACCACCACTGCTACTACTACTACTATTATTATTATTATTATTATTATTATTATTATAACTATGATGACACCTACAAAGCAGGATCGTAATAGGTTTGTCAGGTTGTCATATACCGATGCGAGACATTCGGCCTCAGTCTATGTCCAGCCGTGTGTTTGTTTGTCCGCCAACTTCTAGGCAATTTAATGGATGTCAGTGAAACGTCATAGGTGTATTTTAATGGGTTGTAGGCATGTTGTGCGCTGTTATTTTTCCCAAACATGTGTAGTGATCCCACAAAGGACTTCAGTGGGTTCTATTACTAGGGTGAAGTGCTACAGGTAAGGTCCAGTGGCAATGATAGGAACGGTCTGTGGTCGGTTCTGTGGTTAATATATCAGAGCTCCGTAATATAGGCATGTTTGGGTCTGCGAGTTTTATGATTATGTAATGTTCGGAATACTGCAGATGTATGTTGTTGCTGTCAATTTTATAATTATTCTTATTAGTGCATGCCACATATTCACAGGTAAAAGGTGAACAACAGGCCTGGAGGCCCAAGAAGGAGGTGAGGGGTAAAATGGTTCGGCGTGGGAGAGGAATAGAGCTCATGGCGGGTGGGAGAGAGGGGGGTGGGGTGCAACTGGGGTAGTGGTGCGGGGCAAGTGACGAGTTGTCGACGGTGGGACAGGGACAATATGATTAACAGATACACATACATAAGGACAATCATATGTATTATTATACAGATTTATAGTGGAGTAGTAATATGAGTAGCAGATAGTAGTACTGTGAGGGGAATTGCAGTAGACACAATGGGGAAAGGGGGAATAGTAGTGGCAGTGGCAATAATGGTATTAACAGATTCAGCAGTCTTGTGCTAGCGTTGTTTGTCTGGGAGTGATGATGCGAGGAATAATGTAATACAGTACGGGTTATAGGACCGGACGACAAGAAACCCTCCAAAGAATATGACGACTCGCAATAAGAGGATACCGGGAAGTAAGAGTAATAAAAGAGGCAGAGACTGAAGGAAAATAATACACGTATGAGGTGAAGCCACAGTTAAGGCCTTGATAACAAGGCGGAGCAGGATATCACAGCTGTGTCTTCGTCGTCTCATAATATTTTGTGTTGTTTGCATCTAATTTCATCTGGTTATAGTAAATCATTGGCGAATGCTCTCCGCTGTCCATCACAAAGTGGTTTAGTCGTCCACATAAAATAATTGCCACATTTATAACCATCCGCACAACTACTGTGAAAATCAACATTAAATTCACAATCATTCTTTATTTTAGCTATAGACAATCAAGGGATAACATTCACAAAAATTATGACTGCAGTTATAATGACAAGTTGCAACTTATATACAACTGGCTCGGTGCTTTATTTGTGTGATGAGGATCCGAAACAGATGGGTCAGTATCACAGGACACAATGATAACACAGTAGTCTGTGTTATATGTTACAGTATGTATGTTACGAACGCATAATGTTTTGCAGGTGAATAGCATGGAAATGTTTCGAATCCAGTGTCATTAGGTTTCTCACTATTCGCCTCGTAGCTCAGTTCCAAAGTACCACTCACGGTTGTCCATTCACCTGCCCTCTCTCTAACCCTGACTTCCACTTCCTTCCATCGAGGGGGGATACCGAAACTTTGGTTCGCGGGTGTACATCTAACCCTATCCACTCATACGCTGATGACTCCACCCTTCACCTTTCCATTCGGTTCCCGCAACGCTCATCTCAACAGTTACTTCAACAAACAAGGGATGAGGCTATGGCACACCTAATGTCTGACTTGGCTCATATCTCTGACTGGGGTAAAAATAATATGGTTGTTTTTAATGCATCTAAGACAGTTCTTGCACCTATCAGCCCGACAAAGTCTTTCACTGGTATACCCACTAATGTTTAATAATATTCAGCTTAATCCTGCATCATCCTTGAACATGCTTGGGGTTTCATTTACTCGGGACTTATCTTGGAGAGATCATATTACATCTCTTGTAAAATCTGCTTCCAAGAGTTGGGTGTACTAAGCCGACTCCGCTCTTTCTTTACCCCTGCACAATTGTTGACTCTATACAGGGGTTTTATCCGCCCCTGTGTGGAGTACAACTCTAATGTGTGGGGAGGCTCCCCACATACAGCTCTTCTCAATGACTGAAAAAACAGTTACCTCTTCAGGATCAAACCTATGTGTTAGGACTCCATATTATAATTACAAATCATAATAGATAGATAAATATAGATAGACAGCTCTATGCGAGCCTGGGAATGGGAAATGATCTTGCAAGTTACACTGAGGAAAAGCTGACGACAGATTACGAAGTAGCTAGTCAGTTAGTTGTCAGCAATTCGCCGGGTGAACAAAGCCTTGTTGACCATACACACACATACACACATACACACAGGCTTCTAGAACTTTCCAATCACGGGGAACACACGTGATACGACTCCTGTTTCACCAGAATTTAGGAAAGAGAGCTGAGAAGGAAGCTAGCCATAGAAGAGACAGGTCATAGGGAGAAGGGCTTAGCAACTTGAGAGACAGAGAGAGCGAGACAGGGAGATAGCTCCCGGGACTCTATACTTCGCTCTGTGTGAGACTTGTTAATATTTCCAAGACAAATAAAAATAGTTCCATATTATTCTTTACCTCTCCTTGTCATTGAATGAGAAATGGGAAAGAAGATTATCTACTTACAAAGCTACTCAAGAATAACCGCTCGTCCACAAGTCTAATATATATATATAATTTCTCTACAAGTAACTACAAAGTCTTTTTTATGACATATGCAACGCCGTCAATCCGCCTGGTGCATTCTAACAATAGGACCACAAGCTAAACTACACCTCATTACCCATCATAGTCTCGTATGTTTGTGCTGAAGTAATCTGATAACCCATTTCAGGTGTGTAATTTTGTCACCTTCAGGATATATATATATGTATACTGTATATCTATCTACCTATCTATCTATCTATTTATCTATCTATATATATATATATTTATATATATATACAATATACTGTATATCTATCTACCTATCTATCTATCTATCTATCTTTCTATCTATCTATTTATCTATCTATCTATAGATAGATAGAAAGATAGATAGATAGGTAGATAGATATACAGTATACTATATATATATGTAGATAGATAGATAGATAGATAGGTAGATAGATATACAGTATACTATATATATATATAGATAGATAGATAGATAAATAGATACATATATACAGTATATATATATATATATATATATATATATATATATAGATAGATATATAGATATATAGATAAAAATATATATATATATATATATATATATATATATATATAAATATATATATATATATATATATATATATATATATATATATATATATATATATAAATTGTTACATAGCCTATGATTTCATCATCCTTTGTGTAATTTTAACGCACAGTTGCTGCATGTTTGATCACGAGCGTGTTCTGCCTCAGTCCCCCCCTTCTACCGTTATAGTAGAGTAAGTCGTTCTCTCTGTTATTCAGAGCGGGATTTTCAGCTTTTTGTCCCCATGGCTTCATTTGCTCGTCCTTCTTACAAGTTATATCAAGCTCTCCTGGCCCCTATATAATGAGCTCAGTCTCTGCATCATTGCCACTTAGATCTGCTCCTCATTTTGTTCACATCTCTGTCCTCCCCTGTACAGTTGTTATTATTGTGAGTGCTCAGGAAGTCTCCAAACATCTAGCAGCTGCGTGTAATTTGAGTATAACTGTTGTTGTATTTTTTCTTGTACTGTGTAGCATAAGGTTAATTCTTGGGCCTAGTGAGGTCTTTGTGATTGATGTGGGGTTTTATATCAGTCATTTTTTATAATAGTTTGTATCTGTAATAATATATCTGGCATTCACTGAGTATTATCTGGTATCTCATTTTATCAGGGCTGACTTAGATAAATTTACTCTTGCTAATTTCGTGTTAATAGAGGCTATTGCAGTTGACCATATATTTAACCTGTTTATTTGCCATTACATTATCCTTATGAGTCCTGAATGTTTTGTTGTTAGTTTGAGCATTAAACTTTAACTTGTTATTTTACCTAACTCTTTTGTTTTGAACCTGGAACTTTACGGGACAGTAGTGACTCTTAGTATTCTCACTTAAAGTGTACGTTATCTTTCTCTGTTCCGTAACAATATATATATATATATATATATATATATATATATATATATATATATATATATATATATATATATATATATATATATATGAAAAGGTGGAGAGATATTGTGGATGAGTGTGTGAGGAAGAGAGGTTTGGAGTTCGGTGACGCTATGGAACTGACAAGAGATCGAGCTGGCTGGATGAATGATGTGAGGAGAAGTGCATGATCAGGGATTTGGCACCCTTTTTTAACGTGGCAGCGTCTGGATTGACTCTATCAGATACGTTTATGTAAAGCTACAGAATGTGGTGAATGCTTTTGGCGTATCAGAAAGAGCCAGGATTCCGGGGGGTTGAATGATGAATGAACGGAAACGTGTCCCATTGGACTGGGCAAATTTGGGTTGTCTGAACATTGCTACTCATCCTGCCCTAGGTGGGTGGGAAAGGAGGTCCTGATGATGATGATGATATATATATATATATATATATATATATATATATATATATATATATATATATATATATATATATATATATATATATATATATATATATTTACGGAACAGAGATAATGAACACTTCAAGTGAGAACACCAAAATCACTACTGTCCCGCAAAGTTCCGGGTTCAAAACAAAAGATTTAGGTAAAATTACAAGGTAAAGTTTAATGCTCAAACTAACAACTAAACATTCAGGACTCATAAGGATAATGTAATGGCAAAAAACAGGTTAAATATATGGTTAACTGCAATAGCCTCTATTAACACGAAACCAGCAAGAGTAAATTCATCTAAGTCAGCCCTGATAAAATGAGAAAATCGGATAATGCTCAGTTAAAGCAAGATATATTATTAAAGATACAAAATATTATTACTACTGGATGACAGTAAAACTTTACATTAATCACAAAAACCTCACTAGGCCTACGAATTAACACCTTATGCTATACAGTACAAGAAAAAAATGTAATAACACTTATACTCAAATTACACAGCAGCTAGATGGTTGGAGACTTCCTGAGCACTCACAAAAATAATAACAACTGTACAGGGGAGGACAGAGATGTGAACAAAATGAGGAGTAGATCTAAGTGGCAATTAATGCAGAGACTGAGCTCATTATATAAGGGCCGGCAGAGCTTGATACAACTTGTAAGAAGGACGCGCAAATGAAGCCATAGGGGACAAAGAGTTGACACTCCTGCCCTGAACAACAGAAAGAACGACTTTACTATAAAGGAGGAGAAGGGGGGAGTGAGGTAGAACACGGAAGCTTGGTCACTATGGAAGCCACGAGGCGAATCGTGATCCAACATGCAGCATACTGTACGTTAGAATTATACAAAGGATGATGAAATCATAAGCTATGTAACACCTCCCCACCAAAAAAAAAAAAAAAAAAAAAAAAAAAAAAAAAAAAATTACAAAGAAAATTTCTTATTACTCTAAAACAATCTGTCTAAAGTCTAGATAAGCAATCTGCAATAACATTTTCTTTCCCCTTGACATGTTGTATGTCTAATGAATGCTCCTGAAGAAGTAGACTCCATCTTGTCAATCTCTGATTTTTATCTTTAAACTTACTAAGGAATTTCAGTGGGTTATGATCGGTATAAATGACTATGAGGTCAAAACCAGAACACAAATAAAATGAAAAATGCTGTAAACCCAAAATCAAGGCAAAAAGCTCTTTCTCAACAGTTGAGTAGTTCTTTTGAGGTGGAGTGAACTTCTTACTGTAATAAGATACAGGGTGTTCAATACCCTGATCATCCTCTTGCAGCAAAACAGCCCCAGCTCCTGTATCACTTGCGTCAACAGCCATCTTAAAAGGCTTAGCAAAATTTGGAGTAGCGAGCACTGGCTGACTTAATGGGATAGCTTTAAGTTTGCTGAAAGAGGATTCACAGTTATCGGTCCAGACAAATTTAACTCCCTTTTTCAGTAGGTCTGTAAGTGGTGATGCAAGAATTGAAAAGTTAAGAACAAATCTCCTGTAACAACCAACCATTCCCAAAAATCTTTGTAGCTCTTTCCTACTTTTAGGTCTGGGAAGATCATTTATAACCTGAACCTTAGCTCCTGGTGGTGCAACATGTCCATCACCAATTACGTACCCAAGGTACTGAACTTTAGCTTGACCAAACTCACACTTTGATAAATTAGCTACAAGATTAGCCTGAACCACTCAAGAAATTTACTGACATGGCATAGGTGATCTTTCCAGTTGTCATTGAAGATTAATACATCATCAATATAAACAACACACCCTGCCAAACCCTCTGTTACAACATTCATGAGCTTCTGAAAAATGGCTGGTGCATTCTTCATACCATATGGCATTACAGAACATGCAAAAGTCTTTCCTAGTGTTACAAAACATGAGATCTCCCTAGCACGTTCAGTCATAGGTACTTGCCAGTATCCCTTTAACAAATGAAACTTACTTATGTACCTAGCCTTTCCGATCTTGTCTACGCAATCTTCCACGCGAGGGAGAAGGTAAGTGTCTGTTTTGGTTATCTGATTAACACGTCTATAGTCGATGCAAAGCCGCTGTGACCCACCTGGCTTAGGGACTAGAGTGACAGGAGAACTCCACTCACTCTGACAGGGCTCAATCATCTTGTGGTCCAACAGGTAGCCAAGCTCCTTCTGGATGAGAGGAACTTTCACTGGGTTCACACGGTAAGGAGGCAGTTTAATTGGCTTTGCGTCTCCAACATCGACATCATGCATCAACACAGTGGTTCTTCCTGGAGTGGCACGGAACACTTGCGGGTACTCCTGCAGTAATGCCGAAAACTCCTGCCTTTCCTCGGGAGCTAGATGGGAAAGCTTAGTCTGGAGATCATTTATGATATCAGGATTCTTCCCCAAACTATCACTCAGGCTCATGCTGCATGGGAGAACTTCACTTGCAGACTCGGGTGGAACAGCTACAGTGCAGACTGGGTTATTTTCGTCCCGCCTGTGATATAACTTTAGCATGTTGATGTGACAAAGTTGCTTGTTCTTTCTACGATCTGGTGTGGCGATGACATAACTGACATCACTGAGTTTCTTCTCCACGAAATAAGGGCCACCAAACTTGGCTTGAAGAGGTTGCCCATGCACCGGTAGCAGAATCAAAACCTGATCTCCTGGTTGAAAGTGGCGTAACCTGCACTCCTTATCATACCAAGTCTTCATCTTCTCCTGAGCAGCTCCTAAATTCTCTCTCGCCAGCTGTAAAGCAGTGGACAGCCGTTCTTTGAACTTCATCACATACTCCAGCAGGTTGACGTCACCTTCCTCTGACAGCCAGCATTCCTTGAGTAGCTTAAGGGGTCCTCTTACTTCATGGCCAAACAGTAGTTCAAAGAGTGAGAAGCCCAGTGATTCATTTGGAGATTCTCTTGCGGGAAATACAACGAATGGAAGACCTTTATCCCAGTCTTTCTGATGTTCCAAACAGTATTTCCTGAGCATCGATTTTGGTGTTTGATGATATCTCTCCAACGCTCCTTGGGTCTGGGGATGGTAAGCTGAAGACGTGATCTGGGTGATGCCCAACTCTTTCAGAGACTGCTTGAAAACATTTGACATGAAATTACTTCCCCGGTCTGACTGTACCTCCCTGGGCAGACCAAACTTGGTGAAGAACCCCAGCATTTCCTTAACCACGTTCTTTGCTGAGATATTTCTAAGTGGAATGGCTTCAGGATAACGAGTAGCAATATCAATCAGGGTCAACACATAAGAAAATCCTGAAGAAGTCTTAGGAAGAGGGCCCACAATATCCACCAACACCCGGGTGAATGGCGCCTCAAAAGGAGGAATGGGAACTAGAGGTGCAATCTTTTCGGTCTGATTACACTTCCCCACAACTTGACAGGTGTGACAAGACTTACGATACCAGGAAACATCTCTGAAGATACCTGGCCAGTAGAAGTGTTTCAAAATGCGTGCCACAGTCTTCCTCACTCCAAGGTGTCCTGCCAAACGGGAATCATGAGCCACTCTAATGATATCCTGCCTACAAACACAAGGGATGACAACTTGATGTACAACCTCCCATTCGCAGTCGGCTGATGCTGTTAGAGGTCTCCACTTTCTCATAAGTACTCCTGACTTTATATAATAACAAGTAGAAGCACTAGCAGACTCTTCCTCACTGCAATCAGAGTTAGCTAGACCTTTCAACTCAGGGTCAGCAACCTGCAACTCAACCAACTCTTGACGAGACAAATTATCAACACTACGGGGTACTGCCTCATCTGGTGAGTGGTCCAAATTAGCAAGAAAAGTGTCAGCTAGGGTAACATCATCATCATCATCATCATCATTGTCCTCTAAGTCACCAGTAACTTTAGACTTAGTCCTAGTGACAGCACATGCAGAGAACACATCAGGGATATCACAATCCTGGGTCGCAGTCACTGGTTCACTAGACAACTGAGGAGCTGGACACACTTGTCTTCCACCAATATCATTTCCAAGTAAGAAAGTTACACCTGACATTGGGAGTGTCTCAACCAACCCAACCATAACGGAACCATTAACAAAACCAGACTAAATTTACTCTGCACAGAGGGACAGAGAAGTAATTATTCCCTACACCTTGTAAGATTACAGTTTCATCAGAGGAATTAACATTAAAGCTTAGAACACTGGTCAGCATAAGGGATTGGCAAGCATCTGTATCACGATATGTTTTAACTGATTTCCTGTTATTACTGTCCAGAGGACTGACAAAACCATCAGACAGGAAATTAGCACATGAAGTCTTGAGAGTGTCACCCACGTTACTGCTCAAAGAGGAGCTTCATCATGAGAATTTAATTTACCCCTCAAAGCAGGTTCAGTTAACTCGGTTAAAGAATTCTTGGAACTCTCAAGGGTGGACACTAGACCAATTGACTGAATATTTAGAGACTCCTTTTTGTTCACATCACGCTGTCTCCTGAAACACTTCTCCGTAGTATGACCAAGCTTACTACAATAAATACATTTACTTTTCTGAAATCTAGAGGTGAAGCTGGTATTTACTTCCTGAGAAACATCATCTTTATTCTCTTTCCTATTACCTGTACTCTGAGTAGAGGCAACGTACTTTCAGCTTTCCTTTTTTCTTTAGAATATCTCTTGTGAGTGAGAACATATTCATCAGCTAAAACTGCAGCATCAGACAAATTATCTATTCTTCTCTCATCAAGATATAGGCTTACATCTTTATTAATACACCTTTTGAAGTCCTCCAGCAAAATCATCTGCTTAAATTTACCAAAAGCAAAATTTACATTATTAGAATTTAACCACTGCTCTAACAGATCTTCTTTGATTTTTGCATACTCAACATGGGATTGCTTATCTTGCTTATAAGTTGTCCTAAATTTTACTGTATAGGCTTCAGGAACAAGCTCATAGGCCTTAAGAATCAAGCTCTTAACTACATCATAATTATCAGATTGATCCTGAGGCAAAGATGCATAAGTTACTTGAGCTTTGCTGGTGAGAACAGTTTGAAGGCTAATACTTTTTGCACCAATTAAAACCTGTAGCTACCCTCTCAAACAACTGAAAATACTTTGTTAAATCAGATTCATTAAAAGGAGGGACAAGTTTAACATTTTTAGCCACATCAAAATCATCAGAGCTAGATGATCCAGTTCCACTTTGTTTCATGCGATCCTCATGGTCTGCCTGAACCCTAGCAATTTCAATCTGTGCCTGTGCCTCCTGAATACGAGCCTGAGATTCAGCCTCCTTAGCTCGAGCCTCCTGCAGGGCCAGCTGTAACTTAGCTATTTCAATCTGCGTTTGCTCATCTGGAGGAGTTACATTAAACAAGCTTTTATTAATCATGTCAACAATTTGATCTCTAGACTGATGAGAGCGAACAGCAATTCCCAATTGTTGAGTAACAAGCTTAAGTTCATTGTTTGTTCTGTTTTCTACATCACACACTGTTTGCACATTTGACTAAAAATCTTTGGCTTCATCAAGAGTAGTAATAGTAGACATCATGAATAAATCACAGTCACAAAATATCAAGCAATATCCTTATGATATTATCCAGAATAGCCTGATAAGAGGTCGCCAAATTTATGTTACGGAACAGAGATAGATAATGAACACTTCAAATGAGAACAAGACAGTCACTACTGTCCCGCAAAGTTCCAAGTTCAAAACTAAAGAGTTAGGTAAAATTACAAGTTAAAGTTTAATGCTCAGCAGAAGTAAATTCATCTAAGTCAGCCCTGCTAAAATGAGAAAACCGGATAATGCTCAGTTAAAGCAAGATATATTATTACAGATACAAAATATTATTACTACTGGATGACAGTAAAACTTTACGTTAATCACAAAAACCTCTTTTGGGCTACGAATTAACAAGAAAAAAATGTAATAACACTTATACTCAAATTACGCAGCAGCTAGATGGTTGGAGACTTCCTGAGCACTCACAAAAATAATAGCAACTGTACATGGGAGGACAAAGATGTGAACAAAATGAGGAGTAGATCTAAGTGGCAATTAATGCAGAGACTGAGCTCATTATATAAGGGCCGGCAGAGCTTGATGGAACTTGTAAGAAGGACGCGCAAATGAAGCCATAGGGGACTAAGAGTTGACACTCCTGCTCTGAACAACAGAAAGAACGACTTACTCTACTATAAGGGAGAAGAAGGGGGGAGTGAGGTAGAACATGGAAGCTTGGTCACTATGGAAGCCACGAGGCGAATCGTGATCAAACATGCAGCATACTGTACGTTAGAATTATACAAAGGATGATGAAATCATAAGCTATGTAACAATATATATATATATATATATATATATATATATATATATATATATATATATATATATATATATATATATATATATATATATATATATATTGATATATTGTTACGGAACAGAGAGAGATAATGAACACTTCAAGTGAGAATACTAAAATCACTACTGTCCCGCAAAGTTCCAGGTTCAAAACAAAAGACTTAGGTAAAATTACAAGTTAAAGTTTAATGCTCAAACTAACAACTAAACATTCAGGACTCATAAGGATAATGTAATGGCAATAACTGGTTAAATATATGGTTAACTGCAATAGCCGGTATTAACAGGAATTTAGCAAGCACAAATTTATCTAAGTCAGCCCTGATAAAATGAGAGAATCGGATAATTCTCTGTTAAAGCAAGATATAATATTATTACAGATACAAAATATTACTAAAACTGGCTGACAGTAAAAAGTTTACCAGTCTCAAGAACCAACGCCTCATGCTATACAGTACAAGAAAAATGGTAATACCACTTATACTCAAATTATACAGCAGCTAGATGGTTGGAGACTTCATGAGCACTCACAAAAATAATAACAACTGTACACGGGAGGACAGAGATGTGAAGAAAATGAGGAGTAGATCTAAGTGGCAACTAATGCAGAGACTGAGCTCATTATATAGGGGGCCGGCAGAGCTTGAATCAACTTGTAAGAAGGACGCACAAATAAAGGCATAGAGGACGAAGAGTTAATAATCCTGCTATGAACAACAGAAAGAACCACTTAATCTTCTATAAGGGGGAGAAGGGGGGAGTGAGGTAGAACACGCAAGCCTGGTCACTATGGAAGCCACGTGGGGAATCGTGATCAAACATGCAGCATACTGTACATTAGAATTATACAAAGGATGATGAAATCATAGGCTACACCTCCCCAGAAAGAAAAAGAAATTTACAAAGGAAATTTCTTATTACTCTAAATTCTAGATAAGCAATCTGCAATAACATCTTTCCCATTGACATGTTGTATGTCTAATGAATGAAGTAGATTCCATCTTGTCAATCTCTTATTTTTATCTTTAAACTTACTAAGGAATTTCAGTGGATTATGATCGGTATAAATGACTATGGGGTCAAAACCAGAACACAAATAAAATGAAAAATGCTGTAAACCCAAAATCAAGGCCAAAAGCTCTTTCTCAATAGTTGAGTAGTTCTTTTCAGGTGGATTGAACTTTTTACTGTAATAAGATAGAGGGTGTTCAATACCTTGATCATCCTCTTGCAGCAAAACAGCCCCAGCTCCTGTATCACTTGCGTCAACAGCCATCTTAAAAGGCTTAGCAAAATTTGGAGTAGCGAGCACTGGCTGACTTAATGGGATAGCTTTAAGTTTGCTGAAAGAGGATTCACAGTTATCGGTCCAGACAAATTTAACTCCCTTTTTCAGTAGGTCTGTAAGTGGTGATACAAGAATTGAAAAGTTAAGAACAAATCTCCTGTAATAACCTACCATTCCTAAAAATCTATGTAGCTCTTTCCTACTTTTAGGTCTGGGAAGATCACTTATAACCTGAACCTCAGCTCCTGGTGGTGCAACGTGTCCATCACCACTTACGTACCCAAGGTACTGAACTTTAGCTTGACCAAACTCACACTTTGATAAATTAGCTACAAGATTAGCCTGAACCAAACGCTCAAGAAATTTGCTGACATGGCATAGGTGATCTTTCCAGTTGTCATTGAAGATTAATACATCATCAATATAAACAACACACCCTGCCACCCTCTGTTACAACATTCATGAGCTTCTGAAAAGTGGCTGGTGCATTCTTCATACCATATGGCATTACAGAACATGCAAAAGTCTTTCCTAGTGTTACAAAACATGAGATCTCCCTAGCACGTTCAGTCATAGGTACTTGCCAGTATCCCTTTAACAAATCAAACTTACTTATGTACCTAGCCTTTCCGATCTTGTCTATGCAATCTTCCACGCGAGGGAGAGGGTAAGTGTCTGTTTTGGTTATCTGATTAACACGTCTATAGTCGATGCAAAGCCGCTGTGACCCACCTGGCTTAGGGACTAGAGTGACAGGAGAACTCCACTCACTCTGACAGGGCTCAATCATCTTGTGGTCCAACAGGTAGCCAAGCTCCTTCTGGATGAGAGGAACTTTCACTGGGTTCACACGGTAAGGAGGCAGTTTAATTGGCTTTGCGTCTCCAACATCGACATCATGCATCAACACAGTGGTTCTTCCTGGAGTGGCACGGAACACTTGCGGGTACTCCTGCAGTAATGCCGAAAACTCCTGCCTTTCCTCGGGAGCTAGATGGGAAAGCTTAGTCTGGAGATCATTTATGATATCAGGATTCTTCCCCAAACTATCACTCAGGCTCATGCTGCATGGGAGAACTTCACTTGCAGACTCGGGTGGAACAGCTACAGTGCAGACTGGGTTATTTTCGTCCCGCCTGTGATATAACTTTAGCATGTTGATGTGACAAAGTTGCTTGTTCTTTCTATGATCTGCTGTGGCGATGACATAGTTGACATCACTGAGTTTCTTCTCCACGAAATAAGGACCACTAAACTTGGCTTGAAAAGGTTGCCCATGCACTGGTAGCAGAATCAAAACCTGATCTCCTGGTTGAAAGTGGCGTAACCTGGACTTCTTATCATACCAAGTCTTCATCTTCTCCTGAGCAGCTTCTAAATTCTCTCTCGCCAGCTGTAAAGCAGTGGATAGCCGTTCTTTGAACTTCATCACATACTCCAGCAGGTTGACGTCACCTTCCTCTGACAGCCAGCATTCCTTGAGTAGCTTAAAGGGTCCCCTTACTTCATGGCGAAACAGTAGTTCAAAGAGTGAGAAGCCCAGTGATTCATTTGGAGATTCTCTTGCGGCAAATAAAACGAATGGAAGACCTTTATCTCAGTCTTTCTGACGTTCCAACAGTCTTTCCTGAGCATCGATTTGAGTGTTTGATGATATCTCTCCAACGCTCCTTGGGTCTGGGGATGGTAAGCTGAGGACGTGATCTGGGTGAGACCCAACTCTTTCAGAGACTGCTTGAAAACATTTGACATGAAATTACTTCCCCGGTCTGACTGTACCTCCCTGGGCAGACCAAACTTGGTGAAGAACCCCAGCATTTCCTTAACCACGTTCTTTGCTGAGATATTTCTAAGTGGAATGGCTTCAGGATAACGAGTAGCCATATCAAACAGGGTCAGCACACAAGAAAATCCGGAAGAAGTCTTAGGAAGAGGGCCCACAATATCCACCAACACACGGGTGAATGGCGCCTCAAAAGGAGGAATGGGAACTAGAGGTGCAACCTTTTCGGTCTGATATCACTTCCCCACAACTTGACAGGTGTGACAAGACTTACAATACCTGGAAACATCTCTGAAGATACCTGGCCAGTAGAAGTGTTTCAAAATGCTTGCCACAGTCTTCCTCACTCCAAGGTGTCCTGCCAAACTGGAATCATGAGCCACTCTAATGATATCCTGCCTACAAACACGAGGGATGACAACTTGATGTACAACCTCCCA
Organism: Coenobita brevimanus; assembly: GCF_032717465.1. Lineage (NCBI taxonomy): Eukaryota > Metazoa > Arthropoda > Malacostraca > Decapoda > Coenobitidae > Coenobita > Coenobita brevimanus. The sequence continues at coordinate 22,331,815 of NC_137043.1, read as the reverse complement.
TTCACAGTCGGCTGATGCTGTTAGGGTCTCCACTTTCTCATAAGTAGTCCTGACTTTATATTATAAGAAGTAGAAGCACCAGCTGACTCTTCCTCACTGTAAGCAGAGTTATCTAGACCTTTCAACTCAGGGTCAGCAACCTGCAACTCAACCAACTCTTGAGACAAATTATCAACACTACGGGGTACTGCCTCATCTGGTGAGTGGTCCAAATTAGCAAGAAAAGTGTCAGCTAGGATAACATCATCATCATCATTATCCTCTAAGTCACTAGTAACTTTATATTTAGCCATAGTGACAGCACATGCAGAGAACACATCAGGGACATCACAATCCTGGGTCGCATTCACTGGTTCACTAGACAACTGAGGAGCTGGAACACATTTGACTTCCACCAATATCATTTCCAAGTAAGAAAGTTACACCTGACATTGGGAGTGTCTCAACCAACCCAACCATAACGGAACCATTAACAAAACCAGACTCTAAATTCACTCTGCACAGAGAGACAGAGAAGTAATTATTCCCTACACCTTGTAAGATTACAGTTTCATCAGAGGAATTAACATTAGAGCCTAGAACACTGGTCAGCATAAAGGATTGGCAAGCACCTGTATCACGATATGTTTTAACTGATTTCCTGTCATTAATGTCCAGAGGACTGACAAAACCATCAGACAGGAAATTAGCACATGAACTCTTGAGAGTGTCACCCATGTTACTGCTCAAAAGAGGAGCTTAATCATGAGAATTTAATTTACCCCTCAAAGCAGGTTCAGTTAACTCGGTTAAAGAATTCTTGGAACTTTCAAGGGTGGACACTAGACCAATTGACTGAATATTTAAAGACTCCTTTTTGTTCACATCACGCTGTCTCCTGAAACATTTCTCCGTAGTATGACCAAGCTTACTACAATAAGTACATTTACTTTTCTGAAATCTAGAGGTGGAGTTGGTATTTACTTCCTGAGAAACATAATATTTATTCTCTTTCCTTTTATCTGTACTCTGAATGGAGGCAACGTACTCTCAGCTTTCCTTTTTTCTTTAGAATATCTCTTGTGAGTGAGAACATATTCATCAGCTAAAACTGCAGCATCAGACAAATTATCAATTCTTTTCTCATCAAGAAATAGGCTTACATCTTTATTAATACACCTTTTGAAATCCTCCAGCAAAATCATCTGCTTAAATTTACCAAAAACAGAATTTACATTCTTAGAATTTAACTACTGCTCTAACAGATCTTCCTTTATTTTTGCATACTCAACATGGGGTTTGCTTATCTTGCTTATAAGTTGTCCTAAATTTTACTCTATAGACTTCCGGAACAAGCTCATAGGCCTTAAGAATCAAGCTCTTAACTACATCATAATTATCAGATTGATCCTGAGGCAAAGATGCATAAGTTACTTGAGCTTTACCGGTGAGAACACTCTGAAGGAGTACTGGCTAATACTTTTTGGGCCAATTAAAACCTGTAGCTACCCTCTCAAACAATTGAAAATACTTTGTTAAATCAGATTCATTAAAAGGAGGGACAAGTTTAACATTTTTAGCCACATCAAAATCATCAGAGCTAGATGATCCAGTTCCACTTTGTTTCATGCGGTACTCATGGTCTGCCTGAATCCTACCAAGTTCAATTTATGCCTGATCCTGTGCCTGTGCCTGTGCCTCCTGAATACGAGCCTGAGACAGCCTCCTTAGCACGTGCCTGAAACTCAGCCTCTTTAGCACGAACCTCCTGCAGGGCTAGCTGTAACTTAGCTCTTTCAATCTGCGTTTGCTCTTCTGGAGGAGTTACATTAAACAAGCTTTTATTAATCATGCCAACAATTTGATCTTTAGAATGATGAGAGCGAACAGCAATTTCCAATTGTTGGGCAACAAGCTTAAGTTCATTCTTTGTTCTGTTTTCTACATCACACACTGTTTGCACATTTGACAAAAAATCTTTGGCTTCATCAAGAGTAGTAATAGTAGACATCATGAATAAATCACAGTCACAAAATATCAAGCAATATCCTTATGATAATATCCTGAATATCCTGATAAGAGGTCGCCGAATTTATGTTACGGAACAGAGAGAGATAATGAACAGTTCAAGCGAGAATACTAAAATCACTAGTCCCGTAAAGTTGCAGGTTCAAAACAAAAGACTTATGTAAAATTATAAGTTAAAGTTTAATGCTCAAACTAACAACTAAACATTCAGGACTCATAAGGATAATGTAATGGTAAAAACAGGTTAAATATATGGTTAACTGCAATAGCCTCTATTAACACGAATTTAGCAAGAACAAATTTATCTAAGTCAGCCCTGATAAAATGAAAGAACCGGATAATACTCAGTTAAAGGAAGATATAATATTATTACAGATACAAAATATTCACACACCGCAATTCAGCCAGGAGACAGGGCGTGTGTGCTTGGCATTCCCCAGGCCCTGTCTTCCACCTTACCTTTACTCAAGACAACCACCAGCAACCGGGCTACAGCAAGGCCCGGTCTCCTCGAATTGAGGAGAGAATCATCAACAACAACAACAAAATATTACTAAAACTGGCTGATAGTAAAAAGTTTACCAGTCTCACGAACCAACGCCTCATGCTATACAGTACAAGAAAAATGGTAACACTTATACTCAAATTATACAGCAGCTAGATGGTTGGAGACTTCCTGAGCACTCACAAAAATAATAATACACTATACAGGGGAGGACAGAGATGTGAACAAAATGAGGAGTAGATCTAAGTGGCAACTAATGCAGAGACTGAGCTCATTATATAGGGGGCCGGCAGAGCTTGATTCAACTTGTAAGAAGGACGTGCAAATAAAGGCATAGAGGACGAAGAGTCAATAATCCTGCTATGAACAACAGAAAGAACGCCTTACTCTAGTATAAGGGGGAGAAGGGGGGAATGAGGTAGAACACGCAAGCCTGGTCACTATGGAAGCCACGTGGGGAATCGTGATCAAACATGCAGCATACTGTACATTAGAATTATACAAAGGATGATGAAATCATACGCTATATAACAATATCTACCTATCTATCTATCTATCTATATATATATATTGTTACATAGCCAATGATTTCATCATCCTTTGTGTAATTCTAACGTACAGTATGCTGCATGTTTGATCACGAGCGTGTTTTACCTCACTCCCCCCTTCTACCCTTATAGTAAAGTAAGTCGTTCTTTCTGTTGTTCAGAGCAGGATTGTCAACTCTTTGTCCCCATGGCTTCATTTGCGCGTCCTTCTTACAAGTTGTATCAAGCTCTGCCGGCCCCTATATAATGAGCTCAGTCTCTACATTAATTGCCACTTAGATCTACTCCTCATTTTGCTCACTTCTCTGTCCTCCCCTGTACAGTTGTTATTATTGTGAGTGCTCAGGAAGTCTCCAGCCATCTAACTGCTGTGTAATTTGAGTATGAGTGTTATTACATTTTGTTCTTGTACTGTATAGCAAAAGGTGTTAATTTGTAGGCCTAGTGAGGTTTTTGTGATTAAAGTTTTACTGTCAGCCAATTGTTAATAATAGTTTGTATCTGCAATAATTTATCTTGCATTCACTGAGCATTATCCAGTGTATTTTCATTTTATCGGGGCTGACAGATAAATTTACTCATGCTAATTTCGTGTTAATAGAGGCTATTGCAGTTAACCATATATTTAACCTGTTTTTTGCCATTACATTATCCTTATGAGTCCTGAATGTTTTGTTGTTAGTTTGAGCATTAAACTTTAACTTGTAGTTTTACCTAACTCTTTTGTTTTGAACCTGGAACTTTACGGGACAGTAGTGATTTTTAGTATTCTCACTTAAAGTGTACATTATCTTTCTCTGTTCCGTAACATAAATTTGGCGACCTCTTATCAGGATATTCAGGATATTATCATAAGGATATTGCTTGATATTTTGTGACTGTGATTTATTCATGATGTCTACTATTACTACGCTTGATGAAGCCAAAGATTTTTTTGTCAAATGTGCAAACAGTGTGTGATGTAGAAAACAGAACAAAGAATGAACTTAAGCTTGTTGCTCAACAATTGGGAATTGCTGTTCGCTCTCATCATTCTAAAGATCAAATTGTTGACATGATTAATGAAAGCTTGTTTAATGTAACTCCTCCAAATGAGCAAACGCAGATTGAATTAGCTAAGTTACAGCTAGCCCTGCAGGAGGCTCGTGTTAAGGAGGCTGAATTTCAGGCAAATGCTAAGGAGGCTGAGTTTCAGGCACGTGCTAAGGAGGCTGAGTCTCAGGCTCGTATTCAGGAGGCACAAATTGAAATTGCTAGGATTCAGGCAGACCATGAGTATCGCATGAAACAAGGTGGAACTGGATCATCTAGCTCTGATGATTTTGATGTGGCTAAAAATGTTAAACTTGTCCCTCCTTTTAATGAATCTGATTTAACAAAGTATTTTCAATTGTTTGAGAGGGTAGCTACAGGTTTTAATTGGCCCAAAAACTATTGCCAGTACTCCTTCAAACTGTTCTCACCGGTAAAGCTCAAGTAACTTATGCATCTTTGCCTCAGGATCAATCTGATAATTAGGACGTAGTTAAGAGCTTGATTCTTAAGGCCTATGAGCTTGTTCCTGAAGCCTATAGAGTAAAATTTAGGACAACTTATAAACAAGATAAGCAATCCCATGTTGAGTATGCAAAAATCAAAGAAGATCTGTTAGAGCAGTGGTTAAATTCTAATAATGTGGATTCTGATTTTGACAAATTTAAGCAGATGATTTTGCTGGAGGACTTCAAAAGGTGTATTGATAAAGATGTAAGCCTATATCTTGATGAGAGAAGAATAGATAATTTGTCTGATGCTGCAGTTTTAGCTGATGAATATGTTCTCACTCACAAAAGATATTATAAAGAAAATAGGAAAGCTGAGAGTAAGTACGTTGCCTCTACTCAGAGTACAGGTAACAGGAAAGAGAATAAAGATGATGTTTCTCAGGAAGTAAATACCAGCTTCACCTCTAGATTTCAGAAAAGTAAATGTACTTATTGTTGTAAGCTTGGTCATACTATGGAGAAATGTTTCAGGAGACAGCGTGATGGGAACAAAAAGGAGTCTTTAAATATTCAGTCAATTGGTCTAGTGTCCACCCTTGAGAGTTCCCAGAATTCTTTAACTGATTTAACTGAACCTGCTTTGAGGGGTAAATTAATTTCTCATGATGGAGCTCCTCTTTTGAGCAGTAACGTGGGTGACACTCTCATGATTTCATGTGCTAATTTCCTGTCTGATGGTTTTGTCAGTCCTCTGGACAGTAATGACAGGAAATCAGTTAAAATATATCGTGATACAGGTGCTTGCCAATCCTTTATGCTGAACAGTGTTCTAGGCTCTAATGTTAATTCCTCTGATGAAACTGTAATCTTACAAGGTGTAGGGAATAATTAATTCTCTGTCCCTCTGTGCAGAGTGAATTTAGAGTCTGGTTTTATTAATGGTTCCGTTATGGTTGGGTTGGTTGAGACACTCCCAATGTCAGGTGTAACTTTCTTACTTGGAAATGATATTGGTGGAAGTCAAGTGTGTCCAGCTCCTCAGTTGTCTAGTGATCCAGTGGCTGCGGCCCAGGATTTTTTTTTTTTTTTTTTTTTTTTATGTGACCGACTCTGGGCATAGGCTTCACAGCCTGCTTTCAAGGCCCAGTAGTCCTCCTACGTACCGCACACCTCTACATGTCACCACTTCGGCGCTAACACCCACCGTCCATACTGAATACATGCTAGGGCTGTCTCATACAGGACTGGTGTATTGGTATTAGCGGGGGTATTTTTACGACATGTCGGCGGGCCTTCTGGTAGATCAGTAAAGTCTGATTGTGATGTCCCTGATGTGTTCCCTGCATGTGCTGTCACTATGGCTAAGTCTAAAGTTACTGGTGACTTAGAGGATAATGATGATGATGATGTTATCCTAGCTGACACTTTTCTTGCTAATTTGGACCACTCACCAGATGAGGCAGTACCCCGTAGTGTTGATAATTTGTCTCGTCAAGAGTTGGTTGAGTTGCAGGTTGCTGACCCTGAGTTGAAAGGTCTAGATAACTCTGCTTGCAGTGAGGAAGAGTCAGCTGGTGCTTCTACTTGTTATTATATAAAGTCAGGAGTACTTATGAGGAAGTGGAGACCCCCAACACCATCAGCCGACTGTGAATGGGAGTTTGTACACCCGGCGGCAAAAGTCCTGTCGCCTCGGCCGCCTCACCGAGACCCGCGATATCCATAGACTCGAGAATGGTAGCTGCAGATAACGTGCATATTTCTGCCAACAGATGGCACACTGTGAGGTGTGTTGTGGCGAGGGTGGAGGACGGTGGGGGAGAGGAGGGGTTGTAGCTGTTGGGGGTCTAAAGGTAGGGGGAGGAGGGAACACTTTATTTGAATGTATTTTCCAGTTCTTAAAATAAACTGAAAACATAACTACGTTTGTAACACATGGAACACAGCATGATAAACCACCAGGCATTTTAAGCATTCTATGGAAATTTACGAAAAAACAAACAAAATACCGTCAAACTCTCTCTCTCTCTCTCTCTCTCTCTCTAACGCAATAAACTGATGATAAAGTACCCCTATGGGTTTACCCTATCATGTAATTACTGATTGGGCATCAAGCAACAAGTGATTTGCTGATATGGTCGCCTTAGATACGAGAAACAACCATTAGATCAGTGGTCAGATCAAACAATCATGGTGAGGCGGTTTGTTGAGGGTTCGGGATACAGGCCTAACCAACAGAAGTGATGTGTTGACGAACATCCTTCCACACGATCTGTTATACCCCATCACTCTTAACAGGTAAGACATGTTGTATAAGCGCCGTCTATACTGCTTTTTTAAATGCAAACTATTCCTCTTATATTCTGTATGGAACTTTGATACAACTGTATTGTCACCTGTTATATTGATATAGTATATATTTATCTCCGCCAAGGAGGTAATGTGACACCCCGCATGTGTGTGTGTGTGTGTGTGTGTGTGTGTGTTAGTTTAATAGATAACTCAAGAACTACCAAACAGATTTCGATGAAATTTTCAGGATATGCTGGAGCCAACCCTTGCCGGAGGTCTGTGCTCTCTGATCATACCCCCTCTAGTTATTAATGTAATAGCTGCATTCGAGCGTAGCCTAGAGGTTTGGTTGTTCATCTGGTGATCATCAAAACTTCGCGTCCCGCTACCTAGCAGGTGAGGTGGTGCTCATCCTCTCTTACTCTAGCCGCAAATTATGGTCTCTTGAAACCTACAGCGTGGATTAGTTTTCAAGTCAGCTAAAAGTAACGACATATATATTTTACACTTATTATACGTATACTTGTCCTGAGAGTACTGTAATTAAGAGGTGAAATAATGTTCGTTATTATTATTATTATTATTTGAAGAGCATATTCCCATTAAACTATTCATGTTATTTGTGATTACTTGCCCATAGGCATGGCTACAGGGAGAGCTAACTCTGTGGAGGCAATATCTGAACGGGGGCGAGTTATTGGACGGTGGGAAAGTGGCATGCCTACTAGAGATATTGCAGCTACTACTGGAGTATCACAAAGGACCGTTCAGAGGTTCCTGGAGGAGGGATCACTGTTAACCAAACCAAGGAGTAGAAGGCCACGGGTAACAACACCTGACGATGATGTCCGTCTCCTCAACGCAGTGGAAAACCAGCCATTAACATCGGCAGTTCACCACACCCGTAACCTTCAGCTGCCCTGCCATCCTAGCACAACAAGGCGGCGGATCCACGAGGCAAATATTCAATGCTGTATCCCCGCCAATAAAGAATTATTAACACCACAACAAAAGGAATGCCGCCTTGGATTTGTGCTTGAGTATCTATGTAGGGAACACTCCTTTTGGGAAAATGTCATCTTCACTGATGAAAAGTATTATACATCGGTGGAAGCACGAGCACGGCACTGCTGGAGGAGAAGGAAAACCAGATATCATGATGTTAATATACAGGAGAGAGCCAAGAGTGGACGAGTGGGTGTTAATTTCTGGGGTTGGATGTGGGCTGAGGGTCCAGGGGAGTTGATAAAACTGCCAGGACGATTCACAGGCAATGATTATGTGAAAGTGTTGGAGGATGTTCTCGTGCCAACAGTGAGGCGTATGTCAATTCCCGAACCACACCCTATCGTTCTAGTTCATGATAGGAGCCCCATCCATACCAGCAATGTGGTAAGAGACTGGCTAGAACAGCATCCAGAAATAGTAGTAATAAACTGGCCAGCAAAGGGGTGTGACATGAATCCCATTGAAAACCTATGGTCAATTATGGTTGGTGACTGGAATGTGGCCGAACAACGAACCACCCAAGCAATAGAAACGCAAGCCTTTGAAGTGTGGGAATCAATAAAGCGTCGCCCAAATATATGTAGGAATCTTGTTAAGAGTATGCCCACACGTCTACAGGAGGTGTTCGATGCAAATGGTGGCTGTCATCCTACTAAGCCTTAGTAGTACTAAGGTGTGTGCAGTAACCCTATATATTTCTGTTTACATTATACGGTGATATAATGCATTAACATTTATAATAGTGCCTGGTCATTCTACTGCGTATTGTTATGGCTGTGTATTGAATTACATAATTTATAATAAATCAACATCTGTGGTGGCTGGTCTTTGTACTAACGAGTGCTTAGTACCAACGACATTACTATTTATAAACAATATATAGTGGTATCATGAATCAATATTTTCTGTTTTCTGAGAGTTACTTAATCCTCAGTAGGGAATATAACGTTACGGCTGTTTTGGGATTAGTCTATACATATTATATAAATGTATATAAATTTACAGAAGTATAATAATGTTTATTATTATCAAGGTCATTATTGGCCTACTCCTTGTATGAATGACAGTCATCTATGTCGGATATGACAATTAAGGTGATTACTATTACTATTACTAAAAACACATCTATATAAATGTGCAACCAACCTATACATTAGTATGAAGCTGGCAACAGAATCGTATAAGCATCATTGACATTTATTTATGTGAATGCAGATATTACATCCTCGGTTCCTTTCACATGTGTCAAATGATGGCCACCTAGTCTCTGAAAAATAGAATATATTTGATACAGATCAAACTTCTCAAAATACTGTAAACCTCATTCCACATTTACCTATATCCCCCCCCCCAACAGCTACAACCCCTCCCCTCCCCCACCGTCCTCCACCCTCGCCACCACACACCTCACACTGTGCCATCTGTTGGCAGAAATATGCACGTTATCTGCAGCTACCATTCTCGAGTCTATGGATATCGCGGGTCTCGGTGAGGCGGCCGAGGCGACAGGACTTTTGCCGCTGGGTGTACATCAAGTTGTCATCCCTCGTGTTTGTAGGCAGGATATCATTAGAGTGGCTCATGATTCCAGTTTGGCAGGACACCTTGGAGTGAGGAAGACTGTGGCACGCATTTTGAAACACTTCTACTGGCCAGGTATCTTCAGGGATGTTTCCTGGTATTGTAAGTCTTGTCACACCTGTCAAGTTGTGGGGAAGTGTAATCAGACCGAAAAGGTTGCACCTCTAGTTCCCATTCCTCCTTTTGAGGCGCCATTCACCCGTGTGTTGGTGGATATTGTGGGCCCTCTTCCTAAGACTTCTTCAGGATTTTCTTATGTGTTGAACCTGATTGATATGGCTACTCGTTATCCTGAAGCCATTCCACTTAGAAATATCTCAGCAAAGAACGTGGTTAAGGAAATGCTAGGGTTCTTCATAAAGTTTGGTCTGCCCAGGGAGGTACAGTCAGACCGGGGAAGTAATTTCATGTCAAACGTTTTCAAGCAGTCTCTGAAAGAGTTGGGCATCACCCAGATCACGTCTTCAGCTTACCATCCCCAGACCCAAGGAGCGTTGGAGAGATATCATCAAACACTCAAATTGATGCTCAAGAAATACTGTTTGGAACATCAGAAAGACTGGGATTAAGGTCTTCCATTCGTTGTGTTTGCCGCACGAGAATCTCCAAATGAATCACTGGGCTTCTCACCCTTTGAACTACTGTTTGGCCATGAAGTAAAAGGACCCCTTAAGTTACTCAAGGAATGCTGGCTGTCGGAGGAAGATGACGTCAACCTGCTGGAGTATGTGATGAAGTTCAAAGAACGGCTGTCCACTGCTTTACAGCTGGCGAGAGAGAATTTAGGAGCTGCTCAGGAGAAGATGAAAACTTGGTATGATAAGAAGTCCAGGTTACGCCACTTTCAGCCAGGAGATCAGGTTTTGATTCTGCTACCGGTGCATGGGCAACCTCTCCAAGCCAAGTTTAGTGGTCCTTATTTCGTGGAGAAGAAACTCAGTGATGTCAACTATGTCATCGCCACACCAGATCGTAGAAAGAACAAGCAACTTTGTCACATCAACATGCTAAAGTTATATCACAGGCGGGACGAAAATAACCCAGTCTGCACTGTAGCTGTTCCACCCGAGTCTGCAAGTGAAGTTCTCCCATGCAGCATGAGCCTGAGTGATAGTTTGGGGAAGAATCCTGATATCATGAATGATCTCCAGACTAAGCTTTCTCATCTAGCTCCCGAGGAAAGGCAGGAGTTTTCGGCATTACTGCAGGAGTACCCGCAAGTGTTCCGTGCCACTCCAGGAAGAACCACTGTGTTGATGCATGATGTCGATGTTGGAGACGCAAAGCCAATTAAACTGCCTCCTTACCGTGTGAACCCAGTGAAAGTTCTTCTCATCCAGAAGGAGCTTGGCTACCTGTTGGACCACAAGATGATTGAGCCCTGTCAGAGCGAGTGGAGTTCTCCTGTCACTCTAGTCCCTAAGCCAGGTGGGTCACAGCGGCTTTGCATCGACTACAGACGTGTTAATCAGATAACCAAAATAGACACTTACCCTCTCCCTCGTGTGGAAGATTGCATAGACAAGATCGGAAAGGCTAGGTACATAAGTAAGTTTGATTTGTTAAAGGGATACTGGCAAGTACCTATGACTGAACGTGCTAGGGAGATCTCATGTTTTGTAACACTAGGAAAGACTTTTGCATGTTCTGTAATGCCATATGGTATGAAGAATGCACCAGCCACATTTCAGAAGCTCATGAATGTTGTAACAGAGGGTTTGGCATGGTGTGTTGTTTGTATTGATGATGTATTAATCTTCAGTGACAACTGGAAAGATCACCTATGCCATGTCAGTAAATTTCTTGAGCGTTTGGTTCAGGCTAATCTTGTAGCTAATTTATCAAAGTGTGAGTTTGGTCAAGCTAAAGTTCAGTACCTTGGGTACGTAATTGGTGATGGACATGTTGCACCACCAGGAGCTGGGGTTCAGGTTATAAGTGATCTTCCCAGACCTAAAAGTAGGAAAGAGCTACAAAGATTTTTGGGAATGGTAGGTTATTACCGGAGATTTGTTCTTAACTTTTCAATTCTTGCATCTCCGCTTACAGACCTACTGAAAAAGGGAGTTAGATTTGTCTGGACCGATAACTGTGAATCCTCTTTCAACAAACTTAAAGCTATCCTATTAAGTCAGCCAGTGCTCGCTACTCCAAATTTTGCTAAGCCTTTTAAGATGGCTGTTGATGCAAGTGATACAGGAGCTGGGGCTGTTTTGCTGCAAGAGGATGATCAGGGTATTGAACACCCTGTATCTTATTACAGTAAGAAGTTCATTCCACCTCAAAAGAACTACTCAACTATTGAGAAAGAGCTTTTGGCCTTGATTTTGGGTTTACAGCATTTTTCATTTTATTTGTGTTCTGGTTTTGACCCCATAGTCATTTATACCGATCATAACCCACTGAAATTCCTTAGTAAGTTTAAAGATAAAAATCAGAGATTGACAAGATGGAGTCTACTTCTTCAGGAGTATTCATTAGACATACAACATATCAAGGGGAAAGAAAATGTTATTGCAGATTGCTTATCTAGACTTTAGACAGATTGTTTTAGAGTAATAAGAAATTTCCTTTGTAAATTTCTTTTTCTTTGTGGGGAGGTGTTACATAGCCTATGATTTCATCATCCTTTGTGTAATTCTAACGTACAGTATGCTGCATGTTTGATCACGAGCGTGTTCTACCTCACTCCCCCCTTCTACCCTTATAGTAAAGTAAGTCGTTCTTTCTGTTGTTCAGAGCAGGATTGTCAACTCTTTGTCCCCATGGCTTCATTTGCGCGTCCTTCTTACAAGTTGTATCAAGCTCTGCCGGCCCCTATATAATGAGCTCAGTCTCTACATTAATTGCCACTTAGATCTACTCCTCATTTTGCTCACATCTCTGTCCTCCCCTGTACAGTTGTTATTATTGTGAGTGCTCAGGAAGTCTCCAGCCATCTAACTGCTGTGTAATTTGAGTATGAGTGTTATTACATTTTGTTCTTGTACTGTATAGCAAAAGGTGTTAATTTGTAGGCCTAGTGAGGTTTTTGTGATTAAAGTTTTACTGTCAGCCAATTGTTAATAATAGTTTGTATCTGTAATAATTTATCTTGCATTCACTGAGCATTATCCAGTGTATTTTCATTTTATCAGGGCTGACTTAGATAAATTTACTCTTGCTAATTTCGTGTTAATAGAGGCTATTGCAGTTAACCATATATTTAACCTGTTTTTTGCCATTACATTATCCTTATGAGTCCTGAATGTTTTGTTGTTAGTTTGAGCATTAAACTTTAACTTGTAGTTTTACCTAACTCTTTTGTTTTGAACCTGGAACTTTACGGGACAGTAGTGATTTTTAGTATTCTCACTTAAAGTGTACATTATCTTTCTCTGTTCCGTAACAATATATATATATATATATATATATATATATATATATATATATATATATATATATATATATATATATATATATATATATATATATATATATATATATATATATATATATATATATGGATTTATTTATATTTATATTTATGTACATCATCATTATCATCATCATCATTTCCATTGCTATCATGCACCAAAGATCATCATCATCATCATAATCATCAGTCCCTTTAGTACCATAAACCGATCATCATCATCATTATGATTTCCTTTGCTGTGATACACCAGTCATCATCATCATCATCATTATTTCCTTTACTACCATACACCAGTCATTATCACCAGTTGCTTTGCTACCATACTCTAATCATCATCATCATCACCATCATCATCATTTCCTTTGTTACCAATCATCATTTTTTCTTACGTTGGAGACTCTGTGTAGTGGCTTAACACCCAGTTCCCTGAGGCCCAGGTTCCTACGTACCACACACCCTACACAATAGGGAGTAGGGCAGTACTCCCTAGAAGGATTTTAAGCTGATAGTTGGGAAAGCTGGAGCCCCCGTTTCATCAGCCCTCGGGGCTAGCTTTTGCCCATCCCCCTTTGCTGAACATTTTCGATGTTTCATTAACACTAAAAGTAGGCCAGCATGGTCTCCATTACGAGTTCCTGTGACTGTCAACACCAAACTACAAATACATTACACACTACGCTTCCGAATCAAAATTAAAAATAAATAAAAAGGCATCTCATCACAAAGCCTCAGAGTCCTCGGGGGAGGGGGGACCATCAAAGCCCTCACCATTCCCTCCTCTCCCGGTGACGACCAAGCGAGATGCCTGGAACCACTATCTGACCCACTTCGTCTTCATTTCTGCAACATTTGCGGCCTTTCCTCTAAATATCTATCTGTTGAACACCACCTTCCTCCTCTAAACTTCATCTCTTCCTCAATGAAACTCAGGGGTCTGAGGAAAATGAAAGCAGAGCCTTCTCTGTATCCTCCTACTTTCTCTATACTCATTTCAAAGCCAAAATTGGATGTTGTGTATATGTACGCTACAACAAATCTTGCTCTCGTGTTCCTGAACTTGAATCTTCTGAATTATCAACTCTCTGGCTTGAACGTTCCTGTCATTCTCTGACTAAATATACATGTGCTGTTCGTTAATTACCTAATTCAAGTGACTGTGAAAAGTTCTTTGACAATCTTTCTTCTGAGATGGAACACATTCTATCGATTTCTTCTTTCTCTTAAATCTCCATTCTAGGTGATTTCAATGTTCACCACCACCTTGGGCTCTTCTCTCCTTTCACTGATTCAGTTGGTGAACAAGCTTAAATCTTTTCTAAAATGACCTAGAGCAGTTTGTACAGCACCTTACCCACATCCCTGACTTCCTCGGAGAGAGTTCCAACATACTTGACCTTTTTCTTGCAACTTGTCCTTCTGCTTATGCTGTTAATCTTTACTCAGTGTTGAGCTCCTCCAGTCACAACCTTACCTCCTTTACCTCTCCTAACGCACCAGTGTGACCTGTGGACCCTCCCAAGGAGTGGTGGCTGTGGCACTTTGGAGCTGCTGATTGGGAGGCCTTCAGGCAGGACTTGTTTGATTTTCCCTGAAATAATTATTGCTTCCATGGCCAAGAGGAATCTAAGTGAGCCATGTGCATTGCAGAGGCATGGAAACATACATTCCTTTCCCACATCCTATGTTCAATGCAAAAGAATCTTGGTTTAATAATGCTTGTTCTAATGTTGTCCACAACAAGGAGAAGGCCTACAAAAGGTACCAGAGCCAGCCCACCCCTGAATCTCATGCCATTTTATTTCTTCCTGGAACCTTGCTAAGACTGAATTTTACTCTACTAAAAATTATTTCATTCGTACTAAATGCTCTGAACTCTTCAGCTCAAATTCTTCCTGCTCCTTCTGGCGCCTTCCCAAAAGACTTTCTAACAACCTCACCTCATCATCCTTCCCTCTTCTTTCCCCACGCTGATGGCTGAGAAGTTATTTCTTCTACTGACAAAGTTGAACTCATCGCTCAGACTTTCTCCTCCAATTCCACAGAAGACGCTTTCGGTACTGCTCCTTCATTATTTCCCTCCTCTGACTTCCCTATGGTTGACATTAAAGTTTCGTCAATTTATGTATTTTTTGCCAAAACTCACTGCAGTACTAACAAGGCGTATTGGCCGGATGGAGTCCCTCCTTTTGTCCCCAAGAACTGTGCTTCTGTGCTTACACCAAGCCTACGTAAACACTTTTGCCTTTTCTGACAACTTGCACCATTCCTTATAGCTGGAAGTTTGCTCTCATTCATCCTGTCTCAAAGAAAAGTGGCCATTTCCAACCTCCTAACTATCGCTCATTTGCATTAACATCCTGTTTTTCAAAACCACTTGAATCTATTTTTAACAAAAATATTTTAAAGCACCTTTCCTATCACATCCTTTTTTCTGATTATCAGTTTGAGTTCCACCAAGGATGCTTCACTGACGGTCTTCTCACCTACCTTTCAGGCACTTGGTCATCTTCCTTTCGAGCCTATGGCGAAAGCTTTGCCTCTGCAGTTGGCATCTCAAAGGCTTTTTATCGAGTTTGGCAAAAATCTTTAATTTCTATACTGCTTTCTTGAGTTTTTTATCCTGCTATCTGTTCCTTCATCTCTAGCTTCCTTTCTGGTCGTTTTATAGCTGCAGTTGCAGACAGCCACCGTTCTTCTAGAGCTATCAATAGTGGTGCTCCTCAGGGTTCTATCCTATTACCAACTCTCCTCCTTTTAATCATCAATGACCTAAGTTGCACATCTAACCCTATCCACCTCCACCCTTCACCTTTCGATTGGCTTCCCACAGCTTCCATCTCCGCCTTGCCACTAGGTACCTCTTCAAGTACACCTCGTCCCATACCCAGAGCTTCAGGAACTACATTTTTCATTCATTCATTAATTTATTCATCACCCAATCCTACATTGCCCCATGAGGAGCGTAGGAGCAAGTTGGTCCTGACATTTTAGATGAGAATGACCAGCCTCACTCATCCCTGAGTGGCATTACATTAGCAATAAACCCCAACCATCCCTTGGATATAAACCTTCACTGGCTCAGTCCGATTGGAGCTCAGTAATTATCCACTAAAACAACAGGCGCCAAAATTTGGTTTTATGGTTACCACCCAACGTAGTAAATGGTTTCCTGGTGTACAGGAAACCATTTGGCTTGTCACTCAGTGTAGGTCATCCACAGGCAGAAGGAAGAGGAACGAATGAACGAAAGACAGAAGAAGATGGGAGGAAAGATGGATAGAGAACAGGAAAGGGCAGACACCCGAGAGCAGCACTACATCGAGTGAGTGGATGGTGAGCGCCCCCACCTACCATAGTTACCCGTTTCCCTGTGCCCCATTAGAAAGTCAAAAATATCAGCCACCCGTTGGTAGTATATGGTAACTCCTAAACGTAGTTATAATGCTTAGAGCCCCTCCTCGTTTGAGTAGGAATGGGTCTTTGCATAGTATAGAATTCATCTTTGGAAGGAGAAATCAGGGTAGTACGCATCATGGTGTCAAAAGCAATAATGAATCTGTAAGCATCGTATATGTAAAACGCAGGTAACACTGTGATTGTCTTCAAAGTGTATTGGTCCACCATTCTGATGAGTAATTTTTATGCCAACACTATGTTTGAACTACTAATTGTTTTGTACATTATAGAATTAGTATCCTTAATCGTCACATCATTCTGTAGGGATATAGCAGTAAGGATATTCACAATTTGTCCCCCGAATCTCTAAGGGTTAACCAGATCAGAGTACACATATGAATAATCATTGAAACCATCAGATATGGGTGGATATGAACCTATAACTTTAACAGGATTGGGATTCGATGATGAAGGACTTTCCTTTTCATTTTTTTTTTCTGAAATACCGAATAACGAACTCTTGGTTCAAACCCCAGCACTTTGGCAATTTGAGGAGCAAACTCCGTTGATAACAAGGTGTATATACGCCCTGCATCAGCCGCAACTACCATTTTTTTGGAAGCCAACCCTATGTTGTAAGCATAATGAAATATCTGCTGGAAAGGGAAATAATCAGCATACGTTTCTTGAACAATTTCCTGAAGTTCTTTCAGCATTTGATGATTAATGGATTCGACAATAGATACTAAACTGCGAGAGCTTGTTGGAAACAATATTTGTTTCAGGTATATAATTATAAAAATTGTACTCGTAGTCTTCGTTTTCAGATCTCATTATTCGTGCATGAAAACCAATTTTATTATCCGGATCACAATATTTTGGGAATAAAATATTACATACCTCAACTTCATATTCATGATTTGGATCTAGCTGCAGTGGGATAATGCTATTCTGAAAGTTTGTTGTGGTATTATCTGGGTGAAATCTTCACTTGCAATGGAAGAGACATAGTGGTATATGTCGTCAGTGTTTTTCAGTGGCATGTCTGTTCCCTTATAGAATATAATTATATAAACAAAGAAATACTATATACACTATTGTTTTATAGGTCAGGATTTTTTTTTTTTTTTTTACTCGTAACAACTTACATAAGAATTTCTATCACTTAAAAAATTAATAAATACCGATAACAATACATGGAATAACATACTATCACTCAGGAACATCTTACATGCTATTATGACTAAATGCTAGTAGTAATCAAGCGTGGATATACAATAGTTTTGACAAGTCTTTTAATTTTTTAAAGTAAATCTGTGTTTCAGTACTTAGAATTATATACCATCTCCCCAAAACATCTTGCAAACTCTTGTTAGTATCAAATTTGGGTATGCTTAGTTTTGATAAGCATTACTTTCAACCCCTTAAGACCGCAATTGTTTCAGGCAGGGTACCTCTCACAACCGCAATTCAGGGGTGTTTTGGCGACTTTCACCAAGGGCAAATTGACTGTGTTCTGGCAAAAGAGGAAGAATTTACACACCTGGCAACGCAATCCGTATCCCCGTAGGCCTAATGGTTACCGCACAATCGCGCGTCAAAGTTCAAAAAAGTTTATGATAGTTACCCCTCGAATACAATCGAAAACATGAAAATTTTGATAACTACCAATTTTTCTTATTGAAACAGGTCATTTCAATGTGTTCTGTCACACCAAATATGAAAACAGGCGTATATAGGTGTGGGGAGATTACTAGACTGTGGGGAGATAATGTACAGTAGAATGTGGAGAGTAGGCCTATAGGTACGGGGATTGGAAATAACCAGCTTTTCGCATGAAAAGATAGCACTTCAGTGTGTTCTGTAACATCTACCATGAAAACAGGTGTGTATGTAGGTGTGGGGAGATAACTTGTGTGTGGAGTAGGTCTACAAGGCCTTGGTGGTACTTGGAGAGAAAAATTTTGGCAACAACCAAATTCTCTCGTGGAAACCCTCCATTTCAATGGGATTTGTCATACCAGCCATAAAAACAGGTGTGTGTATATTGGTGTGGGGAGATAAAACAGGTGTGGGGAGTAGCCCTACAAGGCCTCATAGTCATTCCAAAACTAACACCGACGCATATAAATGTTTATAATCATCAAGGGCATGAAAATAAAGTTGAATAATGCTATAAAGGCATGCATAGGAAAGGGAAAAAATAAAAAAGCAATAATTTGTTTCCGATTTCTCTTTTTACTGTCCCAACTTCTCGTTACACATTTATCACACCATTACAGTTATCACATCATTACACGTCATCATACTTATAACAGTTTCGGCAACAACCAAATTCTCTTGTGGAAACTCTCCATTTCATTAGAATTTATCACACCAGCCATGAAAACAGGTGTGTTTTTATGTGTGGGGAGATGAAACAGGTGCACGGAGTAGCCCTACAAGGCCTCATAGTCTTTCGAAAACTAAGACGGACACTACTCAGAGGTGCTGATCTGGGCAGGTAGGGAGAATGAAAAAAAAAAGTAAGGCGTCGTATGTAGTACAACATACAGCATTCTCGAACTACGTACGTACAGAAACTGGTGGGTACGAAGTGAGAAATGAATAGAGTGAGGTGTAAAAATTTGAGAAAAAGTAGAAATAATATGAAACAGGTACGTACATCAGGCCTGACACTCGGAGGCCTGTTGGGGGTTGGAAGGGTATTACACAGGATTACACAGGAAAGCAAACAGCAACAGACCTTATGGTCCTTTCGAGGCTGCTTGTTAGAGAAAACTATGACTACAAGATCTAACTCTACATGTTGAAGGATAAGGATAGGAAAGCAAGAAGGCTCCCCCCACCACCAAACCCTCCAGGAAAAAGTGAGAAAAACCACCATGCAGCATGGAAAAACTGACATGGAAATTTTATAGGAAACACTGGAAAGGAAAAGTCACATTCTATAATACTTTATCTATAAGCTACCCGATAGAGTAACCTGAAAGAGAAAGTAAACAAATAAAATAATAGTTGCGGCATGACATTATAAACCAGTTACATTGAGTTAATGGGAAGTCTGTGGACATAACGTGGAAGCTACACACTGCACAGTGTGGATGTTTAGGGGTGGTGCAGCAGCCTTGCCTGGCGCTTTTAAGGTAGGCAGCAGTCAATCAGGCAATAGCTCCGTTTGCTCCACTGAGACAAGGAACTCTCCCATGTGGGACAAGTACACAAGTTTCATCCTGAAGCAGTGACCCCTGGTACATTAAAAAATCCCGATGGTGGTCACTTGACTAACAGGGACCCTCAGTGATCCACAGCCCATCACAGGTCGAAAGTAAGAGTAGTGACCGTTAACTCAGGGTTATCTGTGCAGCTCCTAATCTGTGCTTATATTGCTTTCTTTGCGCTGGGGAGACTGAAAAGTATATAGGACGGGTGTCTTAGATAAAAGGGGACTGCACAGTGCACAGTGTGGATGTGCAATGCACAGAGTGGATGTTTAGGGGTGGTGCGGCAACCTTCCCTGGCGCTTTTAAGGTAGGCAGCAGTCAATCAGGCAATAGCTCCGTTCACTCCACTGAGACAAGGAACTCTCCCATGTGGGACAGTACACAAGTTTCATCCTGAAGCAGTGACCCCTGGTACATTAAAAAATCCCGATGGTGGTCACTTGACTAACAGGGACCCTCAGTGATCCACAGCCCATCACAGGTCGAAAGTAAGAGTAGTGACCGTTAACTCAGGGTTATCTGTGCAGATCCTAATCTGTGCTTATATTGCTTTGTTTGCACCGAATAAATTGAAAATGTATAATATCGTGACGCAACACTATGTACGGGTACATTGTTTACGGGGTGTCTTGTAGACTAAGGGGGCATGAACTTACATGTACCGTAGCTATAAAAGCAAGTTATTCGGACAGAAAAAGAGTCAGCTGAGGATTTTCGTGCAAATACTTGTCTAATTTGTTTTTGAATGTCTCAATTGAGATACTGTTCACGGTATCTGAGGGTAATCTGTTCCAGATATTTACAACTCTGTTAAAGAAGAAGTATTTTGCTTCGTGGGATTGGAATCGTTTTCCCATGATTTTGCAGCCATTACTTCTGGTTTGACTAGACCGGTCTATATCAAAATATTTATTCATGTCTAAGTTGTCATATCCCTTCATGATTTTGAAAACTTCAATAAGGTCCCCTCTTAACCTGCGCTTCGTTAGGCTAAATAATTTAAGTTCTTCAAGGCGTTCCTCATATGGTTTGTTTCTAAGTCGTGGTACCATTTTTGTGATTCTTCACTGAATTTTCTCTAATTTTTCAATGTCCTTTCTGTAGTACGGAGACCAGAATTGCACACAATACTCAAGATGGGGGCGCACTAGCGAGTTGTACAAGGCAAGTATGACTTTTTCCGATTTAAACTCGAAAGTTCTTCCAATAAAACCCACTAGCTTGTTTGCAATTTTTACCGCATCGGTACACTGCTTGCTTGGTTTTAGGTCATTTGATATTATCACACCAAGATCCTTTTCACTGTCTGTACTTGATAACTGAATATTGTTCATTTTGTAATTTGCATGGACATTGTTACTTCCAATATGAAGTACTTTACATTTTTCTGTGTTGAATTTCATTTGCCATTTTTCTGCCCAGCTTGCTAAAGTATTAAGGTCATTTTGTAACTGCTGCCACTGTAATTTTGAAGTGACTTTACTGGTTATTTTAGTATCATCTGCAAATTTGGATACTTTACAATTTAGACCCTCATCAATGTCATTTATATAGATAATAAAAAGTATCGGTCCAAGTACTGAGCCTTGGGGAACGCCGCTGATCACATTACGCCATTTGGATTCCTTTCCGTTTATCACAACTCGCTGTTTTCGGTCTGACAGCCAGTCTTGTAACCATTTTAGCGTCTTTCCTTTTATTCCATGTGCTTCTATTTTTCTCATGAGACGCTTGTGAGGGACAGTGTCAAATGCTTTCTGAAAGTCGAGGTAAATTATATCTACTGCTCTTGAGTCGTCGTATGATTTGTAAACATCATGGAAGAAGTCCAGTAGGTTAGTTAAGCATGAACGACGATGTCTGAATCCATGTTGCGAGTCTTTAATTATATTATTTTCTTCTAGATAATTAACTATTTTATCTCTTATGATTTTTTCCATTAACTTGCACACTACTGATGTTAAGCTGATTGGTCTGTAATTTCCTGGGTGCGACTCATTTCCTTTTTTGAAAATTGGTGTTACATTTGCTAGTTTCCATTCGCGTGGAACTTTCCCAGTACTTAATGATTTATTGAATAAGACAGAGAGTGGCAGCAGTAACTCATGTTTTGCTTCTTTGAGAATTCTCGGTGATATTTTATCGGGGCCAGGGGTTTTGTTTATGTCCGTACTATTTATGGCTGAAAGGATATCATTATTATCAATAGCATAGTTACTAAGGACTGTGCTATTTGCTTGGTTTGTGGGTAACAGTAGGTTTCTGGTGGTGTTTTCTACTGTAAAAACAGACGCAAAGTAATCGTTAAGAATGTTTGCCATTTCGACCTCATTTTCAGTGTGTCTGCCATTGTTTGTTTCTAGAGGACCTATTGATGTTTTGAGGGACAAGGAGGGAGAGATGGGGTGGGGTTTGGTGGGGGGGACGAGGATAGCAGGGAGAGAGGAGGGGCAAGAGAGGGTGGGAAGGGACGCAGGTTGTTGTGGGGAGAGATGCAGTTGCGTGGAGGGGTGGGAGAGTGATAGGGGACAAGGAGGGCGTGAGGGAGTGGTGTAGAGGGTGGCATGGAGGCGGCCGAGAGGGGGGATGCCCCCCACCACCTGGGTTGGTCCGATCCCCCCTCACGTCACATCAGGGGCGAGTTCTCATTGGCCTGAAGCCATGTACGTCATAATCGGGGTGGAGCAAGTGTTCCGCAGTTTTTTACAGGCCAAGTTCAATTGATGTGATTAGGCATTTTGGCATAAAACTCAAATCTATGCGAGTAACATTGGGGTAAGTAATTTCCAAATATTATCGATTTTCCTTTTAAATCTGGATCGATCAATGGCCTCTTGTATATAACAGCTTCCATTTCTGGCTTCTTGCCAGGCAGAGGAATCTTCATATATATTTAATATGGTAACATTTTCATTTATATTTTTTTTTTTTATGATATCGAGTGGTTCCACTTCATCCGAAGCTGCAGGTCTTTTTTGCGGGTCTTTGAGTTGTCCATGGTGGTGCTGGTGGTGATGGTGCTGCTGCTGCTGCTGCTGCAGCTGGAGGAGGAGTAGTAACACTGGATCCTCCAGCCACACCTTCTGGAAGGAAGGAGGCTGTGGTAGAGGTTTTGACTGTTGTGGTGGAAACTGTGGTAGCTATTGTGGTTGTGACGGAAGCTGCATTAGTGACTGTTGTGGTGGATGCCACTCGCATACTCGGACTGCAAGTTTATGATCAGGAACATTTCTCCTTTCAATGACTGTACAATTTATGTTGATAACGTTTGCAGTACTTCGCCAGCTTCTCACAGCAGGGCAAATATTTTAAATCCCATATAGCCCCACCCAGACCACTTCCAGTCCCCGCAGGTATTATTAAATTTTTAATTCCTAAATGGAGTAGCTCTTCAAAACATAGAGCTAAGTTACCCACACGTCCACTCAGAGTGTCCAGTTGGAGACCCTGAATGTAAAGATAGATTTTTTTTTTTATTTAACTATTGAGCAGACTGGTTGGTCTCTAGTTCAGAACCAGGACCCCAGTGGACTACCAAAGTAACTATAAAGGGTCTGTTAGTTTCTTTGAAAATTCTGACAGACCCAACTTTATCCCGTGATTTGACCCAGGCACTGTAAAGATTATAAAGGGGTTTTTGAGTGGAGTACGGATTGGCATAAGGGTACTTTTCAGAAATTACCATACAAAGGCCGTTATTTCGTACTCACACTACTGCATTCACAATATGACGAATGGCATTATCTCTGATGTCAGACTGATCGTCAGTTATTTCACCATGTACTGTGTTCATAAAAGTACCCTCAGCCCCCATCACGACCCTCTTAAGTGAGTGTTAGGAGTGAAGTATGGTACTGAACTCCTGGGGACCCTCCTTTTACTGGGAGTGGTAACCAACAAACTCATTCACTCAATTCTTTCAAGGTTGTAACTGGGTGGGGAATTCCCACTTTCTATTTTTTTCCTAATCCTAGAATGGGTCTGTCAGACCCGATGACGAAGGTCATTTATTTTTGGTCCTGGGGTACAATGGGTACTACATCACTGGCGTGCCTTTTACTTTCAGGGTTCACTGAGAAATTGATGCGGGTGGGTGTGCTGCTTTCTTGTCCAGTTCCCTCATTGTCTATTTGTGGTGTTCGGATCTGTTAGACCTAACGATACAATTTAGATATGAACACATAATGTTTGTGTGCCGACCGTAAAATCTGAAAATTATATAATAATTCTGAATTATATGAAAAATAATAAGTATCAGCGTGTGTTGGTGTAGGACAAAGGTTTGTGAGAGGCGAGAGTGTGACTGCAACTGTGTACGGATCTCATGTAGGCAGCTGATTTTTTTTTTTTTTCCTGTGGTACTAATTGTGTGTTTTTTTTTGGAAAATTTTTCAGATAAGACTATATTATAGGCCTTCTGTTTTATGAAGGCAGTTTGGGTGGGGCCGCCTAAGACCTCACACTGCTGGCTCAGTTCCCACATCACCGCCGCCACACATGTGTAATTACTCCTGCTCACCCCTCTCTCCCTCTCCCTCTCTCCTATATTAAGTTAGTAACAACTTATAAATGAATTTTGAATACTCTGTATAGATGTAATTATAAAAAAAAAGCTACATTATAGTATAGATCCCATAAGACTTGTCAGCAATGCTTTTGTGACACTGTCAAGTGCAGTGAGTGACACGAGGGATAGCCATGTGTGTGCGGGTCATACTTGGTCAGTCTCCCGCCATGAAAGCTTGCCTATCACAAGTCAAAACAAGAGAGAAAAAAAAAATAAAATTAGAAGTTAATATAAATGAGAGAGAGAGAGAGAGAGAGAGAGAGAGAGAGAGAGAGAGAGAGAGGTGGGGGGATGTGTGTGGCGGTGATGTGGCAACTGAGCTAGCGGTGTGAGGTCTTAGGCACCCCCACCCAAACTGCCTTCATAAAATAGAGAGCCTATAGATTATAACAGAGTATATCATAAAAGATGGAAAATGGCAAAAAATCTTTCAGTACCAGATTCAGAAATTCCACATCTTCGTGAAACTGAGTGTGAGTAGTGATGAGGATGAAGAAGAGGACTTGTTTACACCCTGTTGCCTATAATTATGTATCACAGTAGCATGTCAGATCATATACAGTAAAAATGGCCTGACAAGAATGTAAAAATACAGTGCTGTACATGTATATATTCATTATTTATTTATATATTTTCTCATTACCCTTTTCTATAATAATATACATACAATATTTCCTTAGAAATTATCTTTCCTCACTCTTTAGATATTTACAACATATAAGTATCAATTAGTAGTCATTGTATGGGGTTAACTGCACTGTAAAATTTTTGTTCCAATTTGTCATGTTGTCCTACAGATCTTGGTGGTGATGGCATGCTGAAAAGCAGGCACAAGGCAGCAGGTTGTATAAATAACATACTGTACAAATATTAATCCCTTGTGTTTATTAGTTTTTTGTCTGTAGTTGTTGGTTTTTTTTTTTCAAAAAATTTTCAGAATATTTTTCATATATTTACAGATAGTTCCCTTTTTACTTTCTTTTATTTTCCTGTTTCAATAGGTTAAGCACATTCCAAAGATCATGAATCATGGTTATTTCCATTACATTGTCATTAGAAAAATAGTTATGGATTTTTTTCCTATTGGGTCTGTCACACCCGACGATACCATTATCATTACAAAAAACACACGATACCATTCCAATGTTTCTTAAGTGGATAAATTACAAATCTTGTCATATGTGGTAGGTGGGGGTGCCCATCATCCACCCACTTAGTGTAGTGGCACTCTATTTTTTAGGGTAGCTCTACACTGAGTGGCAAGCTAAATGATTTCCTGTAAACCAGGAAAACATTTACAATACTGGGTGGTAACCTTATAACCAAACAACACGTGTTCCCTACGTGAGAGCAAGTGGGTTGGCGGTGGGTTAGTGCCCCTCCCCAGAAAACAACGAACTAAAAATATGAACAAGAAGTCTCAGACCAGGACGGACCAAAAGATGACGACTAAAGACCGAACAAAGGACATGATACGGATGGCGATGCGGAATATAAGGGGTGCAAATGATGAGGTGAGTGAGATTGTCCAGGATGCTTGAGGGTGCGAAAGTGGATGTGTGTGGATTAACCCGAGGCGTCCCGTCGACATATGAGTATGTTGCAACATTATGTAATTGCCAGTCCCGTTGACGTACTGGTATGTTGTGCAATTGCAAGGTACATAATTTGCACAATTTTCAAATCTCACGCTTGATTTTTGGTACTTAGGGTCACTCAACCTTCCCCTACCTGCCACCAGGTGGGGACACTCAGCGGCCCCGCGTGACCCACGCTCACCCTCGGCTCAGTCACTCACCTGTTAGCAGTGGCCCTGGTTAGACATGGCACATAGAGGTCTCTCAGAGGAGGAAATCCAAGCTGCCCTGGACGCCTTCACAGGTGACAGTCATTCGCCACTTGATTACGAGGTGGTGGACAAAGATTATTTCCAACCAGAGGAGGAGGAAACCAGCAGCAGTGATGAGGAGGTCCTGTCCTCCAGGAAGTGGCGCTACGTGAATTATCGTGCTGCTAGAGAGGGCCAGCCTGCACAAAAACATCATGCAACCACCTCTCGGCAACCCCTACGTGATGTGGAGCCCGAATTCGAGGACGAGGACGAGCATGAGGACGGAGCCGTGGGATGTGCTGCCATGTGGTACGGCCGTGAGATAATCACCTATAGCTGCCCCGAGCACGCAGCACTTCGTACAAGCAGGTATGGGCCTAGTGTTTTGTTTGGGGATGGTGGAAGTGGGGTGGAGGGAGTGGGGAGTGAAATGGAAAGTGCAAGTATAGAAAGTGAGAGTTGCGCGAGTGAGTCATCGCTCTCCCGTGGTGGTGTGACGTGGCAGGGAGTATCACGTGGGGCAGAGTGCGTGATGAATCACGTGGTGTGGTGATGGAGGGGGAAGGTGAGGAGGAGCCACTCCCCAGCAAGTCTTATGCTCCCCAATATTCCCAGACATGTGGGCCAGTGAGGGTGCGTGATGAATCACGTGGTGTTGTGATGGAGGGGGAAGGTGTGGAGGAGCCACTCCCCAGCACGTCTTATGCTCTCCAGTATTCCCAGACTTCATCCCAACAGCCCCCTAATGTTCCAAAAAGGGAAAGGGGAAGGGTAAAGGCTGAGGGAAGAGGAGTGCGAGTGGGGAAGCCCTCTGCACTCCTCCCCAACCTCCCCCACCAGCATGTCCTCCCCACCCCGACGAAGGCGACGATGGGGATGATGGGGGCAAGGGTTTTGTGACTCGGAATTGGCAGGATGAGAGTGATTTTTCTCCCATCATTCACCCCTTCACTGAGCAGGAGCATGCTGGCTGCACTGCTCCAGGAATTCACCCTAGTTCCACCAGGCTGGATTTTTTCCACCTGTTTTTCAGTGAGGGCTTCGTGGAGCAAATAGTGGAACAAACAAACCGTTTCCCTAGCAGCCAGTGCCATGAGAGTGAAAGACTGGGCACAAGAAGCAGGCATTCCATCATTTATGATTACCCAGTCTCCCTTGCAGGATGTTTTTATTTTTTGACCTGGTACTTTTGACGGGTATTGTACATAAAAACAGAATTGCGGTATACTTGACAAGGGACCCTATCGTGCAGACACCAATATTTGGCCAAATCATGAGCCGTAATCGCTTTCAGCAAATTCCAGGCCTGCTCCACTTTTACGATGCTGATGATCCTGCCAATGCAAATGACACTGATAAGATGATGCGAATTATGTTCGTTTTTGATCACCTACGTCAAACATTCCGTTCCTCATTTTATTCCTATAGAGATCTTGTCATAGACAAGAGTCTCGTGTTGTGGAGAGGCAATATTTCCTTTCGGCACTACATACCCAGCAAAAGGCACCGTTTTGGGTTCAAGATCTTTTTATGTTTGACTGTAGGACTGGTTATGTGCAAGACATAGTCTTGTACACCGGTGCACAGACATACATAATAGAAAATTGGAGTATTGGACTGTCTGGAGCTAGTGGTAAAGACAATGAAGACTACCTTCATCGTGGTCACGTCCTTTACCTGGACAACTGGTACACTAGCCCTCTTCTCGCTCGTTATCTACACAGGCATGACACGGGAATCTGTGGTACCGTCAAGGTGAACCGGCGTCACATGGTCAAGGTGGGGCGGAAACTTAACAGAAATGAGGTGGTCTTCTTCCAGGCTAACAATATACTAACTACAGTGTGGAACCACAACAGAGAAGTCAGCCTCTTGTCCACGGTTCACCGCCCCTTGATGCACCGTACAGAGTCCATGGATTACCGCAGCGAGAGGAGGCGCCATGTATGGAAACCTGTGTCCTTGATTATAACATCAACATGCGCCTGGTGGACCAGTCAGACTTCATGATATCCACTGTCGAGTGTGCCAGGACCACGATGAAGTGGTACAAGAAGCTCTTCTTTCAACTGCCCTGAATTGCCACCACCTGCACGCCATGACAACAGGAGTGCAGGAAACCTTTGAAGGGTTTGTGAGGGAGCTTACACGTGAGATTTTTGCCAGGTATGTGGTTGAGAGGCCCCAACACTGCACACGCACTGCCCCTACCGCCCAAACTCCCCTGAGAATATCGGCCCGCCATTTCCCCACTCCTATACCTCCCCAGCCAAACAGACCTAGACCCCAAGGCAGGTGTCATGTGTGAAGGAATTCCCGTGTGAGACCCACCACTCAGAGAAAAGACACCCGCTACCAGTGCATTGAGTGTGACGTGGGTCTCTGCATTCACCCTTGTTTTAGTGAGTATCACACCTTGATGTACTTCTGATATGATGTGAATGCGATATGACGCTCATACTCAGAAAGAAATGCGACAAACAGACGTTCAGTGTAATTATAAGGCCGTAGATCTGTAAATAGTAGTATGGAAGTGGAAACGGGTGTATTATAAGTGGAAAAATCTGTAAGGGCATAAATATATTCTAAGTGGAAACCTTCCCGGCAAGTGTAGGTAGATGTGCTATTCTGATGCTCAGTGGAATAAATAAGGCCCGTAAATATGTAAATATGAGTATGAAAAGTGGAAACGGATGTAATATAAGTGGAAAGTTATGTAAGTGCATAAATTTATTGTCAAAATATTCCTAGCAAGTGTATATAGATGCGATATTCTGACGCTCAGTGGAATAAATAAGGCCCGTAAATATGTAAATAGTAGTATAAGGTGGAAACGGGTGTAATGTAAGATGGGAGGTATATTGGGAGTGAAGAAATAAAGTAGAAGTTGAAACACGAGTGGTAGCGAGTGTCCTTGCTACCTGAATATGCGCTAGCATTTCGCTAAATACCCTCGTAATGAATGTAAATAATGGAAAACATTTACATTGGATGAGGAAAGGTTCAATGTAAGAAAAACAATACTGTACTATGAAAGTGATAACATGGTATGTTGAGATAAGAGCCATAGCAAGTGCGCTGAGTATGCAGATGTGCGCTATAGTTATGCTACATGTCTTCATAATGAATGTAAACAGCTGAAAACATTTACATACAGTAAAAAATGGTAAAATGGTATGGAAAGAATTTTATACAAGTAGAAAAAATTATATGTTTACTGAAACAAGAAATATGACCAATATGACCACACTCGCCATGCTCACACGATGGAACAGCTTATTTTTCATTGAAAACCATTATATTGTTATTGTGATTGTTTATTAGTTCAAATTCAATAAATGTAGAGGTGTTCTTTGTTGTTTCTCCCAAAATTACCTACCATAGAAAACGTGAGAGCCTCACACATCAGTGACAGAATACGATACCTGAAGCGGGGGACCTCACCTGTTCCGATCACTTATGGACCCCGGTAAGCCCTTTCTTGTGATTTTCCTTTGTTACTCAACAAAAGCGGAGGTTTTAGCAAAAAAAAAAAAAAAAAAAATCCAAAATAGCTCGGGCATTTGTTACTCAACAAAAAGGGAGGTTTTAGCAAAAAAAAAAAAAAAAAAAAAAAAAATAGCTTGGGCATTTGCGGGTATCGGAGGTGCGAAATCGGTTGGGACGTGACGGGGTTAACTGAAACTAAATGAAGAGGTGAGAGTGTGAGAGAATGGGAGTATGGATGGGGTATATTTTATGTGCAGGAGTAGATGAGAATGAGAGGGCAAATGAAGGAGTATTATTGTGAGAGACGAAAGGAGAATATAGAAGAGTATGGATCAGTTGGCTCAAGGCTAGTGTGGGTAAGACTGAAAGTTGGAATACAAATGTGGGCAATTGTGTGCGTGTATGCGCCAACGCAAAATCGCGCAAGCAGAGTGAGAGAAGAGTTCTGGACAAATATGGAAGTGTGTATGGAAAAGTTTGGAAGGAATGAGATGTTTTTGATTGGTGATATGAATGGTAAAAGAGGAAATGTGCTAGTGGATGGAGTATTTGGTGAGTGGTGAGTGCCTGCTGAGATAGATGAGAATGGCAGTGCTTTAGTGGACACTTGTGCCATGAGGAGGTTCGTGATAGCCAATACCTTCTTCAGGCACAAAATGATCCACAGGTATATATGGCATGTGATGAGAAGGGTGGGTGATGAACTGAATGAAAGGAAGGCAATTATTGATTATGTGTGTGTAGATGAAAGGGTGTGAAGGTGTGTAATGGATGCAAGAACATGTAGAGGTTGGGGGAGTGGCCTTGGTGGTCAGAATTAAGTTGCAAGTAAAATGGAGAAATAGAAGGGAAGGACACGGGGAAGGAGTAGGCACAAGGACAGTGGAAAGGTTACAAGAGGATGAGAAAAAGCAGAGTACAAGAGAGAAGTGAAGGAGTGATTGGGTAAATATGGATTGGACCAGATGGAGGACGTGGAAGTTATGTGCAAGATATTTACAGAAAAAATCTGTGCAGCATGTGAGGTGATGTGTGGGATTAAGAGAGGGCGAAAGGGGGTGCAGGGAACAGCATGGTGGAATGAAGAAGTGAGACAGGCTGTGGCACAAAAGAAGAAGGCATATCGTGAGTGGATGAGAAATAGGGGTGCGGAAGAAGTTAAGAGACTGAAGAGAGAGTTATATGTAGAGAAGAAGAGAGGTGAAAAGATTAGTGAGGGAGAGTAAAAGGAGGATGGATGAGTAATTTGAGTGTATAGTGGAGGGACTGTAAGAAAATGTTTTGGAAGGAGGTAGAGAGAGACAGGGTGGCAGTGATGTTAGTCGAGGAGTGAAAGATAAAAACGGTAGATTACTAGTGGAGAAGGGAGAAAAGGTGAGCAGATGGAGAGAACACTTTAATAAATTGCTGATCATAGAGAATGAAAGTAATGCGAGTATAAGTGGCTGGGGAATGGCTGGGAGAAGGAGGGATGTGAGAAGAAAGGAAGGAATCAGTAGGATGGAAGTTGTAGAAGCAATGAAGAATGTCAAAATGGGTAAAGCCCCAGGAACTGATGGAGTGTGTGGTGAAATGGTGAAGCATGGGGAGAGATAGTAGTAGAATGGATGTGGATGATGTGCAGATTGGCCTGGGAGGAAGGTAGAGTCCCGGAGGATTGGAAGTCAGATATAATTATTCCCTTGTACAAAGGAAAAGAGGAAAAAGAAATGTATGGTAATCATAGGGGCATTTGTCTTCTTAGTGTAATAGGAAAAGTATATGGTAAGATACTTATTGACAGTGTACGGGAAATTACAGAGGAATTAGTTGGAGATGAATTGGAAAGTGTTAAGAATGGAAGAGATAATGTAGATCAGATATTCATTCTTAGATCTTTACTGGAAAAATTTCTAGAGACAGAAAAGAAGCTGAATGCTGCCTTCATGGAATTGGAGAAAGCATATGACAGGGTGGATAGACAAGGATTGTGGAAAGGATTAAGAATATATGGAGTACATAGATGGGAAGTTGTTGAATGCAGTGAAGAGTATGTTTGAGGAGGTTAAGGCTGCGGTGCATGTGTATAGTGAACTGAGTGAATTTTTCTATTTGAAGGTTGGTTTGAAACAGGGATGTGTCACGTCTCCATGGTTGTTCAATCTATATATGGATGGGGTTATAAAAGAGATACAAGGTAGGGCAGTGGATGTTGGAGTGGCCCTAGTTACAGTGGGCAGTGTTTGGAAACTCCCTGTACTGTTATTTGCAGATCATTCTGTGTTGTTAAGTGAAGATGAAGTCGAGCTGCAAGGTTTGGTGGATAAGTTTGGGAAAGTGTGTAAGAAACGGAATCTAAAGGTGAACGTAGCATGGTCTTCGAGAGAAGTGAAGTCAGTGAATGTACGGTGAGGTTGTACAGTGAGGAGGTAATGGAAAATGTGAGTACGTTTAAGTACTTGGGTAGTGTGATGAGTAAGGATGGAAGTTTGGAGGATGAAGTGCTTGAAAGGGTACAACAAGGAAGAAAGGTTGCTGGTTCCTTGAAAGCAGTGATAAGAAACAGGGATGTGAGCATGGAAGTGAAAAAGTTACTACATGACAGTATTGTGATACCAACTCTAACGTATGGAAGAGAAGCTTGGATTGGAGGGACAAAATTCAAGAGTGAGAGCAGTGGAAATGAGTTATTTGAAAGGAGTATGTGGAGTCACATGGAGAGACAGACTGACAAATGAGGATATGAAGGAGTGTTGTGGTATGGATGTGGATGTGATAGGGAGCATTAGGAGAAACATATTGAGGTCGTTTGGCCATGTGGAGAGGATGGAGAGTGAGAGACTAACGAGGAAAATGTATGTGAATAAGGTGGAGGGGGAGAGAGGGAGGGGGGGGGCCAAGGATGAGATGGAGGGATGGGGTGGAGAGGTATATGAGAGTGGGGGGTGTGAGCTTGGAGCAGGCAGTGAAATGGAGGGGGACAGGACGACGTGGAGGCACTTTGTTTGTAGTCACCCCGTATGGGATCAAGGCGTCTGGCAATAGATAGATAGATAGATAGATAAATAGTCATATGGTGTGAAAATCATCCAGTAAAGCCTTGACAGACAAAAATTGGAGAGCCGCTTGCCTATGACGATGGTATTGTTGATAATACTGAAGTTGAGTGTCTATATCCTTATCAATCAGACTTAGAGTGGAAACATCTAAATCTATATCTTGCTTATAGTAATACTCCGTTAGATGTCCAACTAGTCTGTTATAAGTCTCAAAAAGGAAGTTGATAATCGTTCTATGTCTAGCAAGAGCATGGGCCAAGCGTATTTCCCTTAATCGATAATGGACTTGCAAGCCTCTCCCACGGACATCCATTGAGCTCAAGATCTCAAGGGAGACTCTTCCTGCAGGCTGTAATGAAAGACTTAATATGGGTCCCACCTCTTATGGCTTTGCTTTATTTATTTATTTTTTTATGATGAGATGTGGACCCCACCCCCAATTACTTTTTTCTTTGCCTTTGGATTCTTGATATAAGCCGATATATTTTTTTCTGTATTCTGTATGGTAAATCCTTTTTTTTGCAAAGTTCTTACTCCTGGACGAAGTCACAATTCGTACTAAGTCCCCTACAGTCTAGTCTGAACTTTTTTTTTTTTTTTTTTGATAGGCTTTTCATACATTAATGTAAACTGCTTTCGTCAGTCTCCGGGCTCTGTTAGCTTATAAATTTCACTAGGTGTCTTGTCCTTCAAGCCTCAATGAGGGGTGAGATTGTAAGTGCTTACCAGTGTACTTGGTATGGGTAGGTAGTTTAGTGTTGTATGCAGTTAAATGTCGATAGATTTTGTGCTTCAGAGTTCTTATGGCACGCTCACAGAAGCTAGCCTTTGTATTTTGTGAGTAAACACTATACAGAGTAATATTCTTCCTCTTCAAGTAAGATTCCAGCGTTTTATTATAAAATTCTGTTCCCCTGTCTATGAAGTCCTGATTAGCCCTGTGATTCTTGTTTACTTAACATGATTGAAGGAGTGTTCGTTACAGTAGCTCCATTTTTTTCGTTGAAGGGGATGGACAAACATGAAACGTGAAAAGACATCTACACATACCAGTAAATATTGTACACCGTTATTTTCTCTCTGTAAGTGCCTCAAATCTCCAGACCACATGTCAGAACAATACGGGGACCTGCTGCTACAATGTTTCGTCGATGAAATCTTTCTTTGTAATTTATGCAGAGTATAAACACTATAACCTTTTTTAAAAATCTTTTACATCTGTTTTAGTCACTAGAGTGTTTATTTTTTTGTCAGCCAGATATAATTTTTCAGTACTACCCAAGGGTGCAGGATATGTAGGATCATAGTATATGTTTTGAAGTAAGCTATTAATTTCTGTAGGTATATACTACTTCACAAGGAGGCTCTCCAGCAATGTTTGACCTAAATTGCAGTTGTCGGGGAGTGTTTACAGATAAATCAATAAGCAAATACCCATAAAGTTTATTGATAACGGCTCGCCTGTATATTTCAAGAAAATCTGGCACATGTTTACCAAATATCTGACGATCTAAACATTCCACCTGTCCCAAGTCACGGGTTGGTAGGAGTAAAATATGTGTAGCATTAAGGGATACGTCGAGAAGAGACACCTGTCATAAAGGGTTTTGAGATAATACAACACTCAGGTTTGAATGACGTCCCTTGATGAAAGCTTCGGCTCCAATCTGACTTTGCATAGCCTTTAAATACAAATCATCTAATATGAGTAGTGATTTTCCTTGTGAACTTGAGTGTCCTGAAGGGTCAATTATATCTTTGTGCACAGAAACTTTACGGCCAATGATTCGATCATCTCGAAAAGGGGGATAGTTTACACCAGACATTTCTGAAAACTTTTCTGCATAGTATTTGATGAGTTTAGATATCAGTACGGTGTTTCCTGAGTTTGAAAACCCCGCAACAATAATTCTGGCAGAATCACGAAATATATTTTTATGTTCTGATGTATAAACGTTCTCCATGGTGTTTAAGCACTTACTGAAAGAAAATTAAACTGTCCTCACCTAATAAACAAAACATGAACACCGCAGACATTTTATTTACAAATTATCAGCAAAAGTACAATATATAGGATGTGCGTACAAATTATCTATGAGAAGAATAATACAAACACCCAAATAGATCAAGAAGTGGCTTCCCTATCTAGTAAATATTTTCCAATTTTTTTTTTTCCTTTGTCATATAATACTGGACCCTGATTTCGCTTGCATGGAAAATACTATTGGGTAACGGGGATGAGTCGTGAACCCCGCAGAGATGGAAGCTCTTTCTCATCTCTTTCTTCTTCTTCTTCTTCTTCTTCTTCTACTTTTTTTTCTTCTTCTTCATCATGGTCATAATGATCATCTTCCTCTTCTTCTTCTTGCCCCATTTACTAAGAGTGTTGTTAGCCAAAGGATGACCATAGAGAAGGCAGTAAAGGAGATGAAAACAGGGAAAGCTGCAGGTATGGATGGGTGTGCTGTGGAATGCCTGAAAGGTGGTGGAGTGACCATTGTTGACTGGTTAGTAAGATTGTTGAATGTGTGCTTTGTGAAAGGTATGGTGCCAGTTGATTGTGCAAGTGCTTGTGTGGTCCCGTTGTATAAAGGTAAGGGTGATAAGTATGAATGTACTAGCTTTAGGGGTATAAGTCTGTTGAGTGTTGTAGGTAAGGTTTATGGTAGAGTGTTCATTATGAGAGTTAGAGAGGGTACAGAGGGAGTGATTGGTGAAGAGCAGTGTGGCTTTAGGAGAGGGAGGGGATGCGTGGATCAGGTGTTTGCTGTGAGACAAGTGTGTGAAAAGTATTTAGCGAAAGGCAAGAGTGTGTTTTGGGCATTCATGGATTTAGAGAAAGCGTATGATAGAATTGATAGGGAGGCTTTGTGGACTGTTTTAAGATTGTATGGACTTGATGGTAGGTTACTAGAAGGGGTGAAAAGTTTTTATGTAAATAGTAGAGCGTGTGTAAGAGTGGGAAATGCTGTGAGTGACTGGTTTCCTGTGAGAGTGGGGCTGCGACAGGGATGTGTGATGTCGCCTTGGTTGTTTAATATTTACATGGATGGGGTTGTAAGGGAGGTGAATGCAAGAGTTTTAGGTGGAGGTCTGAGTCTGGCGAATGTTGATGGTGGAGAGTGGAATCTGAAGCAGCTGCTGTTTGCAGATGATACTGCACTGGTGGCTGATTCAGAGGAGAGACTGAGACAGTTGGTAGAGGAGTTTGGAAGGGTGTGTGAAAGGAGGAAATTGAAAGTAAATGAGAATAAGAGTAAAGTGATGAAGTGTACGAGGTTGGTAGATGGTAGGGGGATGAATATAGCTTTGAATGGCGAGTTGCTTGAGGAGGTAGAGTGTTTTAAATATCTAGGGTCACATGTTGCTGTGGATGGAAGAATAGATGCAGAAGTGAAGTTTAGAATAAATGAAGTAGGAAAGGTGCTGGGAGGAATGAAAAAAGTGTTTAGAAGTCGTTTGCTTAGAATGGATGTAAAGAGAAGGTTGTATGAGGGTGTTGTGGTACCGACTGCATTATATGGGGCTGAAACATGGAATATGGGTGTAGCAGAGAGGAAAAGTTTGAATGTAATGGAGATGAGATGTCCGAGGAGTATGTGTGGAGTGACGCGTATGGATCGAGTGCGAAATGATGAAGTGCGAAGGAGAACTGGAGTTGTTCGGGAGATGGCTGGTAGAGTTGAGCAGAGGGTGTTGCGATGGTCTGGGCATATGGAGAGAGTGGATAATAAGCGATTGGTGAAAAAGATAACTAGCTCTGATGTGAGAGGTGTAAGGCTGAGAGGAAGACCACGAATAGGATGGATGGACAGTGTGAAGGGAGCACTGGATGCGAGAAGGATGTCTGTTGAGCAAGGAAGAGTGGCTGTGCGTGACAGAAATAAATGGAGAGAAATTGTGAATGAATAAGTGATGACGCAGCCCTGAGGGGATATTCTCCCGCATTTGGTCTGATCAGCTAGTCAGGTCAGGTAGGGGTAAGGGGATGGGTCTGTTATGATGTGGCAGAGGTAAACCAGTTCTGCTGTCTGGCCCTGCTGCGGATGTCACTGATTGCATTGCGCAGTTGACCCTTGTGCGGTGTGGTGCGGTGAGGATCTGTCCGTTCTTCCCTTGGGGCTAAGATGCGAATGAATGTGTTTGAATGGATGAGCAAATGGGGAGTGTGTCGTCCTGTCTCGGCTACCTCCCTTTCTTTGGGGGAAGCAGCCTAGGTGTATAGATAGATAGATAGATCTTCAAATTCACTCAACCCTCTCTTGTTTACTGGCTTGGTGATCTGTCCCTGGTGGTTAGATGTACTGATAGCTTTAATATTATTAATTTTATTGGTCCCCAGAAGGGTGTCTTTGTATATTTGATGATTAAGTTTTTTCCTGTCATAACTAGGAATACTCTTGCCAGTTATCATTTCTGTGCCTGATTGCCAGAGTTATGATTATAATTTTGGCTTTAGACAATATGCATCAACTCTCAGTTTCTCCCTTACCTCACCTTTTTAACAGACCCAACTGTCCATTAGTAGCATCGCTGTACAAATGATGCTGGGGACTAAAATTAGATGTATCTAGCCAGTCCACAAAAAGTTTTTTTTTTACGTGTCCGACTCTGGGCAAAGGCATCAGGGCCCATTCCCAAGTCCCAGTAGTCCTCCTTGGGGCCCAGTGGTCCTCCTACATCTCCACATGTCACCACTTCGGCGCTAACACCCATCATCCATTATATATCATCATCATCATCACCATCCAGACCTCCTTTCCCACCCTAGGGCAGGGTGAGGAGTAGCAGTGTCCCGACAGCCCGAATTTGCTCAATCCAATGGGGCACGCTTCCATTCACTCATTATTCAAGCCCTCGGAGTCTTGGCTCTATCGGATACGCCAAAAACATTCACCACGTTTTGTAGCCTAACATAAACGTATCTAACAGAGTCAATCTGGACGCTGCCACGTTAAAATGGGGTGCCAAACCCCTAATCATGCCCTTCGCCTCCCAACATTTATCCAGCCAGCTCGATCTCATGTCAGTTCCCTAGCCTCACTGACTTCCAAACCTCTTTTCCTCACACACTCATCCACCGTATCCCTCCACCTTCTCCTTGGCCTACCTCCAATCCTTCCTTCTTCATATTCGCTCAGGTATAGCCTACCTTTTTCACCATTCTATTGTAATCCATTCTCTCCACATGACCATACCATCTCAGTTTACTCTCTTCAGTTCTGGTGTCCACCGATTTCCTCACTCCACATCTTTCACAAATCACATTATTTCGCATCCTATTTACCCTCTGTACTCCACATACATTCCTCAGCAGTCCCATCTCCACTGCTCTTACTCTTGACTTTTCATTTTCATGCCACACACATCCTTCACACCATAATATTTCTTGCCACTTTCACTTCTACATTTCCGCACCTCTTTCCAGAATAACTTCCTATTGTCAGAGTAGTTTGCATTCGTTTTCCTTCCTAGATCATCATTTACCTCCTTTTTCCTCTTCACTAGTCTCTTTACGTGCTTCTTGCTCTCGGTATATTCAGTTCTTATTTCAGCTGAACCCCTGTCCTGCAGCCACTTTAGCCACTTCTTCTTTTCCTCCACCACTCTCTTAACCTAATCATCCCACCATGCTGTACCTTTATTCTTTGCTGTTACTCTTGCCACACCACACACCGCTTTAGCATTCCTAACTAACCAATCCCTATATGAATTCCACAGGCTGTCCAGATCCATTTCATTTCAATTCACTGATTCTAACCCCTTCTCTACTCTGGTCCTGTAATCATGTGCCATTTCTTTGACCCTCAGCTTCTCAACTTTCAGTCTTTCTCCCTGACTGCTCCTCTCTCTCCTGATCCACCTCACTCCTCTCAGCTTGATCTTACTGACCACAGTCATATGATCCGACAGACCTCCACATCATCCTCTCATGACCCTCATATCAGCAATCCCATCATCAACCTCTCTACGAGCACGTAATCAATCAGGCTTCTTTCAACACGATCCCCGTTCCCTTTATACCATGTATATTTATATGCGTCTTTGTGTTTGAAATACGAGTTACAAATGCACAACCTCCTCTCCTGACACATATCCTTTAGTCGCTTCCCATTATCATTTTCTCCTGGTACTCCATTACAACACATTATGTCATCCTCAGGAACAGTGCCTACTCTTCTGTTCATATCCCCCATAGCAATCACTTTATAGCTTCTGGGCATTTCTCCCACTACTTCATCCAGCTCATACCAAAACCCGTCTTTCTCTCTCTCACTCTTGTCCTCACACGGTGCATGCGCCACAATTACTGCCACTTTCACCTTCTCAAATTTGAACATGACATAAATACACCTCAAGCTGATACATTTGTAGTCTCTCATTCCATTCGGCCACACCTCATTCACCAACAAAGCAACTCCCTTCTTGCATCTTCCTCGCCCATTCATTCCCGATCTTAAACATTTCATACCCTCCCACCCCTCCACTTCACACCCTTTCATCTTCATATTACACAATGCCATCACAGCATATCTTGCACTCTTGAGCACACTCACCACTTCTACCCTCTTATATATATATATATATATATATATATATATATATATATATATATATATATATATATATATATATATATATTGCCAGACGACTCAATCCCGTTTGGGGTGGCCACAAACAAATCGCCTCCAAGTCGCCCTGACCCCCGCCATTTCACTGCCCTGCTCCCAACTCACACCCCCCGTTCTCATATACCTCTCCACCCCATCCCGTCATCTCATCCTCGGCCTCCCCCTCCCTCTTCCCCCCTCCACCTCACTCACATACACTCTCTTCGTCAGTCTTTCACCCTCCATCCTCTCCACATGGCCAAACCACCTCAGTGTGTTCCTCATAACGCTTCCTATCACATCCACATCCACACCACAACGCTCCTTTATATCCTCATTCGTCAGCCTGTCTCTCTACGTGACTCCACAGGCTCCTCTTAAATAACTCATTTCCACTGCTCTCACTCTTGACTTGTGTCCTTCCAACAATGTCCAAGCTTCACTTGAGTACGTTAGAGTTGGTATCACAATACTGTCATGTAGTAACTTTTTCATTTCCATGCTCACTTCCCTGTTTCCTATCAATGCTTTAAAGGAACCAGCAACCTTTCTTCCCTGCTGTACCCTTTCAAGCACTTCACCCTCCAAACCTCCATCCTTACTCATCACACTACCCAAATACTTAAACGTACTCACATTTTCCAATTACTCACCATCCAACCTCGCTGTACATTCACTAACTTCATCTCTCTCAAAGACCATCACTTTACTCTTCCCTACATTCACCTTCATATATATATATATATATATATATATATATATATATATATATATATATATATATATATATATATATATATGTATATATATATATATATATATATATATATATATATATATATATATATATATATATATATATATATTTATATATATACCATCCCTTTATACCATCTATATTTATATGCATCTTTGTGTTTGAAATACGAGTTACAAATGCACAACCTCCTCTTCTGACACATATCCTTTAGTCGCTTCACATTATCATTTTCTCCTGGTACTCCATTGCAACACATTGTCATCCTCAGGAACAGTGCCTACTCTTCTCTTCATATCCCCCATAGCAATCAATTTATAGCTTCTGGGCATTTCTCCCACTATTTCA